>NC_054477.1:163933910-164233910 GCF_017639515.1 Carcharodon carcharias | reverse complement strand
ACATCACCCCTGAATGGACTGGCTCAAATTTTAAAGTTCTCTCCCCTTGCTCTGGACTCCCCCACCACCTCCACCCCGCAACCAGGGGATACATGAAACATGTTTCAGAGCCTCAGGAGGAGGAAACACAAGGCCACAGAGCAAAGAGTTTCTCTGCCTCTATCTTACCAACTCCTTTAATCATCTTAAATACTCTGATTAAATCACCCATTAATATTCCATACTGGAGGGAATACATGTTGACTGTATGCAAGTTAGCTTCATAATTTAACCCTTTTTAGTCCCAGTATCATTCTAGTGAAATGGGACTGTATCCCTTGAAGGTCAATATACCCTTACTGAGGCGCAATGCCCAGAACTGAACCCAATCAGACCAAGGCTCTGTACAATTGAGGCACACCCTCCTTTCATTTGTATTCTAGCTTCTCAAGCTAAATGTCAACATCTCATTAGGCTCTTCCATTCCTCTTTGTCCCTGTGTATTCCTTTTTAGTGATTTGTGTACATGGTCTCCCAATTCACTTTGCTGCTCCACAGCTCATCTCACCAAGAAGAAAATATTCCCATTTTTTTTAAATTGTACATATTTCTGTGTAATGACGTTGAGATAGAAGTGGTGAAGGAAGATGGAGCTGGGAGATGCCTCATACAATGATCAAAGACTCTACAGGAAGAAGGGCAGAGTACACACAATGATCACTTTGGGGTCTTGTCAAGTGCAAAAGCTTCCAACCAGCTCTGACATCAATCAACCTACAGCCTCCAGCCCCGGAAATTGACACTGCTGAGCTCAAAAGCAATGAGGAATTCCTTCCATAGAAACTTGAAAGAAATTTTAATCTCAGTCCCAGCCCTACGGAAATTAAAAATAGGCAGGATTCAGAGAGAGAGAGAGCATGCTGCCCATGGAGTTCCATGTCCCACAATTTTGTCTAATGTGAATCTAGCTGGGAAAGCCGAGTGTAAAGTGCGTCAATGACACACAGCATTCCTGTCACACCGAGTGCCATCGGGGCAACATGTGCTGAAGATGTTGGGGGCTGTTGGCTGGTGCAGAGGCATCAGGAATCAAAATATTCATTTATCTGACGAGACAAGCTCAATGGACCAGCTGGCTTTTCCTGTCCATCTGATTCCATTGTTCATGTGTCCATACACCACAGCAATTATAAAAAGCTGATGAGTAGCCACTTGGGGGTAAACTGAACAGACTAACTGAATCAGACCATGAAGGCCATCACTATAGGAACCAGAAGATGTTAATGCAAGGAGCACATTGCACGCTAACCCTTCCGATGGAGCATGGAATGAAAGTCACGCCTTATATTCAATGAGCAAAGTGAACATTGTCAGTCAGCTGTGCTGACATACACTTCAATTTCTCTGAAGCAGAAACAGACTTCATTGAAGAATATTTCAGATCAAAGCAATATTTTTCCACTGTTCAGAAAATCTCCCTGCTCATCAACTTTAGATGTACAGTATCAAGCATCAACAGCAGGCATCCAGCGTTGAACTGGGGGCAGGAGGATCCTGTGTAGAACCTACTCTTTTCACAGCAGTTGGGTAATCTGAATGCTAATTTTTTCTATCATTAAAATGGACACAATGTAACAGCAACCAGGGCAGTTCCAACCCCCTCCACTGTTACAAACTTGCATACATCATTATTTCACAAACCCAAGGAAATATCCAAGTAAACCTGGTCAGTTTAATTCCTAAATAAAGTCTCAGCAACAAAAGCAGAACATGTTTCATTGAAACTAATAACCTCCACCAATCCTTTGAGATATCTGCGCTCTTTCAATTCTGCCATCCAGATCATTCCTGACTTCCATCGCTCCACCATTGCTTTCAGGTGCCTGGGCGCTAAACGCCAGAATTTCCTCCTTAAGCTTCCCCACCTCTCTCTACCTCGGCATCCTCCTTTAAGATGCTTCTTCAAATCTACCTCTTTGACATCCTTTGGTCACCTGTCCTAATATCTTCTTAGATGTCCCAGTATCAAACCTCGTTTCCTAACACTCTTGTGAAGTATCTTGGGATGTTTTACTACCTTAAAGATGCTGCAGAAAACAAGTTAACATTGATGATATTTATCACACACCGTTGTCAAAGGAACTCCTAAAAAGACATCTGACTGAAGCCCATTTTAAATTCACAGTATGTTTTTGATGGATATAACACTTCACATGAGAAGTATTTGCAGAACTATGAGCTTAAACTTTGCTTCCATCATACGTTGCCCTCAAAAAAAGCATTTTTTTCCATAAACTATGTTCCTCTACACATTTTGCACAAACTCATTAGCAAAGTTCTTGCCTGTTAAGTAACCGACACATTTTGCTAGAGATCTTTTTCAATCAAAGCTTACGACAAAGGACATTAAGTAACTTTCATCAGCAATGTCATTGCAGAGAGGTTTATTTCACAGATTCTACTATCACACTGCTCTCTCTTCCCATAGAAACAAATATACACCGGGGCAAAATACACAGGGGCTTCAAAATGCCACCAAAGTACCAGATTTTAGCACCAAATCCCACTCAACACAAACAGGATGTGTTACTTACCACATTATAATAGCTTTTGCTAATTGGAGGAGTTTCGAATCCTTTTGGAGAACTTTTCAAAGTTGCTGACTTTGGCGAGACCGGCTTCTCTGTAGAATGAATCAGTTGCCAAGCTTTTAATTAATGAACATCAGCACAAAACGTTCAACCCACAACATAAAATCAGAATCTGAAACCTGGCCAGCTCAAGGTCATCAATTAACCGGAGATAAAAAACACAGCAAGCTCCCAAAAAGGTTAAAAGGGAAGGAGAACGATGAGAGGGGAGTGGGGTTGACAAGAGATACTCTTGCTCCTCACATTTTCTTTACCAAACAGGGCCAATGTGGTTAACTCTGAACTGCCCTCGGAAATGGCCTAGTAAGCCACTCAGTTTCAAGGGCAATTAGAGATGGGCAATAAATGCTGGCCTTGCCAGTGATACTCAAGAACAAATGTAATAAAAAAAATCATAGCACCATTATATTGCTCATCCAGAGATGTACCAACTGTCCTGCATCAAAACCTACAAACTCTCTCAGGTCAACTGTATCACTTGAAGTGCCAAAGGGCTCATAACCGAGAAAGCAGAGCCCCAACTCATCAAGTTCTTGCTCATTCTATATCACCAGCAACCAGCCTTGCCACTCTCCTCTGCAATATCTCTATCGACAAGCTAGTGAGCATAAGTGTAGCCAGCAGTCTAGCTGTAATCCAAGGACATGATGCCTCTCACAGTGTCATCTCACATGAGCGGAACTGGGTGATTTGGCAATATAACTCAACATCATGTTTGCCTGAACAGAATTACCTGGAAAAACTCAGCAGGTCTGGCAGCATCGGCGGAGAAGAAAAGAGTTGACGTTTCGAGTCCTCATGACCCTTCGACAGAACTTGAGTTCGAGTCCAAGAAAGAGTTGAAATATAAGCTGGTTTAAGGTGTGTGTGTGGGGGGTGGAGAGAGAGAGAGAGATTGAGAGAGAGGTGGGGGGGGGTGTGGTTGTAGGGACAAACAAGCAGTGATAGAAGCAGATCATCAAAAGATGTCAACGACAATAGTACAAAAGAACACATAGGTGTTAAAGTTAAAGTTGGTGATATTATCTAAACGAATGTGCTAATTAAGAATGGATGATAGGGCACTCAAGGTATAGCTCTAGTGGGGGTGTTTTTTTTTTAAAATAATGGAAATAGGTGGGAAAAGGAAAATCTTTATAATTTATTGGAAAGAAAAGGGGGAAACAGAAAGGGGGTGGGGATGGGGGAGGGAGCTCACGACCTAAAGTTGTTGAATTCAATATTCAGTCCAGAAGGCTGTAAAGTGCCTAGTCGGAAGATGAGGTGTTGTTCCTCCAGTTTGCATTGGGCTTCACTGGAACAATGCAGCAAGCCAAGGACAGACATGTGGGCAAGAGAGCAGGGTGGAGTGTTAAAATGGTAAGCGACAGGGAGGTTTGGGTCATTCTTGCGGACAGACCGCAGGTGTTCTGCAAAGCGGTCGCCCAGTTTACGTTTGGTCTCTCCAATGTGGTCTCCTCTACATTCTCTCTCCACGGATGCTGCCAGACCTGCTGTGTTTTCCCAGCATTTTCTGTCTTTATTTACCCAGGAGACTTCCCCTGCTCTTCCTCAAATCGTGCCATGAGATCTTTTATGTCCACCTGAGCAGTTCACCCAAATGATAGCACCACAGAAAGTTCAGCAGCCACTCAGCACAAAAATCTCCTAATAAAAAGCTGGTCTCAGTTAAAGTGACCATGAAGCTATTTTTTGATTATTCTAAAAACCCAACAGATTCACAAATGTCCTTTAGGGAAGGAAACCTGCCATCTGGGCCTAGTAGTGGCTCCCACCCCACATCAATTATTATTAAGTTTTCTCTAAAGTGGACTAGAAGTCCACTCAGTTGCATCAAGCCAACAGTTTAATAAGATTCACTACCATTTCTCAGGGAAAGAGGCAATGGGGGATGTTCCTTTTGCAACCCACCATCATTAGTTTGTGTTTTTGTTAATTAAATGGACAACCACTTAGTTGTACAATAACTTCAAAAAATCTCGTCTGTGCACACAATTCCTGCTTTCACCATTCATGCATACTTTCTTTGGTCAATATGTAACATTGGAACTGCTTACGTAAACATTTCCTTGTAACATCTGAACTGCAAACTCGAGCCTGCAGGGGGTGATTGCAGAGCAAGTTTCTGAAAATCGCTCTCCCAACTTGGTTGGAAACTACTACGCAAAAAAATATTCTGTTGCTTTCTGAGGTATTTGAACATTTCTGATCCACTTATCATTCAATTTGACAACTTACCATTAGGTTTTATTTCTCGCACGTAATTGCTGGGGAACCATCCAGTTTTGCCGTTTAGTGTCCCCTCCCACCATCCCCCTTCCTCAATTCTGGTCACATGGATAACATCACCCTTGGTAAAGCAGAGCTCATCCTCATTGGTCTGATAAAAGTTGAATTTTGCTTTCACCAACATGTGATGATTACTGTTATCAGTCATGTCCTTAAAGAGAGAGAGAGAGAAATATTTCATCAAATCAGCATCCATCCATTCCTTGATCAGAATAGTTGCAATAGGAAGTGCTGCTATATAAATCACTGATTAGACCTCAGCTGGATGGAGTGTCCAATTCTGGGGACCACACTGCACAAAGGTGTTAGGCCTTAGGGAGGGTGCAGAGGGGATTTCCTAGAATTGTACCAGGGATGAGAGACCAGGTATCAGAGCCACCCTGGGAGAATAACAGGGAGTTTTTCAGCTCAGGCACATCAAAATGTCATTCTGAAGATCAAGTTGAAGCTGTCTTATTAAATGTAACAGCCAAAGATACTGGGTAAGTAATTAAGAAGAAAAGAAATATAAAGGTCGTACAGCCCCAAGAATGGTTAAGCATCACACCTTTCTAACAATTTCCTGTTTTGTTAGAGAAGTACAGTGGTTAGTAGGGCATCTGTGGAAAGTCTATTCAGTAGAATTCTCAGCTGAGAAACTGTAGGGTGAGGTGTGGGGCCTATGGAGGGCACTTTAGGAAGCAGGGGTCCCACCACAGAGCTTTACCCACTAGGAGAAGGGCCTGGCAATATGGATGCAATCTGTCCCCAACGATCCACCCATTGAGAGAACCAATTTGCGAGATTTCTCTCACCCTACTTTTCTCTGCAATTATTTCATTACTTTGAAATTCCCTCCTCAGGTTCAACACCCACTCACCAAACTTCGATATTTTCCAGGGAAGTTTTTTGAAGTTCTTCCAAGTGATAAATGTGATCCTGTCAGAGAATCAACTGACTTGATATGATGGGACTGGTGGCGGGCACATATTGAATCACTTCCAACGCCGATATCTGCAGAACACAACCATTTAATTAGCTGTACAGTACAAAAGCAACTGGATAATCATTCAGAATATAACTTTGTCTGTCTTCTTTTTATTTCTAGTTTCATTCGTGAACCCAGTGAATATTTCACCCCAAGCTTTGCAACACAAGAGGAGAAAAAAGACAGATATATATTTGGATCTGACCCTTCCTTCAACAGAGGGTTTGGTTTAAAGGTTACTGACGCTCACTTATGAAATTATTACTTAAAGTAATGTAACGTCACTATATAGATACTGGACTCAGTATCTATCCCCTCTCTATCAGTGCACCATGGCTGCAGCACATACAGTCTAAAACTGCAGCAAGATTACAATGTGCCTCTCCTCCCTTGCAAAATCCACCACCAAAAGGACAAGAGCAGCAATGACAGGGAACACCATCACCTCCAAGGTTTCCTCCCGTTGGGACATATATTGTCGTTCCAGCATCATCATTGCTGGTTCAGGATCCTGGAATTTGCTACTTAACACCAATAGCCCAGTGACTACATCAGTTTAAGTCTACTCACAGTAACCTTGTCAGGACAGTTAATAAACGAGGTATTCCCAGAATTGTCCAAACCCCATGGAATCAATTTTTAAAAACCTCCCAGCTACCTCTGACCACATTAGAGAAAAGAAAATGAGCCAGTCTATCTGGTGAATAAGGGAATATTGTAGCTTGGGTTGGGTTTGCTGTGGGGGCATTTGGGTTTGGAGGAGTGTGTTAAGTTGGTGTGGGGGTGGGGCTGGGGGAGGCGGGGTAGGGTAGGGTTTAGTTGGATTGGGATGGAGATGGATTGGGATCGAGGTTGTTGGTCGGTGAGGGGTTGTGGGGGTCAGCGGTGTTGAGTTGGTGTAGGATGGGTTAGGTTCTTTGAAGTAATTGATGGAGATGGTGAATGATTCATGCCTTCACAGGGGACCCCAAACACAGGGACATACATACTGCAGAATAAACTGAGGTATTGAGCAGCAGGGAATCACAATGCCAGAATCCCACACTCACATCCTTCAGCCATTTCCTAAGCTACCATGACTGCCAACTGTGCTTATTTACTTCAGCAATTTTGCCAACCATATGGAACTGCGAGGATGTTGGGTACAGCTGCAGCTTAGGTCAGAGCAGGGCTTTGTACACTGCACTCTGTGTCACTCCTGGTTTTTGTATATCATAAGGATTACATTCAGAGTCATGCTTGAGCTGTTATCTTTCTGGGCTTCCTCCAATCCCACCTTATCTCCATTGCCTAGGCCTTCTATAAACTAGTTATGGTGAGGACCCTGCTTCTGTAAATATTTTGTAATGCACCCTCTCCACTCCTGCCTCAGCTCACCTGCTGCTAAAACCCACATCCAAGCTTGTGATCCATCTAAAGTACTCCTGACCGGTCTCCCACATTTAACCCTAAATAAACTAGAGCACATCCAAATCCCTGTTGCCCATGTTCTAATTGTTAAGTCCTCTTCATCCACCATCCCTGATTCGCTGATATACATTGACTCCCGGTCTGCCTTGCATTTAAATCCCTCCATGACCTAACTCACTCCTCTCGGTTCTCTATAACCTGCTCCAGCCTTACCACCATCTGAGATCTCTGCGCTCCTTCACCATTCCCGATTTCCATCGCTTCACCATTGACGGCCATGTCTTCAATGCCTGGACTCTAAACTCTGAATTCCCTCCCTAAACATGTGCAACTCCCTCTCCCCCTTTCAGAGGCTCCTTAAAACCTGAGTTCTGATGAAGAATCATACGGAAGCAAAACATTAACTCTGTCTTTCTCGCCACAGATGCTGTCAGACCTGCTGAGTTTTTCCAGCAATTTTTGTTTTTGTTTCAGACTTCCAGCATCCACTGTACTTTGCTTTTATCTCCTTAAAATCTACCTCTTTGGCCAAGGTTTCGGTCATCTGCCTTCATCTCTCATGTGGCTTGCTGTCAAATTTGGTGTGATAAAATTCCTGTGAATTGCCTTTAGGATGTTTTACTATGCTAATGATCCGTATTTGCTAATCTCCTAAATAAACCTGCACATATTACACCTACACTTCTGCACAGAACAAACTGCCAGGAGCCAGTGAGATTATATTGAGTGCCTGGTATGAATCTAATGTCCCTTCCCCCACCGTCACTGCAGGAACCAGCTTGAACAGCTGGCCCTCAGCCACTGATTTTAATTTTGCTGATTTTGTCAGTGAAACAAAATGTGCGATGCTGGATTTCTTACAAACATTTAGCTGGCTGTTTTAAGCTCAGGTTACCATGGGGATAGATAGTCAGACAAAATTCAGTCATCTGAAATTCAAAGGAGCCGGACGAAAACCTGAAAGTCAGTCAGTACCTGAGAGGGTGCGGGGGGTGGGGGTGGGGGTGGGGGAGGGGAAGGAAGCCTTATTAGCCTATAATCTACCTACTTGGTGCTCCCTCATTCTCTCTGCCAATCCCCTCCCACCCATACATGTCAAAACCAATATGCAACTCACTCACATGCATTTTTCCAATTCCAACCTAAAACCAGCCCAGCAGAAAATGCTTCTGGATGTTTTCATTTACCAAATAACAAAAGACCACCTGTGAATTGAGTCAAACACAGTCCATGTAATAGGAACAGGAGGAGGAGGCCATTCAGCCCCTTGAGACTCTTCGCCATTCAATTAGGTCATCACTGATTTATATCTTAACTCCACCTACCAGCCTTGATCCCGATCCCTAAACACCCATTAATCAATATTGAGACCTGTCGCTTGCGCGATAAGCATCAAGGAGGAAACTGTTCCTTCTTTGAGTAGCATCATGAGACCTTTTACCCCCATGTGAGGGAGAATAGGGTTTCCATCACACTCAAAGGGTGCACATCACACGAATGCAGCTTTGTTTGATAAGTTTTCTAATGAAGAATTAACAGTTAACTTATTGACAGCCAAGTATTATTACCCACTAAGTATTTTATATAAATCATCTGGGGGTGACTCACAATGAACATTAAATATTCTAATTAAAAGGAGAATGCCTGTAGTACTGTAGTTACAATTCCTTTCATTGTATTTCCTGCCTCTTCTTCACTTAATTATAATCAGCCCCAAAATTACCAAACTCAGTGTGCAGCCCTCTTAGTTGGAACGTAGATCAGAGATCAGTGAGACAAATTCACTGTGATTCAGATTTGTTATTGATTGATTATTCTGGGAGCTCTATGAACCCAGCAATGTCACAAGCAGAGGTGCATCATATGTTTTCCAAGGATGCCTCATACCACAGTCCAATTGCTGCAGGTTTGCAAAGTGAAACAGCAAGACAAGGGTCCATCTCATTCAGGAAAACCCTCAGAGGGAAGAGAGCTTTGGGAACCATAGGTCTGAAGTCACCTGTTCCTCTCAAGCTCACTCCACTCATCACACATCATATCTCAAATACTCAGATACTAAAGTCCAAACTATTATTTTCTGGGTGAAATCTCTCAAACTTGCATTTGAATTAATCAACAGTAACTGCTTTCACTGTCTCCTGAGGGCATCTGTCCCACAGATTCACTCACTCACTGAAACGATGTTTCTACAGATTAGTTTTGAATGGACTCCTTCGAGTGCAGGATTATATCCTCTGGTTCTGCTGCTGTGAGCAAGGCGAGAGAGCTGGTCACTGCGACCAAGCGGGCTGTGACTGCTGTTCACTATTGATTAACCCAATTATTGAAAAAAGGACCAAGGATCCATTTTATTTTAGCTCAAAAGCATTTCACTACTTGTATTTATGTCCTGATTTTTAATCACATTCTATCTCAGGATTTATCTCACACTAGGTAATCAATCTTTATTATGCACTGAGTAATGAGAAACACTGAGTCTGCTGTCCAGGTGCACAAAGAGGATCACATATTGATAGAGACAAGGCCAGGAAATCCTGACTTCACTCAGAGTTTCAGCAATTCATTACCCACCTGCAATGCAAACTCATTAAGCACCACACTGGCAACATGTCCAATTATGTTTTTATTTTGTTCCGGGGACGCTGCATGTATCACTCACAATGCAGTGTGAGAGTTTCCCTGAGGTGTTGGTGAAGGTGGTGCGGCATCACTAAGCATTTTAAACACAGTCACGATGGCGTGGGATTGGAGTCAACTGTGAATTCAGACTGGGTAAAGATGGCAGGTTTCCTTCCTTAAAGGGCATTAGTGAACCAGTGGGTTTTTATACACGAGGCGGAGATCGATAGATGTTTGTTGGTTAATGGTAGCGATCAGAACCAAAGGTAGGTAAGTAAGTGGCGTAGCGCTACTCTTCTTATTTTTAGGCAGTCCCTCGGGACCGAGGGTGAATTCCTTCCAATCCGAAGGTGACTAAAAAGTCCAATGCTGGAGCCGCACACTCTGCCACAGGTGGGACAGGTAGTGTTTGATGAGGTGGGTGGGTGGGGTTTAGTCTGCTCGGCCCCCGCCTGGTTCTGCTCGAAATGGTTGGCACCAGCGCAGAGGCTTCTCCTCCAGTTTGGACGCTCTCGAGTAAGAGATTCTCACAAATTGCTGAGGAGGTTGCATTTTTTTTCAGGGAGGCTTTGAGGACATCCCCGAAACATTTTCTCTGCCCTCCTGGTAACCGCCTGCCATGACAAAGCCCGGAGTAGAGAAAACAAAAACAGAATTACCTGGAAAAACTCAGCAGGTCTGGCAGCATCGATGCTGCCAGACCTGCTGAGTTTTTCCAGGTAATTCTGTTGTTGTTTTGGGTTTCCAGCATCCGCAGTTTTTTTGCTTTTATCCCGGAGTAGAGAGCTTGTTTTGGGAGTCTTGTGTCAGGCAACATAGCTGATTAACCATAATCAGTACCTCAACCCTGGGGATGCTGGCCTGAGAGGGGCCACTGATATTGGAGACCTATCCTGCCAATGAAGCTGCAGGATTTTGCGCAGGCGTCGCTGGTGATATTTCTCCAGGGATTTAAGGTGTCTGTTACACCTTGTCCACGTCTCTGATGCAGACAGGAGGGCAGGCCAGCACTGCAGGCCGGTAGGCCATGAGCTTGGTGCTGGAGTTGCAGTACTGATCAGCTCTGAGCAAACACAATGGTGGAACAGGCTCAAGGGGCTGAATGGCCTACACATGTTCCTATCTAAGGACTGACTCTAAATATGGAGCAACTTGTTGTGATCTGGAATGTCCTACCTGAAAGGTGGTGAAAGCAGAATCAATAATAACTTTCAAAGGGGAATTGGACAAATACCTGAAAAAGGAAAAAAAAAATTACAGGGCTATGGAGAAAGAGTCGGGGTTGGGGAGTTGTGGGGAGAGATGGTAACTTGGCTGGCTCTTTCAAAGAGCTGGCACAGGAATGATGGGCCGAATAGTGTATGATTCAATGATTCTATAAGACCAAAGACAAAGGAGTGAAATAGTTTGTCCAGCTAGCAAAGGTGAGGGAGAAAAATGAGGTGAAGAAGCCTTTGTAAATATACATCCATCAGACACCTGCCGAAGATGTACATCTACCAACTGGGCATCACAATTTCTCATTTGACTTCAAGCCAAATGTCACTCAGGATACAATCCAACATTGATCCTTGACACCGTAGCTGGTGACTGACTGTGCCCTGCAATGGCTTCATTTACATATCTCTCTTGTCTTTCTCCCTTGCCTTGTCCCCTCCCTCCCGGAACTCCCACAGCCACTTGACACAGACACTCCACCATCACCTGGTCTTCCAGTGCTGTCACATTTTCTCCTTTTCTACATACGCCATTCGAAGCTCAACGATTCTGCACTTTTCACACTCTCACTCAGGAGCCATAACACAGCTCACCCCCAGCACTACAGCTACTTCTTCCCAAGGCCTTAGCATCAAAAACAGGGGATCTCCTCCGTCAGCCAGACTTCCATGTGCACAAGGCCTAGGGGACTTGTCCCCACTCTGCAAGCATCAACGGGTGGCAAACTCCAACACAATACTGAGCATTACTGGACAGCGACATTCCCTGGCCTTAAATTACACAGCACTCTGAATAAGCCAACACAGCATAACTGTCCAGTCACCCACACAACCCCCTTTAACCTGATACGTACAAACATATAAAGCTTTGATTTGCAGGAGAAAAGAGTGGCAGAGACCCCAGGGTTCAGTGGAATTACATTAATCTGCTCTGGTGTCTAGTTAATGTGTCCACTTCCCAGAGAACTTTTTCAAGTTTTGTCCTGAGGATGTGGCTCATGCTGGAGAGGGAGAATGTTATCGTCCATCTCATATCGCCCACCTGTGAATGTGCAGTGTGGGACTGCAATTTCATGTGGCCCAAACTGGGTATGCACATCAGGCTCCCTTTCCCGAAGGACAGGAGAGAATCAGTTGGCATTTTATGACAATTTGGCAGCTCTCAGGATAACTTTTCTTGTGCCAGCCCAAAAAACACCAAATCAGGGCTCTACAGGAGGGTTTTGAACTCATCACCCCTGGGCCAGTAGTCCAAGACCAGGACAGAACATAATCATTCCCACTCCAGTCCAACAAGGACTTACAGATTAGGAAGAGCTTGGTCATGTTTTTAATTCTATGTATTTTATCCTCGGTGGTCAGTTATTGTTACTACATTGCACCTTAAATGGCAGAACACTCAGGTCTTAATACAAAAAAACCCTCCTGATTGATTCTGAATAATGCCATGGAGGGCGAGTCAGTTTAATATCTAACTATTAAAAGGATTTGATTCCTCTGGGGCGGGGGGGGTGGGGGGGGAGGGGGGGTGGTTGGCAGGCAATGGAATCCAGGACAAGGGGGCAGAACCTTAAAATTGGAGCCAGGCCGTTCAGGGGTGATGTCAGGAAGCACTTCTTCACATAATGGGGAGTGGAAATCTGGAACTCTCTCCCCCACAAAAAGCTGTTGAGGCTGGCAGTGAAATGAAAACTTTCTCAACTGAGACTGATAGGTTTTTGTCCGGTAAAGGGGATTAAGGGTTCAGGATCCAAGATGGGTATCTAAAGTTAAGACATTGATCAGCCATGACCCAGCTGAATGACGGAACAGGCTTAAGGGGCTGAATGGCCTCCTGCTCTTCTTATGTTCCTAATAATGTTGGTATTAGATCTTTAATGATGAATACTGGAGTGAATAAACTGCAAATTTAGATGGAGCCTCATTAGCTGAAAGCATATGTCAAAGAACCAAGGCAAAATCATTATCACCCCACCCAGATGTTTAGTGAGCGACTTAACATGCTCATTGAACTCACCATTAAACATCAGGAAACAGAGGAAAAAATATTGTTTCACTGTCATAAGTCATCAGAATCAGAACCAATTTTCCCTTCAGGTACTTTGAATATCCTGAATGATGGTTTAATAAACTATTACTGGAATGAATTATCTGAAAGGACACTGGAAGTAAACCTCAAAGAGAACTGAACAAACTCTTAAAAAGGAATAACTTGCAGGGCTTTGGGGAAAGAGCAGGGAGAGTGGAACTAGTTGGATAGTTCTTTCAAAGAGCTGGCATAGACACGATGGGTCGAATGGCCTCCTCCTGTGCCAAACTATTCGGTTATAAAGCACAAACTGTAAAATGGAGAACTGCTTCTTGATTGTATAAGGAGAAAATAATTCTGTTACAAATCAACCCTGAGTGAATGGCAGCAATGTGATTACCTCAAATTCCTATATGGAAAAAAACTGCACACAAACTCAACTGAAGATGCATAGAGGCCAGAGAAAGGCTCAGACTTTCATTTGTTCAATGCTCAGATGCCTCATAGGGAATTTTGCACCTATTATCAGAGGCAAGATACAAAAGGTTATTGAAACCTGGAACTCTCCTTCCAAAACACTGCTGAAGCTAGCTGGGGCAT
The DNA here is from genome assembly GCF_017639515.1 of Carcharodon carcharias. Lineage (NCBI taxonomy): Eukaryota > Metazoa > Chordata > Chondrichthyes > Lamniformes > Lamnidae > Carcharodon > Carcharodon carcharias. Next base: position 164,220,149 of record NC_054477.1, on the reverse strand, counting down.
CAACTGAAAATTTCTAAACATAGACCAATAGATTTTTGTTATGTAAGGGTGTTACGGGGAATGGGCCTGCGGCTTATCCCCAGTGGTAATCACTTCACTATTGGTGGCCGTGCCTTCCGCTGCCTAGACCCTAAGCTCTCCAATTCCCTCTCTAAAGCTCTCTAATTCTCTACCTCTCTCCCCTCCTTTAAGTTGCTCTGAAAACCTACTTCTTTAACCAAGTTTCTGATTACCTGTTCTAATAACACCTTGTGCGGATTGGTGTCAACATTTTGTTTGTTTATATTCCTGTGAGCACCTTATGAAATTTAATTATTTCAAGGACCAAATTATTGCTGTTAAGATACATCAGTCACGATCTAATTGAACAGGTTAGAGGGTCTGAACAGTCTCTACCTGTTTCCATTTTTCTAATACTTGCTCCAAACACAGAGCCTGCCCATTCCAGTTGCTAGTTGGACCTGGAGTCGCGAGTACATTGCTTGGAGGAAGCCAGGAGAAACAACACAGCGGCTTTAAAAAAAAAAATCATGTTCCTTCACCACTTGCTTATTTGCTATAAAAACGTTGGAGTTGAGAAATAAAAGGCTGCTTCATTAGCAGTCAAGTCAGTTTGCTATTCAGTTGGCATGGGAACATAGTTCTCCCGTTAGAATGGACAGGACCATGCGTTGAAACCTTCAGTATTATCCCCAGCCAGGGTTGGCAACCCTACCACCTGCACGTTCGCAAAATCTATCTCTTCATAGTCATTGTCGTGGTTGAGGTCTGAGAGATCAAGTATAAGATAGACTAGACATAGGATATAGCTCCCTATACTCAGTGCCAGTGTCTTAGCGTGCACCCTCAATATAGCACAATCCACTGATCCCCATTTAGATGCTTCCTGTCTCACATGAGCAAGGCTTGGGACTTCACTCTTGTCAGACCAATGACTTTGTCAAGGCAAAGACTGAAGATATTTGTGGGCTGTTTTAAAGTGCAGGCTTAAATCCAGGGGAGAGGGAGTCAGGCCCTACGTGAAACTGCTTCAACTTGGTTCTTAATGAAATCATCAGTGGCTGCAGATTCAAACACAGTTTTCGCCAGATTACAAATCTATCAACCAATCCACTGCATGACACCATCCCCCTTCACTGATCCAGACCTGGAAGCAATCCAGGGAGATAAATCCAACCCAAAGTGTATCAGTTTTTACTGGCAGCTAAACCAGGAAAATGAGCACCTGGTACATTGCTGGGTACACAGCTTGTCCTCAATCTTTCCCTTTACATTATTCTTCTCCATTCTTGCTGATGCAATATGTGCCAATGCAATAAGGGTTAGTCTGCCCAATTGTGTTGGCAGTGGAGGGCCTGTTCCAACATGAATGTTCTTCAGAAAACTTAAACAGAGTGTGGTAGAGAACACACCAACTATTCCCCGGTAATGAGCTCCTGGAGATGAGCTTCACAGCACACGAGCAACCATCATACACTTGACTCTTTCATAACCTTTCTGTTGCAAATTACTCCTTAATGAATCTAAGAACAGGAGGAGGCCATTCGGCCCTTTCAGCCTGCTCCATCATGCAATTAAATAATGGTAGATCCGAATCTTAACTTCATTGACCTGCTGTGGACGTTGACCCCTCATACACTAGTTTAACAAATATCTATCAACCTCAATATTGAGATTTTCACTTGATCCACTCCAACCTCACCCCACTCCTCCCCCAGCCTCAACAGCTTTTTTGGGGAGAGAGTTCCAGATTTCCACTCCCCTTTGTGTGAAGAAGTGCTTCCTGACATCACCCCGAATGGCCTGGCTCCAATTTTAAGAGTCTGTCCCCTTGTTCTGAACTCCCTCCCACCACAGGAAACAGTTTCTCTCTATTGGCCTATCAAATCCTTTAACCATCTTAAATACCTCAATTGGATCACCCCTCAATCTTCAAAACAAACCTAGTCTATAAAATCTGTCCATATAATTTAAACTAGTCATCCCCAATATTACTCTGGTTAATCTGCGCTGTATCCACATTATGGATACTATATACTTCCTGAGATGTGGTGCCCAGACTTGAACACGGTTACTCCAGATGCAGCCTAAGTAGTGCTCCAGAAAACTGCAGCATTACTTCCGTTCCCTTGGATCCCACCATCAATGGTCAGTATTCCTAAGTGAACCGTAGCGTGACCAGACATAGAATGACTATCAGTGATCTTGAACTCTAGAATGTGCAAGCCCCTACATCTTTGAAACAGTCTTTTCAACAGTAATTGTTTGAATCAAGTTCCAGTCTAGAGATTTCAGCTAATAATCCAGGCTGATAATAGTGCAGTACCAAGGGAGCGCCACACTGTCGGAGGGTCAATACCAAGTGAGTGCCACACTGTCGGAGGGTCAGTACTGAGGGAATGCTGCACAGTCAGAGGGTCAGCACCGAGGGAGCACTGCATGGTTGGAGGGTCAGCACTGAGGAAGTGCCACACTGTTGGAGGTTCAGCGCTGAAGGAGAGCCGCATTATCAATGTGTCAGTACTGAGGGAGAGCCACACTGCCCGAGGGTCAGTACTGAGGGAGAGCCGCACTGCCCAAGGGTCAGTATTGAGGGAGAGCCGCACTGCCCAAGGGTCAGTATTGAGGGAGAGCCGCATTGCCCGAGGGTCAGTACTGAGGGAGAGCCGCACTGCCGGAGTGTCAGTACTGAGGGAGAGCCGCACTGCCGGAGGGTCAGTACTGAGGGAGAGCCGCACTGTCGGAGGGTCAGTACTGAGGGAGAGCTGCACTGTCGGAGGGTCAGTACTGAGGGAGTGCTGCACTGTCGGAGGGTCAGTACTGAAGGAGAGCCGCATTATCAATGTGTCAGTACTGAGGGAGTGCTGCACTGTCGGAGGGTCAGTACTGAGGGAGTGCTGCACTGTCAGAGGGTCAGTACTGAGGGAGTGCTGCACTGTCAGAGGGTCAGTACTGAGGGAGTGCTGCACTGTCAGAGGGTCAGTACTAAGGGAGAGCTGCACTGTTGGAGGGTCAGTACTGAGGGAGTGCTGCGCTGTCAGAGGGTCAGTACTGAGGGAGTGCTGCACTGTCAGAGGGTTAGTACTGAGGGACTGCTGCACTGTCAGAGGGTCAGTACTGAGGAAGTGCTGCACTGTCAGAGGGTCAGTACTGAGGGAGTGCTGCACTGTCAGAGGGTCAGTACTGAGGGAGTGCTGCACCATTGATGCAGCCGTGTTTCAATGAGATGTTAACTAAGGTTGTGTGTGCCCACTCAGGTGGGTGTAGAAAGATCCCATGGCATTATTCAAAGAAGAGTAAGGGAGTTCTCCCCAGTGCCTTGGCCAATATTTATCCTTCAACTAATATCACTATAACAGATTATCACTTTGCTCTTTATGGGATCATACTGTGCACAATTTGGCTGCTGTTTTTGCTACATTACATAGTGGCTTTACTTCAAAAGTACCTCATTGGTTGTGAGATGTTTTAGGGTGTCCTTAGTTTATGAAAGCAGGCTATAAAAATACAACTGTTTCCTTCTACCCAAATTATTTATTATGGGGAGCTGCTGCAAAGCTCCTTTGTACCCTGAAGGTCACCAAGTAGGATTGTAGATTATCTATCAACCATACAGCCCATAATATTTACATTGTTGCCCATAAATAATATCATTTAACCAGCACCAGAAACATTTCAATCAGGCTTTTGCTCCTCTCTATTGTTACCTCGTCTAAATCCCTTTAACAACAGCTTGGCATTTATATAGCCCCTTTAACATTGCAAACATCCAAAGGAGGTTCAACAGGTGCACTAAATGCATGAGGTGCTGCTCAGCTTGTGAGACTAACACAAGAGGCTACAAGTACAAAACAAATTAACCTCAAGTAAGGCTTGTGGTGGTGGAGTGTATCTAAAAGATTCCCACCAAAAGCCCCTTGCACTGTTTTTAAAGATAAAACTCTCTCTCTCCAACCTCCTTCACCATTACACACCCTCTGAACTCTCCCTTTCTTTGAATCCTGCCTCATACTCATTTCCCCCTCTGACTTAACCATTGATGATCACACTCCCCAGAAAGAGGAGAAGAAAGTAGGGGCGGAAGGGTTAGCAAGGGAATTCCAGACCATGGGGGTCTAAAAGGCTGAGGGTCTGTGGTGGGAGAGAACTGGATGAATGAATGCTGTCAGCAGAGGCACAAGGGTGTGTAGCAGCATCAACATTTACAATGAAAGAGATTGGTGATCATTTACATTGCAAAGATAATATAACAAAATCATGCTCTCAGGTCAGAGTTTCACCCATAGGGAGCACGCATCAGGAATCTGATGGCACTTCGTAAACAAGGCTCCATCAGGGGTAAAAAAAATTAAACAATCGTTTTCACATCACCTATTATAACTGTAGGACGGAGGTTGAAAGGTCACCAATTTCATATATAGTTAGCTGTGAATCTAATGTTGCCAAGCGCTGCTTCAAAGTGCAAGTCTGATTCACTGAGAGACCAGCCCCTTCTGAAGGAGTCCCCTTACCTGCAGTTACTTTGTTCAAAGCCACCAACGAACTAAGAATCTTGTTGAAGTTCTGTCCTTGATAAAGGTCATTGGCATCAAAAGTCTGCAGGAAAACGATAGAAAAGATAATTTCATTTTTTTTTATTGTTAACACATTATTTCTATCTTTACAAAGTGGAGCTTCCAGAGGAGGGGCAGCTTGATGAATAAAAGCCAAATGTACAAGTCCAGGATGTTTGTAGCTGACGAGTCTTTCAATATTTGAAAGGAAAAGTTCCAACGTATTTCTGAACATATCCATATCTGTGAAGACTTGTTTTCACTCCCGACAGCAGGCAATAAAGAAAACACACACACACCCACCTCCAGTTTATCAGACAAAATAGAATTTGTCTTTTCCCACAAAGATAAATATTGCTGCCTCTTTCACTGACTCAGAAACCAGGCAAAAAAGTAACCTCGATGTGGAATCACAGGTCTTGTGCCTCTGATCTCTATCAAATCCACAAAAGCATTCATGAGCTGTAATTGCAAGGTTTTCAATGTAAGCATTTAATCTGGATGCTCACAAGAATCTCAGCCTCAACAGAGCACGCTCCACAATTTCAGATGTTGGAACTTAATTTCACATAACTCTGCAATTTTAAAATATGCTAGATCATGGAAAGCATCAAGCTACTCTACCTTACAATACATTGGGCAGAAAGAACCTGTAAGCAACTTTGAAATGGAGCTCAGTTTATTAACGACACATTGCTGTATTCTCACTAACCACATTACATTGCAACAAAAACATTTTGGTTTAAAAAAGGTTACAGTCCTTACCATACTCTGCACAGTGGGATGTTCCACATTTCAAATCAAACCCAGCCATGCACCAACACAGCTCTGTCCCTTCCAAATACTCCATGACGTCAGTGAGAAGCATGGTCAGGAGGTGTCCTTCCCAAAGTTAGAACTTTGGTACTTGTTGAATTTACATCATGTCTATCACCTGCTCACAGTGTGAGATCTCACCAACAGACAGCAGTTTTACATAAGACAGAAACGTCAGTGCAACTTTTGTCAAAATCTTTTCACCCTATTTCAAAGAAGAGCAGGGGAGTTCTCCCCAGTGTCCTGGCCAGCATTTAGTTACGCTGCTCATTACCTCAATTCTGTCCGTGGGCTCTTGCTGTGCAAAAGTTGGCTGCAGTGTTTCCTACATTACAACAGTGACGACACTTGGAAAGTATTCACTAGCTGTAAAGTGGTTTGGACACCTTGACGTTGTGAAAGGCACTACAAAAATGCAATTCTTTCTTTCTTGCAATTCTCGTCAATTAAATTCAATTAGGGGATCTTTACAAAGCTCCAGAGTAAGCTTATGATAAGAGGGCCCAGATCAGGCCTGTGACTACTGAACTCCTTCAGCGTGTGGAAACCATCCAACTGCTCCAAACTCAATCAAACCTCAAAAACAATTTGTGATAACTTATTTGGGATTTCCCAGATGTTGCCAACATAACTTCAGACTTACAATGAAGCTATGACACTGTTATGGTGCAGAGTGGGAAAAGGCCCATGGAGATTCTTGCTAAATGTTTTGCCAAGAAAATATATAAATTACCCCAAAAAGGGAAAAAGGATGAACTGGTCTTTGTGGAACATGAAAACTGTGACAATTGCAAAGAAAACTGCCCCTTATTAATAGAAAATTCTCCATCCAGTAATTCTGATAGATGGAAAACCATCAGTCATGTGCAATTGCCTGCACCCCATTCCCAGGCAGACAAGGCCTGGGGCTTGCAGTTGGGAAGTACAACCTTTCACATGATGTCCCCATGATAACAGTGTCATTCTTGCTGGTAGTCAAAAAAACCCAATGATTTAAAAACGAAGGGGAGATGGGTTGCCTGGGCAACCAGGCCAAGTTAACTGATTTCAAAATGAGTCAGGATGCAGATTTGTTTGAGGCACACGTTTTAATATATACAGTGAAGACATTAGCAGATACTCCAATTCCAGACCCACATCATTACCTGCTCACAAGATTGAAAACGGTGAAAGAAAGACGTGCATTTATATAGCACTATTCACAACCTCAAGACATCCCAAAGTATTTTACAGCCAATGAAGTGTTTAAGTACAGTCATTGTTGTAATGTAGGAAAAGTGGTAGCCAATTTGCACACAGCAAGATCCCACAGACAGCAAATCAATAATGACCAGATATTTTTAATGATGTTGGTTGAGGCATAAACAATGGCCAAGATATCGGGGGGGAACTCCCATAGTCTTCTTTAGATAAAGGGCAGAAGGGCCTCAGTTTAACATCTCATCTGAAAGACAGCTCAACCAACAGTGCAGCAGTCCCTCATTACTGCACTGGAGGATCAGCTTCGATTATGTGCTCAAGTCTCTGGAGCGAGACTTGAATGCACAATATTCTAACTTGGAGACGAGAGTATTAGCCACTGAGTCACGGCTGATACTCTATGCCTATAGAATGGTGTGAATGTGGCATTCACTTAACACATGGGGCGGTTAAATTGAGTAGCATAGATACATTTAGGGGAAGCTAGATAAACACAAGGGATAAGGGAACAGAAGTATATGCTGGTAGGGTGAGATGAATTAGGGATGAGGAGTCTCATGTGGAGAATAAACACCAGCATGAACCAAATGGCCTGTTCCCATTCTGTAAATACTCTGTAATAATTCTTGCAATATGTCATGGAATGATCGGCAGAGCTCAGTTCAAATATCTTCAGATTGAATGGTAGGGAATTCACTCACAATCTTTAATTCTAACAGATAATCCAAATGATTATTGCTTGCATTGTCAAAATGCAGCTTAGCATCTAAGAAGTCTATCTTATTTTCATTCAAAAGTCATCACTTACCAGGCTTCGTACAGAGGCTCTTCTATGTAAAAAGGTATTTCTCCCCTAATTTCAGTGCTGTTATAGATTTGTTTTGATTCAGTATCTCACTGACTTCTTTGCCTTCTGTATATTTGTCTAGAAATACAGCTAGCAGTTTTAGCCTGTAAGCCTGGAAGTTTCTACCATTCAGAGCCCCTTACAAGATTTTGAGTAGCTATTCAACACAATTCTGCTAAAACAAAACTTTAATTCACACGTGATTCACTCACAATCACGAGATTCAGATCCTAGGACGTTGATCTGCTATTGGAAATGTTTTCCACCATGAACATAAGACAGTAATGTTGGGGGCAATGAAACTGAACTCTAACATAGAATCAAGAATTTTACGCATATTGGGAGACCATTCAGCCTATTGTGCCTGTGCTGGCTCTTTGAAAGAGCTATCCAATTAATGCCACTCTCCACAGCCCTTTCCCCGTAGCCTGGCAAATCTTTCCTTGTCAAGTATTCATCCAATTCCCTTTTGAATGTTATTACTGAATCTACTTCCACCATCCATTATGAAGTACATTACGGACCATTATAACTCTCTGCATTAAAATTCTCATCTCTCCCTATTCTGTTGCCGTTACCTCAAATCTATGCCCTTTGGTTACTGACCCTCCTGCCACTGCAAACCTTTTCTCCTTCCTTAACCTATCATAATCATGCATAATTTTGAACAATTTTACTAAATCTCTGCTTAACGTTCTCTGCTCTAAGGAGAACAATCATAACTTCTCCAGTCTCTCACAGAACTGAAGTCCCTCTTCCCTGGTATTATCCCAGTAAATCTCCCCTATACCTTCTCCAATTCCTTGACATCTTTCCTGAAGTGTGATGCCCAGAATTGAGGTAAACTAGTGATTTATAAAGGTGTAGCTTAACTTCCTTGGAACAGTGCCTTCAAAATAATAAATCGTTAAAGAAGGACAAATACTTACTGTGTGGAGGACCTGAGCAGAATTGGACAAATGTATGATGGGTCAAAATCCTGGAACTCCCTCCCCAACAGCACTGTGGGTGTACCTACAGCACATGGACTGCAGCGGTTCAAGAAGGCAGCTCACCACTACCTTCTCAAGGGAAATATGGGATGGGCAATAAATGCTGGCCCAGCTAGCGACACCCACATCCCATGAATTAATTTAAAAACTGCTCTTGGGGGAGTCTCACATCAGCTAACATCAACTGTCCAGTTTTTCCATTGCTTTAATCTTTGTTGGGGAGATGTTCCCCAGCAGGGTCTACTCTCCTGGTGGGCGATAACATTGAGAATCTTCTTCCAGATTTCAAGCAACAATGATTTTATCTTTCGTAATAAATCAGAAAGAGAAGCCTTGGCTGACTCACCTACACAAATTGCCAAGCTACTGAACTTGAGGCGCATGAACTAACACATCCTACTAAAATTAGAAAGAAATGCTAAACTGAGCTAAAACTTTCCAACTAGGTGCAATATGTAGAGCCTGAACCTCGTGTTGTTAAAGTAACAACTTAGGTTGTATTTTATTACTGAACAAGACATTTTATGTGACTTACAGATGTAAATGTCTTTTTCAAAAGTAATATATATGGAAATAAGAATTTTAGAATATATTGTTGGTCAATTTGTTTAGGCTTTCTAAATATATAATCGGTAGTTACAGGCCTTGTTGCTATGCAATGCATTATTAAAACTCCCAAGTTCCTGGTCCATGGCCAATGCTTGCAGAATGTTTAATTATTAAAGAATAATGATTTTAACCGTTTGTTGAGTTGGTAGACATAATGATGTAACTCAGGCCAAACCACTTTGCCCGTAAAGCTTTCATGTTGAAAACGAGACAAGGCTCTTCTCACACGAACAAAAACAATATTCCTCCAAGTTCTCAATAACACAACTAAACAAGAGGCACATTGAAAAGCAAATCTGTCCACACTCTGTAACACGTTAGTGTCAACTTTTCCATTGTAAAGTTTGATGTCCACAATGAGTGGAAATGTTCTTTGTAAACTTGCTATATTGTAACTGCACCATCCGACCAGTAGTTGGTGCTGCAATGTCTACACTCCAACCAATTCTTCTACTTAGTTTCCCAAATTGGCTTAAGGTTTTGCCATTAAACTATATAAAAAGTCAAAATGTATAAAAATAAGCCCTGAATGTCTGTCTTTAAAATGGGGCCTAAATTAGGTTTTTCTCCCATGATCCAATTATCCCCCACACTCTGACCTCACTTCACCTGAGATCACACATGATCTAGCACACTTTCTCCTTAGGTAAAAGCAAAATACTGCAGATGCTAGAAATCATACGGACTTGAAACGTTAACTCTGTCTTTCTCTCCACAAATGCTGTTAGACCTGCTGAGTTTTTCCAGCATTTTCTGTTTTTGTTACACTTTATCCTTTCCTCTGTACAACAATGCTAAGGACTAACTGATAGTAATAATTAATAATAAGTTAATAGGATCTTGAGTGTCCTAGTGCATGAATCACAGAAGGTTAGTAGGTGGGTACAGCAAGTAATTAGGAAAACTAATAGAATGTTATTGTTTATTGCGTGGGGAATTGAATATAAAAGTAGAGAGGTTATGCTTCAGTTATAAAGGACACTAATGCTCTGTACAGCTGTGTACAGTATTGGTCTCCTTATTTAAGAAAGGATGTAACTGCATTGGAAGCAGTTCAAAGAAAGTTTGCCAGATTAATACCTAATATTGGAAGGTTGTCTTATGAGGAAAGGTTGGACAGGTTAGGCTTGTATCCACTGGAGTTTAGAAGAGTAAGAGGAGACTTGATTGAAACATATAAGATCCTGAGGGGTCTTGACAGGGTGGATGTGGAAAGGATGTTTCCTATTGTGGGAGAATCTAGGACTAGGAGTCACCATTAAAAATAAGGGATTGAGTGTCTTTGGAACCCTCTTCTTCAAAAGGCGGTGGAAGTAGAGTCTTTAGATATTTTTAAGGCAAAGCTAGATAGATTCTTGATAAGCAAAGGTTATCGGGGGTGGGTGGGAATGTGGAGTTGAGGTCACAATCAGATCAGTCATGATGTTATTGAATGGCAGAACAGGCTTGAGAGGCCAAAATACTTCTACATTCCAACCAACTCTACTCCTCAGTTTCCCAAATTGGCTTAAGGTTTTGCTATTCAACTACAAAAAGTCAAAGCGTATGAAAATAAGTCCTGAATGTCTGACTTTAAAATGGGGCTAATAAAGAGACACCAGTCCCTCTTAGAAAGGTATGGAAATCATAGTCCAAGGGTCTGGCACATACAGGGTTAGTGTGGCACTGAATACAAAGTGATGTAATAAGGCACATGATCCAGCTCCAGGGGTCAGCGTGGTGTTGTACAGAGACGTGTGTAGACCTAAGCATGGAGACAGCCCCTAGCTTTGTACCCTTTACTGCACGTGTAAACAGTTCTAGTAGCTAATAAAGACTTACAGTTAACCTGCAGAAAACTACGGAGACTTCTTTAAGGCATACCGATCTGTAACCAACACCCCACAACAGAAATATAGTACAAACCAGCTGAGCCCAGGCTGCTTATTCTGCTCTAGCTTGGCAGTGGCAACTTCTTGGAACAGTAATGAAGGCAGAAATGGAATCTAAGATCACTCAATTAACGTAAGCAATGGCTGTGTTACAATCCTTCACATCACTCTCATTGGGAAGATGCAACTGATCATGAGATGCCTGATGCTGACCTAATTTTTCTTGATTTGCTTTGGGTTAATTTTAGCAAGAGCATAAATCTCCGTTTGGAAGAAATCATTGGCCCATCTAATCAATCTTCTTGGAGGCCCGCTCATTTTATCCGTAGGCTTGTTTCGCTCCGAGGGTATTTGTCTAATGGTAGAATGCAAGAAATGCATAGCACAGCAGGCAGCTTTTCAGCCAATCAGGCATATACTAGCTCTTTGAATGAGCTATCCAATTCATATCACCCTCCTGTTCTTTCCCCACAGCCATGAAACATTTTCCTTTTCAAATGTTTGTCAAAGTTCCTTTTGAAAGTGATAATTGAATCCATTTCCACGTTTGCATTTGCATTTCAGACAGTATGCTACTAAACTAAAGGTCGATAAGTTTCTTGTATCAGCTCCTTACTACCCCTGGTTGGCACCACACACCAGGAAAGGTATATTGGCCTTCACCGGAATGCTACTGGGGCTTAAACGGTTAATTTTTAAAGACAGTCTGAATAAAGGTTAGCTTTTATTCCCTTTCGTATGAAGGGTTGAGGGGTTATCGAATTGAGCTGTTTGAACCGTTTAACGGATTCAACAGGGCAGAGAGAGAGAGAGAGAGAAACTATTCCCTCTGGTGGTGGGGCAGGGGAGACCAGAACAAGGGGGCAGAACCTTCATATTCGAGCCAGGCCGTTCAGGGGTAAGGTCAGGAAGCACCTCTTCACATAAAGTGGGGTGGAAATCTGGGAGCCCCCTCCTACAAAGGCTGTGGGTGCTGGGAGACTATTGGAGCTCCCTACACTGAGTTTGATTTGACTTTTGCTGGGTAATCAGATCAAAGGAAAATGGACCAAAGGCAGGTGAAAGGGGTCGAGGTCCAGACCAGCCATGATCGAACTGAATGGCGGAGCAGCTGAGAGGCTCTATGGCCTCCTCCTGTTCCTAAAGTTGCCATAGTTCTGTGGTGCTGCCATTCTGGATAAAAAATACTAAGCTTATCAATTCCAATCAGATCATCCACCATCTAATTAGGTGGCGAAGGAGGCTCGAGGAGCCGAATAGCCTAATCTTGCTCCTAATTTGTATGATCGTAATGGAACTGTGCCCAGAAAGTGCAGAAGCATTTGTTTACTCAGCTTTTCATGGCTTTTATTGCAATGAAGATTTACATCTGGATATTTAAATGTGGCAACCTTTCATAAACAAATACTTAGAGAAAAGGATCTTTGTTCCCATTCACAACAGATCAATGACAGTCAGCTGATCACTGAGCACATTTAACCGACAAGTGTCCTTTCAGCTGATAGCACCAATGTACATGGCGCATTTGACACTGTGAAAAGAACTCCAGTCCAGAAAAAAAACTGGACAAATAACAACTTATATTTCTATAGCACCTTTAATGTAGCAAAATGTGCCAAGGTGTTTCACAGGAGCATCATCAGGCTGTAATTGACACTGAGCTAAAGGAGGGGGTTGCAGAAGGGGTGACTATAAACTTGGTCAAAAAAGGTGCAGAGGGAAGTGGAGAGGTTTAAGAAGGGAATTCCAGAGCTTAGGGCAGCAGGTTTCCTTCCCTAAAGGATATGAGTAAACCAGTTTTTTGTCCCAACACTCTGACAACTTCATGGCCACTTTTACTGAGTCGAGATTTTATTTTTAGCTTATTAAAACTGAATTCAAGTTGTCAAAATGGCCACAGAGGGATATTGAACTATGGGTGAGAGAAGAGACGCTGGCCAGGAACTGGATGAAACAGAAGAAACTGAGGGTTTTGGACCACTCCATCAGGAAAGAGGGAAGATACAAATAGACGGGGAGAGAAATGGAGACAGAGCGAGCGAGACAGAGAAACAAAACTGTGCCTATGTCTGAGAAAGAACAAGTGCATGAGTGGGTAGGTGTGATCAGCAGTGAGCAGGAAGCTGTGCGGGCCTGGCCTGGTGTGGAAGGAGTCCAGGGCTGGGGTTCTGGGATAAGGAGTGGAGCTCTTGTACCTGACTGGCTCCTGTGTATCAAGAAGAGTTCCAGAAAGAAACATTCGCTGGACAAAAACAACTGGTTGTTAAATGGACAGATATGAAAGGCACTGAGAATAAATGTTAAGTCCAACATTTGTATATTAAGGAGTGAATGAGTCTGAAGCCAGCCTGTACCTTAAGACAGGTTTATTTCCAAGCCTGGAGAATAAAGACACAGAAAACGTCCCATTCCCCCCAACTGCCAGTATAAACACCTTTCTATATTTTTTTTGGGTCAAAAGATTATACTAAAGAACAAACACGTTCATTTAAATATATCATTTAGCATTGAAGACAAGTGTTACGAGTTCCTGTTATAAGCGTTTTAAGTTTTCCTGTGTTGGTAACCCATGGCCTAAGATCCCATGTCCATCTGCGTTGCTATATGCCACCATATCACGAAAAATTGTGAAAGAGATTCTCCTAAAAGCAAACTCCACTCCAATACATTGCTCCAGGACTTATCTACACTCTATATTCTTGTAATGAAGCCCTCATACTCCCAATTGGGGACAGCTGCTCTTGATTACCAATTTAAAGCATCTACTGGATTGCAACACAATTCCAACACTAACAACAAGAAGCCACAAGTCCACTTGATGGAAAATTATTTGATAGTCTTGTGGATAAAGCTGTGATGAGACTGATCACTGTCTAAACCAACCTGATGTGAAATCACACACCACTGAATTCACAACAGCTGAGTGAAGAGGGGGCAGTGCAATCTGATAATCCACGTTTATTGTAAATATTCCAGACATGGAAACTGCCAGCTCCTAACGAGAGCAAGTGTTTAAAACATGAGTGACATTCTTCAGGAATACTACCCAATGGTGAGTAGACTGGTCATCAGTGATCCCCATGTCAGGTTTAGTGCTAACTCAGTGCAAAAGACACTTTGACATACACACTATCATTTTCAAATCATAGCACTGATCCTCTGGAAAAAAAAGAGAAGCTATTCTCAGCAGCTCACACAAGATGCAAAGTTAAACAAATAAAGCCAGCAGTGGAAAACACTTCCTTTCCTTCCAAAGAAAAAGATTAACATTAAAAATCTGCAAAGTGGAAGAGACAATGAACAAATATTTTGTGTTTGGCTCCACGGTAGAAGACACATGTTCAATACCAGAAATAGATGGTAACCCAGGGGCTAAAAAGTGAGAAAATTAGGGCAATGAATATCAGCAGCAAAAATATACTGGAGAAACTTAAGGGACTAAAATCCAGCAAATCCCTGGGACCTGACAGTCTACACCCTAAGGTTCTAAAAGAGATAGCTGCAGAGATAGTGACTGCATTGGTTATGATTTTCCAAAATTCCATAGATTCTAGAAAGGTCCTAGCAGATTGGAAATTAGCAAATGGAGAACTGCTATTCAAGAAAAGAGGGAGAGAGAAAACACAGAACTACTGGCCAATTAGCTTGACATCAGTCGCTGGGAAAGTGCTGGAATCTATTATTAAGAAAGACTTAACCAATGCATTCAGAAAATCATGGTAACATCAGACAAAGTCACAATGATTTTATGAAAGGGAGATGGTGTTAGACAAATTTATTAGTTCTTTGAGAATGTAGCTAGTAGGGTAGATAAAGGGGAGCCAGTAGATGCTGTATACTTGTTTTTCCAAAAGGCATTCGATAAGGTGCACACAAAAGGTTATTTTGCAAGATAGGGGTTCATGGAGTTTGGGATAAGATATTAAAGTGGATAGAGGAATGGTTACTGGACAGAGAACAAAGAGTATTGATAAACAGGGCATTTTCAAATTGACAGGCTGTAGCTAGTGCAGTGCCACAAGGATCAGTGTTGGAGCCTCAGCCATCTATAATCCATGCTATTGGCTTAGATGAAAAGACTGAGAGTATTGTATCTAGCTTTGTGGTGATACAAAGCTAGATTGGAATGCAGGCTGTGAGGAGGACACAGAGAGGCTGCAGAGAGATACAGATAGGTTAAGTGAGTGGACGACAAGATGGCAGATAGAGTAGGAGTTTTGTTTTATTCTTTCATGGGATGTGGCCGTCATTGCCCATCCATAGCTGCCCTTGAGAAGGTGGTGGTGAGCTGCCTTCCTGAACCGCTGCAGTCCATGTGGTACACCCACAGTGCTGTTAGGAAGGGAGTTCCAGGATTTCGATCCTGTGACAGTGAAGGAACGGTGATATATTTCCAAGTCAGGATGGTGAGTGGCTTAGAGGGGAACTTGCAGGTGGTGGTCTTTCTATGCACCTGCTGCTCGTCCTTCTAGATGGTAGAGGTCATGGGTTTGGAAGGTGCTGTCTAAGGAGACTTGGTGAGTTGCTGCAGTACATCTTGTAGATGGTACACACTGCTGCTACTGTGCATCAGTGGTGGTGGGAGTCAATGTTGAAGGTGGTGGATACAGTACCAATCAATTGGGCTGCTTTGTCCTGGATGGCATTGAGCTTCTTGGGTGTTAATGGAGTTGCACTTATCCAAGCAAGGGGTATTCTATCACACTCCTGACTTGTGCCTTTTAGATGGTGGACAGGCTTTGGGGACTCAGGAGGTGAGTTATCTGCCACAGAATTCCCAAACTCTGATCTGCTCTTGTAGCCACAGTATTTATATGGCTAGTCCAGTTCAGTTCATACGAACAAGGAGCAGTAGGCCATTTGGCCCCTCAAGTCTGTTCCACCAATGGTCAATTGGTAACCCCCAGGATGTTGATAGTGGGAGATTCAGCGATGAAGATGCCATTGAATATTGAGGGGAGATGGTTAGATTCTGTCTGATTAGAGATGGTCACTGCTCGGCCCTTGATGAAACGAATGTGGGTAAGTGTGAGGTTATTCACTTTGGTTGTATTAATAGAAAAGCGGAATGTTTCTAAAAGATGTGAAACTTGTAAATGTTGATGTTGGTTGTTAATGAGGGACTTGGGTATATTCATGCAAGGAACACAAAGTTAGCATGCAAATACAGCAAGCAATTAGGAAGGTAAATGGCATATTGGCCTTTATTGCAAGGGGATTGGAGTACAAGAATAGGGTAGTCTTGCTATGGTTGTACTGGGCTTTGGTGAGACCACACCCGGAAAAGTGTGGGCAGTTCTGTTTCCATATTAAAGGAAGAATAAACTTACATTGGAGGTGGTACAGTGAAAGTTCACTAGATTGGTCCCTGGGGTGAGAGGGTTTTCCTATGATAATAGGCTGAGCAAATTGGGTCTATATTCTCTCACGTCCAGCAGAATGAGAGATGATCTCAAGGGCTTGACAGGGTGGACACAGAGATTGTCTCCCTTTGCTGAGAAACCTGGAACACAGAGGCACTGTATCTCAAGGGGCTGATCATTTAGGACTGAGATGAGGAGAAATTTCTTCACTCAAAGGGCTGTGAATTTTTGGAATTCTTTACCCCAGAGCATTGTGGATGCTCCATCTTTGAATATAACAATATCAGAGTTTACCATTGACCAGAAACTGAACTGGACCAGCCATATAAGTAGAGCTACAAGAGCAGGTCAGATGATGGGAATTCTGCAGAAAGTAACTCACCTCCTGACTCCCCCAAGCCTGTCCACCATCTACAAGGCACAAGTCAGGAGTGTGAGGGAATACTCTCCACTTGCCTGGATGAGTGCAGCTCCCACAACACCCAAGACCATCCAGAACAAAGCATTCCACTTTATTTGCACCCCATTCACCACCTTCAACATTCACTCCCTCGACCACTGATGCACAGTGACAGCAGTGTGTACCATGTACAAGATGCACTGCAACAACTCACCAAGGCTCCTTCGACAGTACTTTCCAAACCCGTGACCTCGACCACCTAGATGGACAAGGACAGCAGGCACATGGGAACACCACCACCTGGAGGTTCCCCTCCAAGTCACTCACCATCCTGACTTGGAAATATATCGGCCATTCCTTCACTGTCGCTGGGTCAAAATCCTGGAACTCCCTCCCTAACAGCACTGTGGGTGTACCTACACCACACGGACTGCAGCGGTTCAAGAAGGCAGATCGCCACCACCTTCTCAAGGGCAACTAGGGATGGGCAATAAATGCTGGCTGAGCCAGAGAAGTCCACATCCTATGGCCGAATAAAAAAAATTTAAGGCTGAGATAGACAGATTTTTGGTGTTTCAGAGCTTCAAAGGATATGGCAAGTGGGCAGGAAAGTGGAGCTGAAAGCGAAAATCAGCCAGGATCGTATTGAATGTGGCACAGGTCGATGGGCCATACGCTCTACTCTTGTTCCTGTTTCTTGTGTTAAAAGGCAAGCATTGTATAAAATCCTGCACACCTCATGTCATCCAAAACGCTTCAGAGCCAATTACTTATTTATAAAGCATTGTCACGCAGGCAGACTAACATAGCAGCCAATTTGGGCACAGCAGGATCCCACAAACAGGAAATGAAATGAATGAGCAGATAAGGAATGGCTTAAGGGGATGTAGTGGTTTCCCACCAGTGATACTAACAATGGCTCATGGTCTAGGTGCTGAGACAGGAGCTGTTACTGGAACACTCACTTTCAATTGTAACTTTCAAATCATGTTACAGTTTCCCACCTTAGTTACCCCTTGTGTAAGGCATTCTCTATATGAATAACCCTCTGTGTGAAACCATTTCTTCAAACTTTCCAACTTCACTCTTCTCCTGATGATCCTGTGTCTGCCCAATCTTCAGCCTACGGCTCTCTGGTACCAATCACAATGCAGAGATCTCAGGACATCCATTACAAATGTTATATTGATATTATATTTCCACCATTTCCAGAATGTGCACGGCCCATATAATCCACAGGCAGCCTTTCGCCAATTGTTAGAAGATCTTTTCCTTTCGCAGTTCCAACAAATTGAATAGTTTTTCTACCAGTGATTCCACACAACAATCTTAACACAATATATCATAAATGATTAACCAATAACAGTAACTGACAAAGCCCAACTGGGAGGCTAAGTATTAAATAACTACCCAGCCATTAAATTTATTAAATGGCATATAACTTGTTCATTAACTCCACATCATCAAAACAATTCAAATAAATTTCAGCTGCCTGGACCTCACACCAAAGCTCTCTGCTCTTCCTCCTTTAAGATCATCTCTTATTTCAAGTATTTGGAACCTCCTCCCGAAATGTTCTTGTTTGGTTTGCTGTCTATTGTAGCCCAATGCCCTCTTTGTGAAGTGCTTTGAGATGTCTCTCTACGTTAAAGGCACTTTTTAAATGTAAGTTGCTGTTTCAGAGTACACATGCCCAGTCAAATCGCAAGTAACATATCCGAGTAACTGAGCAAAAATGTTTTTAAGACAGTCCACTTCCTTAAAATCAATAGCGATATTTCAAAGTCTGTGAAATCAGAGACATTATATTAGAGGATTGGGAATGATATGATTCATGTCATTTAGTGACATTCACCCACAAAGTGACAATATGAACCTCCCAGCTCCTGCCTCATACAGTCAAGTATAATCTGGGTCAGAAAACAATCAATAAATCCATCACTGCATTAAAAACTTGTATTTATAGAGCGCCTTTAACATAATAAAGCTTCCCAAGGTGCTTCACAGGAGCTTATCAAACAAAATTTGACACCAAGCCATCAAAGGAACTATCAGAGCTAAAAGCTCAGTAAACGAGGTAGGTTTACGGATGGATGTAAAAGTTCCACCCTGCTCTCTCCTCCAGCACTATACCCCTCCCCAAATCCACCACCCTTCGCCTGCTCTCTTCCCCTCTCTCTGCCCACCTGTCACAGCTCTGCTTTCCCCTCCCGTCTGGCCATCAAACTCAAAGTAAACAGAGATAAAATCAAAAAACTGCGGATGCTGGAAATCCAAAACAAAAACAGAATTACCTGGAAAAACTCAGCAGGTCTGGCAGCATCGGCGGAGAAGAAAAGAGTTGACGTTTCGAGTCCTCATGACCCGGCGGAGAAGAAAAGAGTTGACGTTTCGAGTCCTCATGACCTGGCGGAGAAGAAAAGAGTTGACGTTTCGAGTCCTCATGACCCTTCGGACTCAAAACGTCAACTCTTTTCTTCTCCGCCGGGTCATGAGGACTCGAAACGTCAACTCTTTTCTTCTCCGCCGATGCTGCCAGACCTGCTGAGTTTTTCCAGGTAATTCTGTTTTTGTTCCTCCTTTACCAGCTTGGCGCACACACATACGGAACATTTCACACACACCCACCTCCACGCGAAGCGCCCCACAGCCTTTCAAAAACTCTTTGATGTTGCTCAGGCATTCTGCTTCAGATTTGGGCTCCTGATGTATCTGTTGAATGAACACAAGGGTAGAGTTAAAGCACAGAACATGAGCGCCCAATGTTAGCTGAACATCACAGGCCCCTGCAACAACGGCACCAAACTCAACTCTGTGGCAAACCACACAGCAACCAGCAGATACGTGGTACAACGGAGGAGGGAGATAGACTCAGGGCAGGGGAGATTCCCCACAGTCCGCAAGAGCTTCTAAGATACAGCCTTGCAAAGTTTAAATAACATGGAACAACAACTTGCATTTATGTAGCACCGTTAATGTAGTAAAACGCCCCTAAGCACTTCACAGGAACGTTTAAACAAGCATTGACACCGAGCCACATAAAGAAACAGTTAGAATGTGAGGGTCACAAGAAGTAGAGTTTAAGGAGGGTCGTAATGGAGGAAGCACGGAGAAGCGTAGGGAGGAAATTTCAGAAGTTAAGCTCCAGACAACGGAAGATACCAATCACCAAAGGTGAGGTGATAAAAATCAGCGATGCACAAGAGGCCAGAACTGGAGGAGTGCAGAGATCTCAGAGGGCTGTGAGGCTAGGGTTACAGAGATAGGGGCAGGGCCATGGAGGGGTAAGTAAGGAGGTCAGTCTCTGTGTTTTAAGAGAATATTCATGTTTTCAGAATGTGTGCTTCATCAAAACCCAAAATCATATGATGACTGACATGCTGTTTATTTACAGAGTTTTCTGCTAAATGTGAGTTTAAATTCCAGCCCTCCAGTGTAGTGACCCATTACACCGAAACTCTCCTGTAATGCAGGGCATTTTTATATCATTAACTGGATGGGGAGTGATATTCTGAAGGATCGTGTTGGAAAAGCATGAAACTACATTAAATAGTCAGCACTGAGCAGCCAAGAAGCTCGGCTGCACAGATGTTGGGGGAAGGGCAGAATTCTTTCTAGACATCACATCTGGCACAGATGATTCCAGAAACAACTGTCCACCTCATCTACAACACGTTTAGCTGAAGTGCATTAGATGCGAGTACAAAAACTATACAAATCCTGTTTTCTCAACACAACAGATGTCTGTTCAGTGGGGACAGTTCATGTTTTTATAGAAACAGGAGGAGGCCATTCAGCCCCTCCAGCCTGTTTCACCCTTTCCTGATGTGCTTTTAGTTTGTTTGCTTCCTGGAAGACATTGTGGTTTTCCACTGTGATTCTTACACAAATGAGCTGAAAGTTGGAGTTGTGAAAATCGAAAATAAAGTCAGAAAATGCTGAAAATCTGCAGCATACAAGCGCAAAAGGAATTTAAAAAGTTAGAAAAGAGACTAAACAGAGAGGCCAGTTAGAATGTAGAATAAATTGTGTCAAACTTCTGTTGAAATGATCCATAAATTATTTTTGTTAATGAAATTATAGGGATGTTTAAAATAAAGGAATATTTGAGGTAAAGGAAAGAAGATCTGAGGACTGGAAGAGGCTGGGCAAGAGTGCAGCAGCTATGTTAGTGAGCTGGTAATCTAAATGGCCTGGACTACTAACCCAGAGAACATGGGATCAAATCCCACCATGGGCTATTTGAAATCAGTTTTAAAAACTGGAAATAAAAACCTGATATCAGTAGAACTGACAATGAAGCTTTTGCATTGTTGTGAGAAAAAAAATTGGTTCACTAATGTCCTTTCAGGAAGGAAAGCTGCCATCGTTTCCCAGTCTGGGCCTATGCCTGACTCAATTCCCAACCAAATGAGCTTGACTATTAACTGCCCTCTGATATGGCCTAGCAAGATAAAAACAAAAAAACTGCGGATGCTGGAAATCCAAAACAAAAACAAAAACAGAATTACCTGGAAAAACTCAGCAGGTCTGGCAGCATCGGCGGATGCTGCCAGACCTGCTGAGTTTTTCCAGGTAATTCTGTTTTTGTTTTTGTTTTGGCCTAGCAAGATACCCAGTTGTATCAAATTCAAGCCACCACCTTCTCCTGGTAAATAGGGATGGACAATAAATGCCAGCCTTGCCACTGACACCCACATCTGAGATTGGAGTAAAAATCTCCCTCTCAGATATAGTCAGCAGCACAGACTATAAACACATCATACAGGAAGAGAGGAACACAAACTAGACAATAAATCTTTGCCCAGCTTCACACACAGGGAAGTTCTGTGAACACAACAGCTCACATTTCAGTTTATCAGTAACCTTAGCAACATATAAAGGGATTGGACAGAAAGGAACAAGGCTTACCAAGGCTCATTAGGCAGCACCTTCCAAACCCACGACCATCTAGAAGGACAAGGGCAGCAGATAGATGGGAACACCACCACCTGGAAGTTCCCCTCCAAGTCTCTCACCATCCTGACTTGGAAATATAACACCATTCCTTCACTGTCGCTGGGTCAAAATCCTGGAACTCCCTTCCTAACAGCACAGTGGGTGTACCTACATCACATGGACTGCAGCGTTTCAAGAAGGCAGCTCAACTAGGGATGGGCAATAAATGCAGGCCCAGCCAGCAAAGCCCACATCCCATGAATGACTAAATTTTATAAAGAACAGTTGCACACTGTGCTTTTCATTTTTTACCAACTAGTGTGCAAAAATGGTTAAAGTTCAGATGCATGCACCGTGTGGATACAGCTATTGAAGTCACAGATCAACAAGTGTCTTTTGCTCATTGCATTTTGAATAATAATTAAACAATTAGCCACATCTGCATTCCCAATAGCCACCTGTGATTCACTGGACAATGCTGACTAAAGGGAATTAACCCTTTGATTGGATGACTGTTCCATGACAAATGGAATTCCTGTCTCCCTCCATTGGTAAAACTGCTTTCTGGAAATTTAGTTCCCTCTTCTTTATGACAAACACATCATTCCTCAATCATTCTTGCATTTCCATAAATCTCAAGTCTGTCCAATCTTGAGTCTTGATTCCATTTCTGGCATTGAGACTCTTGTCTTCCTGACCAGGATCTAAGGAAAAGGCATCTTGTCTGATAGATAATTCATCTGTGACCTCAAACTCTCTGTCACAACATTGCTTACTGGTTCATCAACACTCAGGCGGCTGAAATTTCTGAGTTTTCTACTCTAATTCCCTTTCAGTTCCAAACGTATTGTCCAATCACCTCTTCCCTACATCCCCAATCAGTATTCAGCTCAGTCTCCTCCTCTAGCTCATTCTTCAAAAGCTCCTCACCTTCTTTGTGTAACCTTCAAGCCTTAAAATTCCAGGTTTTGGGATCACCAATTTGTGATTTACCCCTCCTTCTATTCTGCGGCCTTTGCTATATTGCAAACGAGAACACTCACCTTCTCTCTCAGTGAAGGTAATAAAATAACTCACTGGAACATTGGTTTACCACTAAACCAGCTGTATGGAAAATATTAACCACTACCTTAACTGTAACCACTAGTGGCCATAGTCCAGCTTCAGACATTTTGTAAAACTATTGTTTCACAAGGCAGTGTACCGAGCTTTGTGCAATGTGGAATTTATTGCCAACAAGTCACGATTGACACATTCAAATGAATCACCAGGAAACTGTACTGACCACAAACCAGGCACTGATCTTCACTCCCCCAGTACCCGCACCCATCACATTGTTGCCCGCAGAGAAATATGATATTGAACATTTACCCCAATGCTCTTACTGGAGCAGACAATTGTCTGACTACAGGAAAAATGTATGCACACCTACAGGCACAGAAAGCCACCCACAGAAACAGGATCAGACATGGCTCAGTGGTAGCATTCTCGCCTAAGTCTAAAGATTATAACTCGGGTGGAATTAATTTGAGTTTATCGTTTTCTTGTTTCATTTGACTTAACTGATTTTGAAAGCATATTTTTCTGTAGAGCTGATTGAATTGTTGGGGTTACTGATTCAAAAGGTCGAGCAATGTTTGATGCTGAACTTTCCCATCTCCCTCTTGGACAACTCTCTCTCAGTTCTAGTTGCGGCTCAGCGGGGCCTCTTAATCAGAGGTCTGCGAGTTCAAGCCCCATTCCAGGCACTTGAACTCATTATCCAGGATGACACTCCCAGTACAATACCTGAGGGAGTGATGCACTCTCAGAGGTGCTATCTTTCAGAGGAGACATTAAACTGAGGCCCCAATCACCCTCTTAGGAGGAATTTAAAGATCCCACGGCACCATTTTGAAGCAGCGGTGGGGAGATTCGAACCCTAGATGGTGAAATTTGAATTCAATAAAAATCTGGAATTAAAAGTCCAATGATGGCCATGAAACCATTGTTGATTGTTGTAAAAACTCATCTGGTTCACTAATGTCCTTTAGGGAAGGAAATCTGCTGTCCTTATCCAGTCTGGCTTACATGTGACTCCAGACCCACAACAATGTGGTTGGCCCTTAAATCTCTCTGAACAAGGGCAATTAGGGATGGGCAATAAATGCTGGCCTAGCCAGCGACACCCACGTCCCATAAACAAATTTTTTTTAAAATCATTGTATTTCTTTTCAGCATTGCGAAGTGAGTGTTTTTCCTCCAAATTCCCTCTCCTTATTGGACATCTGTCCTGAGCCCATCCTATAGAGCTCACCGATTAAAAGAATTCCAAGCTCTCTACTCACATAGGTGTCAGGTGTCAACTCAGCATGCCAGAAATCTTAAAACACTTGTTTGATAACCAAGCAAAATCTATGAATTTAAAAAAAGACCTTGAGACTGTGAAGGTTTTAGGTTCCAGTATTATTACCCTGCAGGATACAGATCCAGGTGTTAGGGATTGTTTTCAGTCAGATTACATAGGCACAGGAGAAGGCCATGCAGTCCCTCAATTCAATCATGGTTGATGTGCCCCTCACTCCATCTACCCACCATTGATCTATTTCTCTCAATACCCTTACCCAACAGAAAGAGAGAGAGAAACAGAGTTACATTTCAGGTTAATGATCTTTCAACAGGGCAGGACGCTGTCAGACCTGCTGAATATTTCCAGTGTTTTCTGTCTTTATTTCAGATTTCCAGAATCTGCAGTATTTTAGTCTGGAAAAGTCTACCAGCCTGGTCTTGAAATTTATAATTGACCTCCAACCTCAACAGCTCTTTTGGGGAAGATTTCCAGATTTTGTGTGAAGTGCTTCTTGATATCACTTCTTAATGAACTGACTCGGAGGTTATGCATCCCTTGTTCTGGACTTCCCCAGAGGATATAGTTTCTCTCTTTCCACCCTATAAAACACTTTGGGGGTGAAAGGCCGAATGTAAATGCAAGTCTGAATGCCTCAATTAGATCACCCCCATAATCTTGATCAAAAACCCCGGAATCTTAATCTTCTAAGCTGAAAGGAATACAAGCCAAAGTTACAAAGTTGCAGGAGCAGGGGATACATTACAGAGCCCCCTATCCACCACCTCCCCCCCACCCCCCCCTCCCCCCAGGAGGAGAGTCAATGTTACAGAGCCCCATATCCACCACCATCCCCCCCCGCCCAGGAGGAGAGTCAATGTTACAGAGCCCCATATCCACCCCCCCCCCCCCCCCAGGAGGAGAGACAATGTTACAGAGCCCCATTTCCACCCCCCAGGAGGAGAGACAATGTTACAAAGCCCCATATCCACCCCCCCTAGGATGAGAGACAATGTTACAGAGCCCCATATCCACCCCCCAGGAGGAGAGACAATGTTACAGAGCCCCATTTCCACCCCCCAGGAGGAGAGACAATGTTACAAAGCCCCATATCCACCCCCCCTAGGATGAGAGACAATGTTACAGAGCCCCATATCCACCCCCCAGGAGGAGAGACAATGTTACAGAGCCCCATATCCACCCCCCAGGAGGAGAGACAATGTTACAGAGCCCCATATCCACCCCCCAGGAGGAGAGACAATGTTACAGAGCCCCATATCCACCCCCCAGGAGGAGAGACAATGTTACAGAGCCCCATATCCACCCCCCCAATGCTGAGAGAGAATGTTACAGAGCGCCATATCCACCCTCCCCCCACCCCCCCGCCCCCCCACCCCCCCCCAACCACCCCCCCCCCCCCCCCCCCCCCCCCCCCCCCCCCACCAGGAGGAGATACAATTACTGCTGAAAAAGAGATTTTTTGTCAAAGCCTTTCGTCTTGTACTCTTCAGGACAATTTGTAAGAAAACACCAGTGTCAGAGGTAACACCCTAGATATACTGGTTTTTTTATTCATTCACAGGGTGTGGGCTTCACTGGCTGGGCCAGCATTTATTGCCCATCCCTAAATGCCCCTTGAGAAGGGGGTAGTGAGCTGCCTTCTTGAACCACTGCAGTCCATGTGGTGTAGGTACACCCACAGTGTTGTTAGGGAGGGAGTTCCAGGATTTTGACCCAGCGACAGTGAAGGAACGGCCAATATATTTCCAAGTCAGGATGGTGAGTGACTTGGAGGGGAACTTCCAGGTGCTGGTGTTCCCATCTATCTGCTGCCCTTGTCCTTCTAGATGGTAGTGGTCTTGAGTTTGGAAGGTGCTGTCTCAGGAGCCTTGGTGAGTTCCTGCAGTGCATCTTGTAGATGGTACACACTGCTGCCACTGTGTGTCGTTGGTGGAGGGAATGAATGTTTGTAGATGTGGTGCCAATCAAGCAGGCTGCTTTGTCCTGGACGGTGTCCAAATTCTTGAGTGTTGTGGGAGCTGCACTCATCCAGGCAAGTGGGGAGTATTCCATCACACTCCTGACTTGTGCCTTGTAGATGGTGGACAGGTTTTGGGGAGTCAGGAGTTGGGTTACTCATCACATGATTCCTAGCCTCTGACCTACTCTTGTAGCCACAGTATTTATATGGCTAGTCCAGTTCAGTTTCTGGTCTATGGTAACCCCCAGGATGTTGATAGTGGGGGATTCAGTGATGGTAATGCCATTGAACATCAAGGGCCGATGGTTGGATTCTCTCTTGTTGGAGATGATCATTGCCTGACACTTGTGTGGTGTGAATGTTACTTGCCACTTGTCAGCCCAAGACTGGATATTGTCCAGGTCTTGCTGCATTTGATCAGTATCTGAGGAGTTGCAAATGGTGCTGAAATTCATGCAATCATCAGCAAACATCCCCACTTCTGACCTTAGGATGAAAGGAAGGTCATTGATGAAGCAACTGAAGATGGTTGGGCCGAGGACACTACCCTGAGGAACTCCTGCAGTGATGTCCTGGAGCTGAGATGACTGACCTCCAACAACCACAACCATCTTCCTTTGTGCTAGGTATGACTGCAACCAGTGGAGAATTTTTCCCCTGATTCCCATTGACTCCAGTTTTGCTAGGGCTCCTTCATGCCACACTCGGTCAAATGCGGCCTTGATGTCAAGGGCAGTCACTCTCACCTCACCTTGGAAGTTCAGCTCTTTTGTCCATGTTTGAACCAAGGTTGTAATGAGGTCAGGAGCTGAGTGGCCCTGGCGGAACCCAAACTGGGCATCAGTGAGCAGGTTATTGCGAAGCAACTGCCGCTTGACAGCACTGTTGATGACCCCTTCCATCACTTTACTGATGATGGAGAGTAGACTGATGGGGCAGTAACTGGCTGGATTGGATGTGTCCTGCTTTTTGTGTACAGGACATACCTGGGCAATTTTCCACATAGCCGGGTAGATGCCAGTGTTGTAGCTGTACTGGAACAGCTTGGCTAGGGGTGCAGCAAGTTCTGGAGCACAGGTTTTCAGTACTTTTACTGGAATATTGTCAGGCTCAATAGCCTTTGCAGTATCCAGTGCCTTCAGCCATTTCTTGATATCATGTGAAGTGAATCAAATTGGCTGTAGACTGGCATCTGTGATGCTGGAAACCTTTGGAGGAGGCCGAGATGGATTACCCACTTGGCACTTCTGGCTGAAGATCGTAGCAAATGCTTCAACCTTATCTTTTGCACTGATGTACTGGG
This sequence comes from Carcharodon carcharias, assembly GCF_017639515.1. Taxonomy (NCBI): domain Eukaryota; kingdom Metazoa; phylum Chordata; class Chondrichthyes; order Lamniformes; family Lamnidae; genus Carcharodon; species Carcharodon carcharias. The sequence continues at coordinate 164,192,950 of NC_054477.1, read as the reverse complement.
CTCCCCCATCATTGAGGATGGGGATATTTGTGGAGTCTCCTCCTCCAGTGAGTTGTTTAATTGTCCACCACCATTCATGACTGGATGTGACAGGATTGCGGAGCTTAGATCTGGTCCTTTGGTAGTGGGATCACTTAGCCCTGTCTATCACCTGCTGCTTATGCTGTTTGGCACTCAAGTAGTCCTGTTTTCTAGTTTCACCAGGTTGACACCTCATTTTTAGCTTTTCCTGGTGCTGCTCCTGGCATGGCCTCCTGCATTCTTCATTGAGCCAGGGTGGATTCTCCGGCTTAGTGGTAATGGCAGAGTGGGGGGTATGCTGGGCCATGAGGTTACAGATTGTGTTCGAGTACAATTCTGCTGCTGCTGATGGCCCACAGCGCCTCATGAATGTCAGTCTTGAGTTGCTAGATCTATTTGAAATCTATCCCGTTTAGCACGGTAGTAGTGCCACACAACACGATGGAGGGTATCTTCAATGTGAAGGCGGGGCTCTGTCTCCACAATGATTGTGCGGTGATCACTCCTACTGATACTGTCATGGACAGATACATCTGCGGTAGGCAGGTTGGTGAGGATGAGGTCAAGTATGTTTCTCCCTCTTGTTGGTTCCCTCACCACCTGTCACAGACCCAGTCTAGCAGCTGTGTCCTTTAGGACTTGGCCAGCTCGGTGAGTAGTGGTGCTACCGAGCCACTCTTGGTGATGGACATTGAAGTCCCCCACCCAGAGCACATTCTGTGCCCTTGCCACTCTCATTGCTTCTTCCAAGTGATATTCAACATGGAGGAGCACTGAATCATCAGCTGAGGGAGGGCGGTACGTGGTAATCAGCAGGAGGTTTCCTTGCCCATGTTTGACCTGGTGCCACCAGACTTCATGGGGTCCGGAGTCGATGTTGAGGATTCCCAGGGCAACTCCCTCCTGACTGTATACCACTGTGCAGCCATCTCTACTGGGTCTGTCCTGCTGGTGGGACAGGACATACCCAGGGATGGTGATGGTGGTGTCTGGGACATTATCTGTAAGGTATGATTCCGTGAGGATGACAATGTCAGGCTGTTACTTGACTAGTCAATGAGCCAGTTCTCCCAATTTTGGCACCTGATGTTAGTAAGGAGGGCTTTGCAGGGTCTACAGGCCTGAGATTGCAGTTGTCATTTCCGGTGCCTAGGTCAATGCCGGGTGGTCTGTCCGGTTTCATTCCTTTTTTGTGACTGTAGCGTTTTGTCACAACTGAGTGTCTGGCTCGGCCATTTCAGAGTCACATTGCTGTGGGTCTGGAGTCACATGTAGGCCAGACTGGGTAAGGATGACAGGTTTCCTTCCCTAAAGGACACTAGTGACCCAGATGGGTTTTTACAACAATTGATAATGGTTTCATGGTCATCATTAGACTTTTAATTCCAGATTTTTATTGAATTCAAATTTTACCGGAGTATTACCCTGGGTCTCTGGATTACTCGTCCAGTGACAATACCACTACACCATCACGATATGAGGAGAGAGTGCTGATTGATTGACAAGTGGACTCTGATTGGTGGAGGCGTTGCCATGGAGTGTGCACCAGTTGACTGACAGATATCTGCCAAGCATTGTTTGAAATTTAAACCAGGCAGCTTGACTCTGATTGGTCAAGGATTGCCCTGAGGAATGAAACAGCGAATGGCTGTCACTTACTTGCTTTAGCTGAAACAGGCGCAATGTGTGTACAGGTTCTTTCTGTCTGCAAAGGAAAGGGCCCTGTGTGCTAATATACATAGTTTCCAGTACTTGCAAATGTGCCACATTGCGAGCCCGAGTGACAATCTTAAATTGGTTGTCAGCGTAATTCTTAGCACATTGAGGATTATTTAGCAAATGTTGTCCAATCACAAAACCACATCTAATGTTGGAAACTGTGCTATGAGTTTTACAAGCACGGGCTGGTTGGTACAGTGTGTACCTTGCCTGTTGTGAACAGAAGGGACATGCTGTTTGAAACGATCCACCAGTCTTTGGGACGTCATCACACTCACCACATTACTCATTTGTGTGATAGGTGGAACATCTTTTTGACTTGATGACAGCATCCTGTCAGTGGCAAATACCACTTGTGTTGCTACTACATAGTAGCAGCGTCAAACAGCTAGCTTCACCTGTTGCTCAAACTTTTAAGATACCTTCGGCTTCCAGGGTAATGTGAGGTAGACTGGGCACTTTTTATGGCCAAAACTGATGGCCTTGGGCCCCTTCATGAGATTGCGTGACATACAGTGCAAAATAACCTGATCAGGATAGCTGTTATCCTGCAGCACGCCTTTGATGTGCCCAATTTTAGCATCAAGCTTGCATGGTGAGCAAAAGGCTCGGGCCCCATTTACGAAGTTGCCAATAAGCCCAATCTTATACCGCATGGAACTTTAGAAATCCCAACACATATATTGACCAGTGAAGATAGGCTTGTGGTAGAGAACCGCACCCCCCCCCAAAGTAGGTTTCTCAACTAGTACGTAAAAGAAAGGGAGTTCATCTGACTGCTCCATTTCAAAGGTGAATTGAGCACGGGATGGAGCCCATTAAGACATGCAAAGAAAGTATTACATAAAGCTGTGGATTTTAATATAGCAAACATATTATCCACATATTGGAAATATGTGAGGGGTAGGAGGTTGGGTGTCATTCTATCGAAGACACATTTCTCATGGAACCCAACAAAGTTGCTTGCGAGAGCTGGACCTAGAGGGGACACCATGGCAACAACATCTATTTAAGAATACATGGTGTCCTCCACTGGTGCATTCTCCATGACAATGCTTCGGCCAATCAGAGTCCACTTAACAACCAACCAGCACTCTCTTCTCATACAGTATAAATATGTTGTTTCCCCTGACATTGGTATTTTCTTGTGAATTGTCCTGATGAGTGCAAGACAAAAAGCTTCAACAAAAAATGTCCCTTTTTTCAGCGATATTCAAGTTCTGTACTACCAAACGACCATAGGAGATATAATGCTACAGAGCCCCCATCTCCCCAGGAGGTGATGCAACATTACTGATCCTCCTTCCCGGGGTGGGGAGACAGGGTTAGTATGCCCCAGCAGGATTCACTGTTACAGAGCCAGGAGCAGGGAACACAACATAACAGAGCCCCCCAAGTCAGGGTGCAATGTCACAGAGCCCACCACCCACACAAGCCCCCCACCCTGTACACCCAGGGTGGTGAGGCAGTGGCAGAGAAACCCAAAATAGGTGGACAAACAGTGTTAGAGCCCCCATGGATAGGGTGCGGTGATGGAGCCCCCGATGATGATGGGGGTGTTACAGAGCCTGTGGAATAGTGCTGATGTGGGAATCCAGTGTTGGAAGGTCACTTATACGATCAAGCAAATTAGGAGCAAGCGTAGACTAATCGGCCCCTCGAGCCTGCTCTGCCATTCAACAAGATCATGCTGATCAGATTGTTGTCTAAACTCCACATTCCTGTCTACCCCCAATAACCTTTAACTCCCTTGTTAATCAAGAATCCACCTATGTCTGCCTTAAAAATATTCAAATACCCTGCCTCCACCACTCTCTGGGGAAGAGTGTTCCAAAGATTTATGACTCTCTGAAAGAAAAAATTTCTTCTCATCTCTTAAATGGGAGACCCCTTATTTTTAAACTGTGTCCCCTAGTTCTAGTTTCCCTTTTCAGCACCCACCCTGTCAAATCCCCTCAGAATATTATATGTTTCAATGCATCACCTCTTCATCTTCTAAACTCTAATGGATACAGGTCCAGTCTGTCCAAACTTTCCTCGCAACGTAACCATCATTGCCCCCAATCCCAGGTATCAGTCGAGTGAACCTTCTCTGAATTTCTTCTAATGCATTTATATCCTTTCTTAAATTAGACCAAAACTTTACACAGTACTCCACATGTGGTCTTACCAATGCCCTGTATAACTGTCACAAAACATCCCTGCTGTTATATTCCATTCCACTTGCAATTCACAACAACATTCCATTTCCCTACCGAATCACTTTCTGTGCCTGCATACCAACTTTTCCTGATTCATGTAACAGGACACCCAGATCCCTCTGTACCTCAGAATTCTGCAGTCTCTCTCAATTTAAATAATTTGCTGCTTTTCTATTCTTCCTGCCAAAATGGACAAATTCACATTTTACCACATTATGCTCCATCTGCCCAATTTTTTGCACAACTTACTTTCCTAACTATCCTTGTGTCATCAGCAAATTTGGCAACCATATCGTTGGTCCCTTTATCCAAGTCATTGATAAAAATTGTAAAAAGTTGAGGGCCTAGCACTGATCCCTCTGACACTCCACTAGTCACATCTTGCCAACCCAAAAAAGACCCATTTATCCCTACTCCCTGCTTCATGTTAGCTAACCAATCCTCTATCCGTGCTATTGTGTTACCCCTGACGCCATGAGCTCATTTTGTGTAGTAAACTTTTACATGGCACCTTGTCAAATGTCTTCTGGAAATCTAAGTATAGCACATCCACAGATTCCCCTTTATCCACATTGCTTGCTACTTCCTCAAAGAACTCCAATAAATGAGTCAAACACGATTTCCCCTTCACAAGACTATGTTGGCTCTGCTTGATTGCACTGAGATTTTCTAAGTGCCCCACGATAGCCTCCTTGATAATAGATTCCAGCCGTTTCCCGACAACAGATATTCAGCTAACTATAGAACGACAAAAAAGTTATGGCACAGGAAGAGGCCATTCAGCCCATCACATCTGCACTGACTGAGAACACTAGCCACTCATTCCAATCCCATCTCCCAGCACCCGGTCCATTGCTTCAGGTGCAGATCCAGGTACCTTTTAAATGAGTTCAGTGTTTCTGCCTCAACCACCAATCCAGGCAGCAAATTCCAGACTCTGAGTGAAAAAGTTTTTCCTAATATCCCCTCTAATCCTTCTACCAATCACCTTAAATCTGTATCCTCTGGTAATTAGCCTACGAGGGGAAACAGGGCATCCCTGTCTAAACTATCTAGGCCCCTCATAATTTTATACACCTCAATCAGGTCACCCCTCAGCCTCCTCATTTCCAAGGAAAACAACACTAGCCTACGCAATCTTTCCTCATTGCTGCACTTTTCAAGAGCTGGCAACATTCTTGTAAATCTCCTCTGTACTCTCTCCAATGCAATTATGTCCTTCCCGTAATGTGGTGACCAGAACTGTACACAAAACTCCAGCTGTGGCCTAACCAGCGTTTTATACAGTTCCAGCATTGCATCCCTGCTTTTGTATTTAATACCTCGTCCAATAAAGGAAAGCATTCCATATGCTTTCTCTACCATCTTATCCTCCTGTCCTGCCATCTCCAGAGACCTGTGGACATGCACACCAAGGTCTCTCACTTCCTCTACCCCTCTCAATATCCTCCTGTTTATTGTGTATTCTGTTGCTTGGTTTGCCCTCCCAAAATGCATTCCCAACATTAGCTATTTGACCTGAAGTTTCGTGCTTTCTGTCTCCATCATTTCTTGAATAGAGGGGTCACATTCATCATTTTCCAATCTGATGGGACCTTTCCAGAATTAAGGGAATTTTGGAAAATTAAAACGAACACATCTACTATGTCATTCTTTGCTGCCGATGGATTGAGGGGAGGGGAGGTACAGTGTGCAATCTCCTGGTGATGGAGGTGCAGTCCTTTGGTTAGGGGTGTGGATGGGCTGGGAAAGGAAGTACCGAACCCCCAGGATGGGGGTAAGGTTTGGGGCTGGAGACATGGGGTACAGACCTTTGGGATGAGGGTTTGCAGGTGGGAATGGGGTTTGGGGATATAGAGCCACACCCCTGGGTGGGGATTTGCGACTGGGGTACAGACCTATCCTCCAGGGTGGGGGTTAGGGGTTGGGATACCTTCTGATATGGAGGAGTAGCAGTTTTGATTTAGGATACAAGCTCACCACCCCTCCCCGCAACCCCACGCCAGGGTGTGGGTTTGGGGGGGGGGGGGGGGGGGTGGTTGAGGCAGGGATTTGGGGCACAGACCCACCCCTGGGGTATAGGATTGGGGTTTAGACCCACACACTGGGGTAAGGGATTGGGGCGCAGATCCAACCCCCAGGATAGGGGATTGGGGTTCAGACGCACTCCCTAGGGTAGCGGATTGGGGTTCAGACCCGCTCCTCCAGGGTAGGGGATTGGGGTTCAGACACACTCCCCAGGGTGGGGGATTGGGGTTCAGACACACTCCCCAGGGTGGGGGATTGGGGTTCAGACCCGCTCCTCCAGGGTGGAGGATTGGGGTTCAGACACACTCCCCAGGGTGGGGGGATTGGGGTTCAGACACACTCCCCAGGGTGGGGGGATTGGGGTTCAGACACACTCCCCAGGGTAGGGGATTGGGGTTCAGACACACTCCCCAGGGTAGGGGATTGGGGTTCAGACACACTCCCCAGGATAGGGGATTGGGGTTCAGACGCACTCCCCAGGGTAGCGGATTGGGGTTCAGACCCGCTCCTCCAGGGTAGGGGATTGGGGTTCAGACATACTCCCCAGGGTGGGGGATTGGGGTTCAGACACACTCCCCAGGGTGGGGGATTGGGGTTCAGACACACTCCCCAGGGTAGGGGATTGGGGTTCAGACACACTCCCCAGGGTAGGGGATTGGGGTTCAGACACACTCTCCAGGGTGGGGGATTGGGGTTCAGACGCACCCCCGGGGTGGGGGATTGGGGTTCAGACGCACCCCCCGGGGTGGGGGATTGGGGTTCAGACACACTCCCCAGGGTGGGGGATTGGGGTTCAGACGCACCCCCGGGGTGGGGGATTGGGTTGGGGTTCAGACGCACCCCCGGGGTGGGGGATTGGGGTTCAGACATACTCCCAGGGTGGGGGATTGGGTCAGGGGGGGGGGGGGATTGGGGTTCAGACATACTCCCCAGGGTAGGGGATTGGGGTTCAGACACACTCCCCAGGGTGGGGGATTGGGGTTCAGACACACTCCCCAGGGTGGGGGATTGGGGTTCAGACGCACCCCCGGGGTGGGGGATTGGGTTGGGGTTCAGACGCACCCCCGGGGTGGGGGATTGGGGTTCAGACACACTCCCCAGGGTAGGGGATTGGGGTTCAGACATACTCCCCAGGGTAGGGGATTGGGGTTCAGACACACTCCCCAGGGTGGGGGATTGGGGTTCAGACACACTCCCCAGGGTGGGGGATTGGGTTTCAGACACACTCCCCAGGGTGGGGGATTGGGGTTCAGACACACTCCCCAGGGTAGGGGATTGGGGTTCAGACACACTCCCCAGGATGGGGGATTGGGGTTCAGACCCGCTCCTCCAGGGTAGGGGATTGGGGTTCAGACGCACCCCCGGGGTGGGGGATTGGGGTTCAGACGCACCCCCGGGGTGGGGGATTGGGTTGGGGTTCAGACGCACCCCCGGGGTAGGGGATTGGGGTTCAGACGCAGCCCCAGGGTAGGGGATTGGGGTTCAGACACACTCCCCAGGGTGGGGGATTGGGTTTCAGACACACTCCCCAGGGTGGGGGATTGGGGTTCAGACACACTCCCCAGGGTGGGGGATTGGGGTTCAGACGCACTCCCCAGGATAGGGGATTGGGGTTCAGACACACTCCCCAGGGTGGGGGATTGGGTTGGGGTTCAGACGCACCCCCCCCCCCCCCCGGGGTAGTGGGGTTGGAGAGGGGGGGGGGTCTCCGTTGGCTGCTTCACTCACCCTGTCGATGGATCCCGGCACCAGACGCTCCAGGAGGCGGCACAGGACCAGCCCGTCCCTCAGCGAGTTCTGCAGGAAAGCCTCGGGGTCCGACACGGTTTTCTTGGGGGAGTCCAGGACCCCGAGGCTGATGAGCCAGGTCACCGTCTGCTCAGCGGAGCTCATGGCCCCCGATCCCCATTCACCGGGAGCCCGGGGATCCGAGCCTGGGCCCCGGGGGCAGCGGCTCCCCGGTCACTGCTTCCTCAAGCCCCGGCTCCCAGCCCGAGATCCCGGCATCGCGGAGCCCAACTCGGCAACAATGGAGCCGCGTCCCGCTCCCGGTCCCGCTCCCGCTCCCGGTCCCGGGCGGGTCTCTTTGTTTGTCCCGGACAATCCCGGTTCCGAACCTGCCGCCCGCTCCCGCTGCTCAGACTGATCCCGATCCCGATCCCGATCCCGATCCCGGCTCCTGCCGCCCTCTAGTGCCGCCCGGTCCCCAGGAGCAGCGCAGCGGCCGTCAGCTCAACACCGGGAGAGGGAAGTTCCTTCACCCCCACCCCTTTTACCCCCTTCAATCCCCCCCATTCATCACCCCAGCTCCCCCTATCCCACCCTCCCCCAGCCCCCCCCCCTTTCTTCCCCCCTTCATCCCCCCCACCCCACCCTCCTTTCACCCCACCCTCCTTTCATCCGCCCAACCCCACCCCACCTTTGATCACCCCAACCCCCCCCCCCACTTTGATCCCCCCAACCTCCCCTTTGATCCCCCCAACCTCCCCTTTGATCCCCCCACCCTGCCTTTGATCCCCCACCCCCCTTTTATCCCCCCCTTTTATCCCCCCCCTTTTATCCCCCTTTCAGCCCCCCATCCCCCCTTTCATCCCCCATCTCCCTTTCATCCCCCATCCCCCCATTCTTCCCCCGTCCCCCCCTTTCTTCCCCGATTCCCCCCTTTCACCCCCCCATCTCCCTTTCATCCCCCATCCCCCCTTTCTTCCCCGATTCCCCCCTTTCATCCCCATCCTCCCTTTCATCCCCATCCCCCCTTTCTTCCCCGATTCCCCCCTTTCATCCCCATCCCCCCTTTCATCCCCATCCCCCTTTCTTCCCCGATTCCCCCCTTTCATCCCCATCCCCCCTTTCATCCCCCATCCCCCTTTCATCCCCCATCCCCCACTTTCATCCCCGATCCCCCATCCCCCCTTTCTTCCCCCATCCCCCCTTTCATCCGCCCATCACCCCCTTTCATCCCCCACACCGCCCCTTCACCCCCCACCCCCCTTTCATCCTCCCCACCCCCCACCTTTTATCCCTCCCACCCCCTTTCATCCCCCCTTCATCCTCCCCACCCCCCTTCATCCCCACCACCCCCTTTCATCCCTCCATTTCCCCCTTTCATCCCCCATCCCCCCTTCCCCCCTTTCATCCCCTCATCCCCCGTTTCATCCCTCCATCCCCCCTTTCATCACCCCTTTCATCTCCCGCCCCCCCTTCATCCCCCTGCCACCCCCCACCCCTGAAACCTTCATCCCCCCACCCCACCCCCCTTCATCCCCCCACCCCCCTTCATCCCCCCACCCCACCCCCTTTCATTCCCCCCAACCTCACCCCCCTTTGATCCCTCCAACCCCCCCCTTTTAACACCCCACCCCCCTTATCCCCCTTTCATCCCCCCAACACCCATTTCATCCCCCAACCCCCACTTCAACCCACACCCCCTTCAACCCCCACCCCCCTTTTATCACCTCCAACCTCCCCCCTTTTATCACCCCCACCTCCCCCTTCCATTCCCCCCCGCTCCCCCATTCCATTCCCCCCCTTTCATCACCCCCACTCCCCCTTTCATCTCCCTTCCATTCCTCCCACTCCCCCTTCCATTCCCCCCACACCCCCTTTCATCCCCCCCACACCCCCTTTCATTCCCCCCCACACCCCCTTTCATTCCCCCCCACACCCCCTTTCATTCCCCGCCCCACACCCCCTTTCATTCCCTGCCCCACACCCCCTTTCATTCCCCCCCACACCCCCTTTCATTCCCCCCCACACCCCCTTTCATTCCCCCCCACACCCCCTTTCATTCCCTGCCCCACACCCCCTTTCATTCCCCGCCCCACACCCCCTTTCATTCCCCCCCACACCCCCTTTCATTCCCCGCCCCACACCCCCTTTCATTCCCCCCCACACCCCCTTTCATCCCCCCCACACCCCCTTTCATTCCCCGCCCCACACCCCCTTTCATTCCCCCCACCCCCTTTCATTCCCCCCGCCCCCTTTCATTCCCCCCCACCCCCTTTCATTCCCCCCCACCCACTTTCATTCTCCCCCCGCTCCCCCTTTCATTCCCCCCATTCCCCCTTTGCTCCCCCTTCCCCCCCTTCCCGCTTCCCTCCCTCCTCCCCTTCCTCTTCGTCCCTCCCCACATCAACAGCTCCCCTTCCCGCTTCCCTCCCCCTCCCACCATTCCTACCCCCTCCCTATCTTTCGTCACCCCCTCCTCCTTTCCATCCCCTCCCTCCCCTTTCCGCCCCCCTATCTTCCACCCCCACCCCCTTCTACCATCCCCACCCCACCCCTTTCTCCCCCCACCCCCCTTTCATCCCCCCACCCCCCTTTCTTCCCCCCACCACCTATTTCTTACCCCCCACCACCCCTTTCTTCTCCCCTATGCCCCCACCCGCTTTCTTCCCTCCCACCCCCCACTTTCTCCCCCTGCCCCCATACATCCTTTCTTTCCCCCTAGCCCCCATTTCTTCCACATCCCCTTTCTCCCCCACCTCCCCTTTCTGCCCATCTTTCTCCTCCCCACCCCTTTCTCTCCCACCCCCTTTCTTCCCGCCCACCTCCAGTTTCTTCCTCCCACCCCCTTTCATCCCCCCCACCCTCCCAAACCCCTTTCTTACCTCCCACACCCTCCCACCCCATTTCTTCCCTCCCCTCCCAAACACCCTTTCTTCCCCCCACCATCCCACCCCCTATCTTCACCCCCCACTCCTCCCTTTCTTCCCCCACCTATCCCCTTCATCCCCCCACCCTGTTCTCCCCACCCCCTTCTGCCACACCCCCCCTTCTTCCCCCCACCTACCCTTCCTCACCCCCCACGCCCCCTTCCTCACCCCTTACCCCCACCCTTCTTCCCCCTCTCTCCGCTCTCCTTCCCCCCACTCTCCTTCCCTCCACTCTCATTTTCCCTTTCCCTCATCCATTGTCCCCTCCCCTCTCCCCTCTTCCCCCTCCCCCTCCCCCCTTCCCCCTCCTCCTCTCCTCCCCCTTCCCCCTCCCACTCCCCCTTCCCCCTCCCTTTCCTCCCTTACCCCTCCCCTTCCTCCCTCACCCCTCCACTTCACCCTCCCCTTCCCTCCCCTCCTCTCGCCCTTCCACCTTGCCCCCTACCCCTCCACCCCTGCCCCCTCCACTTACTCCCTCACCCCTCCCCTTCCTCCCTCACTCCTCCCCTTCCCCCTCACCCTTCCCCCTCCCCCTCTTCCCCCTCCCTCCTCCCCTTCCCTCTCCCCTTCCCCTATCCCCAACCTCCTCCCCCTCCCTCCTCCCCTTACCCTTCCCCATCCCTTCCCCCTCCCCCTCCCCCACCCCCCCCTCCCCTCCCCCCCACCCCCTCCCCACTCCCCTTCCCCCACTTTCCTATCCCTCCCTTCCCCCTCCCATTCCCCCTTGCCTCCCATCGCCCCCCCTTGCCCCCCATTGCCTCCCTTCCCCACCATTAGCTCCCTTTCCCCATCCCACCTTCCCCCCCACCCATTCAATGCCCTCCCATTCCCCCTTCCCCCATCCCCCCTCCAATTCCCCCCTTCCCCCTCCCCTCTCCCATTCCCCCCTTCCCCCTCCCCTCTCCCATTCCCCCCTTCCCCCTCCCCTCTCCCATTCCCACTTCCCCCCTCCCATTCCCAATTCCCCCTCCCATCATCCTCTTACCCCCTCCCATTCCCCCATTCGCCCCTCCCAACCTCCCCACCCCCTCCCCCTCCCCCTTCCCCCTCCCATACCCCCTTCGTCCTTTCCTTCCCCCCTCTTTCCTCCCTTCCCCCTCCCCGTTCTGCACCATCATTCCTCTCCTCCCATTCCTTCCCCCCACACTTCTCCCTTACCCCTTTCCCCAAATCCCCCCTCCCCTTCCCCATTCCCCCTCCCCCCATTCCCCATTCCCCCTCTCCCCATTCCCCTCCCCCTCCCCGCATTCCACCTCCCCCCACCCCCTCTCCATCCCCCATCCCTCCTCCCCCTCTCCTTCCACCTCCCACTCCTTCTCCCCTCCCCCTCCATCCCTCCCCCTCCCCCGCTTCCCCCTCCCTCTTCCCCTTCCCCCTCCTCCACATCCCCTCTTCCCCTCCCCCTCCTACTTCTTCCCCTCTTCCCCCTTCTTTCCCTCCTCCCTCTTCCCCTCCCCCTTTTCCCCTCCCCCTTTTCCCCCTCCCCTTCGCCCTCTTCCCCCTCCCCCTGCCCCTCTTCCCCCTCCTCCCCCTCCCCTCCTCCCTCTTCCCTGCCCCCTCCTCCCTCATCCCCCTCCCCCTCTCCCCTCCCCCTCCTCCCTCTTCCCCCTCCCCCTCCCTGTCCCCCTCCCCTTCCCCCCCTTCCTATACCCTACCCTCCTCCCTCTATCCCCCCATTTACACCATCTCCCCCCCATTGTCACCCTCTCCCCCATTGACCTCTCCCATTGACACCCTTCCCCCGAAATAGACTCACCATCTCCCACATTGAGCACCCCTCTCCCCATTGAACCCCCTCCCCCATTGACCCCCCTCTCCCCCATTGACTCCCTCTTCCCCCATTGACTCGGTATGCCCCAAATTAACACCAACTTTCCCCAATTCCCCCTCCCCACACAATTCCCCTTCCCCAACAATTCCTCCTTTCCCTCACAAATCTCTTTCCCAATCCCTTCTCTCTCTAAACCTCATCCCTTCAAAAACCTTGGGATGCCCATGAATGAAGGGTGTGATATAAATGCTAGATATGTATATTTCTCTTAAGCGTTAGTTAGAGCTGAGGCAAGTGCTAGTCCTTTTATTGATCTATTTATGACGTGTGGTAAGCTGGTGTTAGTTCTGGTGACAAGAGGTGGCGAGTTCAAAAGTCACCATGATAAAAGGTGAAAAAACTTCAATAAACCTGGTCATTTTAGGTTGCAATCAAATCCCCTGGATTTTTGGAAGCACCTAACTGACTCTTAACACTCCTGGAGTGGCCCCTGTCTGCATCTTGGGGTGACAATGAACAGTCAATGAGTACGACTTTGCCCAAATCCAGAGGATAATTAAATAAAGTTCTGGGCAAGGATGTTGAGTGAGCAGCAGGAGCTGCATGAGATGGCTTTGGTATTCCCAATGCCCAGTTGGAGAAGGCTAGAGAACAATTGTATTCTGCATGCTGTAAATGAATGATGTTTCCCCAGACACAAAGTACTGACAATAAAGCACAGTTCAATTAGCCAGTCACCTCAATTGGTGTTTGTGGGATCTTGCTGTGTGTGGATTGGCAGTCACGTTTCCTGACATTATGAAGGTAGTTCTATTCCAAAAAGACCTCATTGGATGTGAAGCACAACGTGAGATGTCCAGGGGGGTGAAAGGTGAGATGTAAACACAAATTCTTTCTTTGAGGTGCAGTTGGGTTCAAAAAAAATGTGAATGGCTCTATTCAGGGTGATGTTAATAGACTGTTTCACTTAAAAGATACATTGTAAAATAATACAAGCGCCCACGAATGGTAACTCATTCTCCTTGGGTTTCCCGAGAAGATAAAGTTAAATACTCAAAGTTTTCATTGTTACATTTTAATATTTTGAACCCCAGTCTGTTCTGAGGCAAGAGGGATCCAACAGCCAGTCCTATAACCAGAAAACATAAAGTATATTACGTGATTACAACTCGGTGGCCTTCTCAAGTGAAACACAACAGCTCCTCTGATTCAACGATGCAGTAATTCAAATCGTTTTTTTTTAGCAAGAGTTCTTGGGCTTTAAGATGTTCAAAATCATTTATCTGTGACTTGCTTAGTAAAGCCTGTATTGCTCCTAAAAAAATAAGATCTCAAATTTAATTACGTTGTTTATTATGCAAATATTAGTCAGTTCATTTGACTTATCTGCTTCTCACACATGGCTGAGTGTTCCACAGCCAACAGGTATTCAGTACCAACCAGAGTAAGACTAACAAACTTCAGGTTTGGAATCCATGAGAAGAAAGTTTAAAAATTATTTTTTCCTCTGAATCACTGAAATAGGTAAGCAAAATAAGTTAGATGAGTCTGATACTAAATACTAGCATTCCTGATTTACAGGTTGTCCCACTGTATTGACATTTTTGACTGAAAAAAGGCTACATGACCTGCACAAGATACAACCTGCTCCTTTATGATGGGACCATTATATCAACAGCTACTTTAAATTAAAAAAAAACTTACATCTGCATGCACTTCCTGTACAACCTTTCCATTACACTGGAATTCCTACATCCGCACTAATAATGAAAACTACCCATATAAACTTGTCACACTGTAATTGCACTTTCCCACCTTTGATGGCTCTGTTATCTCAGCTGCACTTCTCCCGCAAAATCTCCTGTGCTCCAAATTACTCTACAGCCTTTCACCCCAAATTGGTATAAGTCTTGTCATTTAACTATAAATAATAATCTAATGTCCAGAAGGTATATGATAAGGTGCTATACAAAAGGTTAACAGGCAAGATAAGGGCCCATGAAGTTGAAGGTAATACACTATCAAGTTTAGAGGATTGGTTATTGGACAGGAAGCAAAGGGTAGGCATAAATGGGGCATTTTCAAGTTGACAGGCTGTGAAGACTGGAATGCTGCAAGGGTCAGTGCTGGGACCTCAGCTATCTACAATCATTATTAACGACTTAGACAAAGCAACAGAGAGTAATGTATCAAAGTTTACTGACTATACAAAGCTAAGTGGAAATATACCATAAGCTATGAGAAGGACACAGAGGGGCTGCAAAGAGATATAGACAGATTACGTGAGTGGACAACAAGGTGACAGATTGTATATCATTTAGGGAAGTGTGGGTTATTCACTTTGATCATATGAATAGAAAAGCAGAATATTTTTTAAGAGGCATGAAACTTGTAAATGTTGACGTTCAGAAGGACCTGAGTATGCTCACAAAAGGACCACAGAAAGTTAGCATGCAGGTACAGAAAGCAATTAGGAAGGCAAATGGCATGTTGGTCTTTATTGCAAGGAGATTGGAGTACAGGAATAAAGAAGTATTGCTACATTTGTACAGGATTTTGGTGAGATCACATCTGGAAAACTGCGTGCAGTTTTGATCTCCATATTTAAGGAAGTGTAAGAATGGTTGCTTTTTTCAAATATTTTTGGGGAATATTGTGTTATTCTATGAAGAAGGTTGTGTGTGTGTGTAAATTATTTGATTAAGCTGGGGAGGTTGGTTGTCTGGGAGGTTTGAGAGATGAAAGGATAGAGGTGTTCAGTATGCATTAGTAATAAGATATTATGGTAGGTTTGAGCTACAAGGTTGTGCCTTGAAGATGGTGGCCAGTCTTTGAGAAGTCAGGAGGTGAGTTACTCACCTCAGGATTCTCAGCCTCTGACCTGTTCTTGGTGGCCACAGTATGGCTGGGTCCTGTTCAGTTTCTGGTCAATGGTAACCCCAAGGATGTTGATAGCAATGGCAATGGCATTGAATGTCAAGGAGAGATGGTTAGATTCTCTCTTGTTGGAGATGGTCATTGCCTGGCACTTGTTTGGTGCGAGTGTCTGAATGTTGTCCAGTTCTCACTGCATATGGGCACAGACTGCTTTAGTATCTGAGGAGTTATGAGTAGTACTGAATAATGCGCAATCATCAGTGAACATCCCCATGTCTGACTTGTGATGGAAGTAAGGTCATTGATGAAGCAATTGAAGGTGTTTGGGCCTAGGACACTACCCTGAGGAACTCCCGCAGTGATGTCCTCAGTCTGAGATGAATGGCCTCCAACAACCACAACCATCTTCCTTTGTGCTAGGTATGACTCCAACCAGCGGAGAGTTTTCCCCCTGATTCCCATTGACTTCAATTTTGCCAGGGCTCCTTGAAGCTACAGTTTGTCAAATACTGCCTTGCTGTCAAGGGCAGTCTCTCTCACCTAATTTCTTGAGTTTAGCTCTTTTGTCCATGTTTAGACCAAGGCTATAATGAGGTCAGGAGGAGTGGTCCTGGCAGAACCCAAATGAGCATCAGTGAGCAGATTATTGCTGTGTAAATGCCACTTGATAGCACTGTCAACAACACCTTCCCTTACTTTACTGATGATGGAGACTGATGATTAGTAGACTGATGGGTCTGTAATTGGCCGGGTTGGATTTGTCCTGCTTTTTGTGTACAGGACATACCTGGGCAATTTTCCACATAGCCGGGTAGATGCCAGTGTTGTAGCTGTAGAGGGACAGCTTGGCTAGGGACACTGCAGGTTCTGGAGTACAAGCCTTCAGTACATTTGCCAGAATGTTCTCAGGGCTCATAGTCTTTGCAGTATCCAGTGCCTTCAGCCATTTCTTGATATCACGTATAGTGAATTGAATTGGCTGAAGACTGGCATCTCTGATGCTGGGGACCTCAGGAGGAGGCCGAGATGGATCATCATCTCGACACTTCCAGCTGAAGATGGTTGCAAAGGCCTTGTCTTTTGCACTGATGTGCTGGGCTCCTCCATCATTGAGGATGGGGATATTTGTGGAGTCTCCTCCTCCAGGGAGTTGTTTAATTGTCCACCACCATTCATGACTGGATGTGGCAGGACTGCAAGGCTTAGATCTGATCTGTTGGTTGTGGGATTGCTTAGCTCTGTCTATCACTTGCTGCTTATGCTGTTTGGCACACAAGTAGTCCTGTGTTATAGCTTCACCAGGTTGATACCTCATTTTTAGGTATGCCTGGTGCTGCTCCTAACATGGCCTCCTGCACTCTTCATTGAACCAGGGTCGATCGATCCCTTGACTTGATAGAAATGGTAGAGTGAGGAATTTGTTGAACCATGAACAGATTGTAACTGAATACAGTTCCACTGCTGATGATGGCTCACAGCACCCCCATGGATACCCTGCTTTGCACTGCTAGATCTGTTCTGGTTTTAGTCGATGGTAGTGCCACACAACACAATGGAGGGTATCCTCAATGTGAAGACAGGACTTTGCCTCCACAAGGACTGTGTGGTGGTTACTCCAATGATACTGTCATGGACAGATTCATCTACGACAGGCAGGTTGGTGAGGATGAGGTCAAGTAGATTTTTCCCTCATTGGTTCCCGCATCATCTGCCGCAGACCCAGTCTAGCAGCTATGTCCTTTGGGACTCAGCCAGCTCTGTCTGTAGCAGTGCTACCGAGCCACTCTTGGTGATGGACATTGGAGTGCCCAACCCAGAGTACATTCTGTGCCCTTGCCACCCTCGGTGCTTCCAAATGGTGTTCAACATGGAGGAGCACTGATTCATCAGAGGAGGGGGTTGGAAGGTAGTAATTAATTGGAGGTTTCCTTATCCATGTTTGATCTGATGCCATGAGACTTCATACAATCTGGAGTCAATGCTGAGGGCTCCCAGGGCAATTCCCACTCGACTGTATACCACTGTGCCACTGCTGGGTCAGTCCTGCCTGTGTGAAAGGACATACCCAGGGATGGTGATGGTCATGTCTGGGACAGAAGCTCTAAGGTATGATTCCATGAGTATGATTATGTCAGAATGTTACTTGACAAGTCTGTGGGACAGCTCTCCCACCTTTGACATTAGCCCCATGAAGGAAGACTTTGCAGGGTTGACAGAACTGGGTGTGCCATTGACATTTCCAGTGCCTAAGTCAGTGCCAAGTGGTCTGTCCGATTTTATTCCTTTTTTGACTTTTGTAGCAATTTGGTACAACTGAGTGGCTTGTGGGGCCATTTCAGAGGGCAGAGGGCGTTTGTGTGCTTCTGGAGTCACATGTTGGCCAGATCAGGTAAATATGACAGATTTCCTTCCCTAAAGGGCATTAGTGAACCACATGGGTTTTTACGACAATCAATGATAGTTTCATGGCCACCATTACTGAGACTAGCTTTATATTCCAGATTTATTCATTAATTGAATGTAAATTCCACCAGCTGCCATGGTGGGATTTGAACCTGTGCCCCCAGAGCATCAGCCTGGGCCTGTGGAATATTAGTCCAGTGACATTACCAATATTTATGCCACCGCCCTCCCCAACATCACCGCCCACCCCCCCCCCCCCCCCCCCCCCCCCCCCCCCCCCACCCACTAACCCCCACCCCATTGTATCTTATCCTTTACTATCTGGGCTACTGTTGCTTTTCCACGTTGCCTGTCTCTTCAAAATATTGTGTAGCCTGGAATATACATTTTCCAGCCTTGGCCACCATACCCCTACAATAATGATTTGATCTAATCCATTCATCTCTGTTTTTGTCACTAGTTCCTCTATCTTATTGCAGATATTTATTGCATTCAGATAAAGAGCCTTTTCCTTCAATGCTATTCCCTCTATGGGCCTTACTTGTTGATGCACAATTACTGTTAAATTCTCTGTCCCGCTCTGCTTGCCTTTACCCACATCATTATACTGTTCCGATGCATCTTTGGATTTCTAAATCTCCTTTCACTCGAACCCTCCCCCTACCCCACCCCTCTGTTAATTTAAATCCTTCTCCACAGCCCTAGTTATACAATTGGCCAGGACACTGGTCCCAGCTCAGGTCAAGTGGAGCCCATCCCATTGGAGTAGCTCCCCCTGCCCTGAGTACTGATGCCAGTGCCCGATAAATTGAAACCCCCTTTTTCCCACGCCACTCTTTGAGCCTCACGTTTAAGTCTCCAATCTGCTTGATCCAATGCCAATTGGCTTGCAGCTCAGTCAACAATCTAGAGATGGTTACCTTTGATGCTTTGTGTTTTAATCCCTAACTCCTCAAATTCTCTTAGTTGAACATCAATCCTGGTTTTATCTATCTCATTTGTTCCCACATGGACCACTGGATCCTCCCCTTCCCACTACAAATTCCTCTCCAGCTGTGAGGAGCTGTCCTTAACCCTGGCACCTTCAGAGCTCCCAGACACGACTACAGAGAACAGTATCTCTCCCCCTGATTATACTATCTCACATCCCTTTTTGCTTGCTCCCATTTGAATGGCATCTTTCACCATGGTGCCATGGTCAGTCTGCTCATCTACCCTGCAGTCCTCCTCATTCACACAGGCAGCACTCACCTCATATCTACTGGACAAAGTCAGGGGGTGAGGTTCCTTCATCACAACACGCTGGTTCCCCTTACCTGCCTGACTCGCAGTCACATCCTCCTGTCCCTGACCATTGACCAACTCTAAAGTTCTGCCTAACCTAAGGGGTGTGACTGCTTCCTCGAATAAAGTGTCCAGGTAACTGCACCGAGTTCCCACCTGTACCAAATTCCTGACTTAGTACTCGTTCTTCATTGCACTCAGTCCTCATCTCACTCTGTGCTCCCACTTTGCGATAGCAAAACCTGTCTGCTTTTATAGAGTGCTGATGACTCACTCCCAAGTTGCAACTGCTAAGTCAATTTCTTGCCACAATAATTAACATGAAAGTGTGTGAAATTTTGCAACCTTACTGTTGTATTTGACCACAAAATGAGTTTTCAACCATATCATCGGCAACATTACTAAGACTGGCTATTTCTACCTCCATAACATTGCCAAACTGCTTACTTGTCTCAACTCATCTGCTGCTGAAAGCCTCATCGAGCCTTTTCTACCTCTGGATTTGACTATTTCAATGCACACCTGGCTAGCCTCGCACATTCTACCCTCTGTAAACTTGATGCAATCCAAATTCTGCTGCCTGTATCCTAACTCACACTGTGTTGGTGTTCGCCCACCGCCTTGAGCTTGCTGACCTACACCGGCTCCCAGTTGAGCAATTCCTTGATTTAAAAATTCTCGTCCTGTTCTGACTTCCTTCCATGGCCTCACCCCTCCCTATCTCAGTAATCCCCTCCACTCCTCCAGCTTCACAACCCTCCAAGATCTCTGCACTCCTCTAATTCTGGCCTCTCGTCATCCCCAATTTAATGACTCCACCAATGGCGGCCGTGCCTTCAGCTGCCTTGGCCCAAAGTCCTGGAATTCCATCCTCTTGTCGGGTGGCTGAGTTGTGCTATTAATGATAGAGTTGATCAGAAGACACTTCTTGGGTGGAAACATTGGGCAGAATTTTCGGCTGGCAGGCGGGCGTCGTGGGAGCAGGGGGAGCAGGCACAGATGGGCGGGGGGGGGTAGCAGGCGCAGGCCAGTGCAAGCGGGCGCAGTGAGAGCAGGCGCAATGGGAGCAGGCACAGGCGGGCGCCGTGAGAACAGGCGCAGTGTGAGCAGACGCAGTGGGAGCAGATGCAGTGGGAGCAGGTGCAGTGAGAGCAGGCGCAGTGAGAGCAGGCACAGTGACAGCAGGCGCAATGGGAGCAGGCGCAGTGAGAGCAGGCGCAGTGTGAGCAGGTGCAGTGAGAGCAGACGCAGTGGGAGCAGGCGCAGTGAGAGCAGATGCAGTGGGAGCAGGCAGAGGCGGGTGCAGTGAAAACAGGCGCAGTGGGAGCAGGTGCAGTGAGAACAGGCGCAGTGAGAACAGGAGCAGTGAGAGCAGGCACAGTGAGAGCAGGCGCAGAGAGAGCAGGCACAGTGGGAGCAGGCGCAGTGAGAGCAGGCGCAGTGGGAGCAGGCGCAGTGAGAGCAGGCGCAGTGAGAGCAGACACAGTGGGAGCGGGTGCAGTGGGAGCGGGCGCAGTGGGAGCAGGCACAGTGGGAGCAGGCGCAGTGAGAGCAGGCGCAGTGGGAGCAGACGCAGTGAGAGCAGGCGCAGTGGGAGCAGACGCAGTGAGAGCAGGCGCAGTGGGAGCAGACGCAGTGTGAGCAGGTGCAGTGAGAGCAGGCGCAGTGTGAGCAGGCGCAGTGAGAGCAGGCGCAGTGAGAGCAGACGCAGTGGGAGCAGGCGCAGTGAGAGCAGGCGCAGTGAGAGCAGGCGCAGTGAGAGCAGGCACAGTGAGAACGGGCGCGGTGTGAGCAGGTGCAGTGTGAGCAGATGCAGTGGGAGCAGGCGCAGTGAGAGCAGGCGCAGTGAGAGCAGGCGCAGTGGGAGCAGACACAGTGAGAGCAGGCGCAGTGTGAGCAGATGCAGTGTGAGCAGACGCAGTGGGAGCGGGTGCAGTGGGAGCGGGCGCAGTGAGAGCAGGCGCAGTGAGAGCAGGCGCAGTGGGAGCAGGCGCAGTGAGAGCAGATGCAGTGAGAGCAGGCGCAGTGTGAGCAGGCGCAGTGGGAGCAGGCGCAGTGGGAGCAGACGCAGTGAGAGCAGGCGCAGTGAGAGCAGGCGCAGTGGGAGCAGGCGCAGTGAGAGCAGGTGCAGTGGGAGCAGGCGCAGTGAGAGCAGGCGCAGTGGGAGCAGGCGCAGTGAGAGCAGGCGCAGTGTGAGCAGGCGCAGTGTGAGCAGGCGCAGTGGGAGCAGGCGCAGTGGGAGCAGACGCAGTGAGAGCGGGCGCAGTGAGAGCGGGCGCAGTGAGAGCAGACGCAGTGAGAGCAGGCGCAGTGAGAGCAGGCGCAGTGTGAGCAGGCGCAGTGAGAGCAGGCGCAGTGGGAGCAGGCGCAGTGAGAGCAGACGCAGTGAGAGCAGGCGCAGTGTGAGCAGGCGCAATGAGAGCAGGCGCAGTGAGAGCAGGCGCAATGGGAGCGGACACAGAACTGATCACTGCCCGCAATCGGGTCCGCGCCGCCATTTTACGCGGGCTGGCCAATTAGGGCCTGCCCAGTGTGAATTGCGGTCCTGAGGACAGCGGGAGTGGGCAGGCGGCAGCAGCACAGCTATGACCACTGGGTCCAATGGCGACCCAGCTGCCTGGTTAAAAAACCGGTGCTGCAGCCTGTCCAAGGCTGTCAACATGGTGGCTGGAAGGGCTCCCCAGAGCGCTGCTGGTGAGCAGGCCAGGCCGGAGGGTAGGGCAGGGGACCAGTGTGCCCCTCGTTTTTCAGATGAGTGCCTTGCTGCCCTCCTCGAGGAGGTGGGAGGTCCTGGTACCCCAGGACTGGAGGAGGAGGCCCCCCCACATGAACAAACATGCCTGGGAGGAGGTGGCGGAGGTAGTGAGCTCCCGCGATGTGGTGCGGTGCACGTGGATCCAGTGTCACAAGCGCATCAAGGACCTGTTGCACTCTGGAAGGGTGAGGACCATGTTGGCATTGGTCACTTAACCCTGCAGGTCAGCTCACCGCACCAACCACCCCCCCCAACCCCCCACCCTGCTGCTGCCCCCACCCCCAACCCCCAAGTCTGAGTGTGGTGACTGCATTGAATCATTGATGGCCTGTGTCCTTTGCTGGGTGGGCCAGCAGATATTGCCCATGCCAAGGTCACCCTGAGAGGGTGGTGAAGAGATGGGTTCTGCCCCCACAGCATGTGGTACACTGAGACCCACATGACTGTTCTGGGGATAACCTGGAGGAGCTGTACCTGGGCACAGAGCTGGAATTCCAGGACATGTCACAGTCAGGGTGATGAGACGCTGGGAGGGGAGCTTCAAGGTGGCGTTGGCACTGATCCATCTGCTGCCCTCTGAGCTCCACGTGCTTGTGCCTCCTTGCAATGGAAGGTTAGACCTTGTGGTGCCCAATGTGATGTAGGCAGCTCTTGGCCAAGGGGGAGCAAGTTGGGGGAGTGATAGACAGGCCGAGCATCTTTGTATGAGTGTTCGGCAGTAGTGGGGTGAGAAGACACTGGAGCCCTGTAATGTCCCACTCTGGTTGGGGTGGACCATCCAAGAAGAGAGCTCAGGTACAAGTAGCACTAATCAATGCCCTTCTCTCCTTCTCAGGAGAAGAATGCACATCATCAGCTAGTGTCCCGGGGCACAGTGGTGAGGGCACTTCACAGTCACTGGAGGAGCTGGCAGGGACAGAGAGTGCCCATGGCGCCAGCAGTTGGAGGGCTGCAGGGGACCAGGCACATGCTCAGTCAGTGCCTGATGATGAGCCTCTGGAGTCGTCCGTGATGCAGCAAATGCAGGAAATGTGGCCGGGTGTGCGGGAGCATCTGGGGGAGATACATGAGGCCATGCTTGGCTTGGTCTCTGTGGTGGAGGCATCTACGCAGACGATCGCCGAAGCAATGAGCCTCATGGCCAAGCGCCATGCGTCCTCCATGGAGAGAGTGGCGACTCTCATGGAGAGGCTCCTCCAGGAGACCCATCAGGGCTTCCTGGGGATGTCCTCGGACCAGCAAGCCCTCACATCGGCATTGACCTCAGCTGGTCAGTGCCAGTGTGGGAGATGGTTTGGGCACCAAGTTTCCCAGCTCGGTGCCCATCCATCCACGGTGAGCAGGGAGGTCCGAACTGACCTCACGTTGGTGCAGGAGCTGCCTGGCATCTCTGTGGGCACCTCTCAGGGCGCTCCGGATGAGGGCAGCAGCTCCTCTGCCCCTCTGCCAGTGACCATTGCATCCAGTGAAGCTGCAGTGACTGGGGAGATGCCAGCTGTGGGACTGGCAGCTCCCTCCGAGGCAGGGCCAGCACAGGCTCCACGGGCCAAAGGACAATCGCCAAGGTCATCGAGTCCAACAGGACAGCAGAGGGAGCAGGCTGGCTCAGATCCCACTCCCAGCAAGGGAGCAGCACCAAGACGTAGAACCCGGAAGCGGAAAGATAAAGCACCTTAGGCACACCACGGGTTTCTCACTGGTGCTCTTGTGTTGGCCCGAGAGGGGGTCTTTATGAGTTGGTGTGATGTTGAACACCTTTGTCATTTTGTTCTCTTAAGTTCCTTTTGTTATACCATTAAATTCAGACATGTCACCATGGCTGAGGGTACCTATTCTGCAGGTGGATGGTTACCAATAATGTTATGAGTGATTTGTGGGACATTCAGATTTATTAACAAGGCCTTTAGTTAATGTTCCTAACCTGGCAGATTTTGCACTCAGGTATCGAATATGGAGCCTGCAGCCCAGGCTTGTCCTGGAGGTCCACGTGTGCTGTGCTAGCTGAAGGTTCATGGATTAAAGCCTCCCAGGTGTCCCTGCCTCCCTGGGGTATGACCGGGTCAGTATCTACCCCCTCAGCATTTCCCTGTGTGTGCTCATCCTCGCACTCACTGCTGGACTCATCATGTGCAGCCGCAGCCACTCCGTCTACATCTTCATCATCCACTGTGTCCCCCCTTTCCAACGCCAGATTGTGGAGAGAGCAGCATGCAACCACTATCACCGAGACACGATCTGGGGGGTACTGGAGTGCGCCCCCTGAGCGGTCCAGACATCTGAAGTACATCTTGAGGAGACCGATGGCTCTCTCCACCACAGCCCTTGTGGTGCTGTGGCTCCTATTGTGCCGCTGCTCAGCTTCTGTTCTTGGATGGTGGAGAGGCGTCATGAGCCACCTTCTGAGGGGATAGCCCTTGTCACCCGGCAGCCATCCATCCAGCCGGGCTGGAGCACTGAAGAGCCCCAGCACCTGGGAGTGTCTGAGGATGTAGGTGTCGTGGGAGCTGCCTGGGTACCTTGCACAGACTTGTAGAATCAGCATCCTGTGGTCACACACTATCTGCACGTTCATGGAGTGGAAGCCCTTCCTGTTGGTGAAGGCACCGGGCTTACCTGCTGGTGCCTTGATGGCCACATGTGTACAGTCTATAGCACCCTGGACATGGGGGAAGACAGCAATGGCCGCGAAGCCTCTGGCTCACTGTGTCTGGCTGGCCTGGTCGCAGCAGAAGTGGATGAAGGTCAATGCCCATCTGAACAGAGCGTCTGTAACCTGCTTGACAAGTGTGGACAGCTGATTGGGAGACACTGTAAAGATCACCCACCGAGCCCTGGAAGGAGCCAGAGGCATAGAAGTTGAGGGCAACTGTGACCTTCAGAGCCGCTGGCATGGGGTGTCCACCCACACAGTTAGGGGGATCTCAGGGCCAATCATCTGACAGATAGCGTCGACTGTCTCCCTTGACAGACGGAGCCTCCTTTGGCACTGCACCTCAGACATATTGAGGTAGCTGCTTCACCGCCTGTAAACCCTGGTGGCAGGATCGTGGCGCCTTCTGCAGCCCCTTCCACCTTGGACAACCTCTTGGCCCTGCGCCCCTTGTGCCTGCACCTGGCCTCCCAAAAGTGGCTCCCCTGGAGGCTGAATGTGCACTCCTGGCCTCCTCCCCCTTCTACCCCTCCCTTCTTCCTCAGTGGAGGTGCCTCCAGTGGACAGTTCAGCTCTCATTCCCAGGCTAAGGGAAGGCTTCCTGAAAGCTGCAGGCCCAGAAACAATTCCTCACTGCAGAGCACTGACCTGAAGGTTGTGAGTCCAGTTCAAGCAGCTGGTCTGCATTTTGAAGTATTGCAGCTCACACAGGCAAGTATCAGTAACTTTGCAAATTAAATATTTGACAGAGCACACTCGCGACCCCACTGACCCTCTTATCCTGCTCGCGGGTGAGGTTTATACAAATGTCTCCTACCCGCCTGCCCATTGCGCCTGTGCAATGACCCAAAGATCGCATGAGCGCTGAAAAATCATCAATTGGCGCCGCAACAGATATTATCACAAGCCGGCTCAACGAAATATCGCAATGGCACGCGGTGATGTCAGAACACTCTCCCGACGACACCACGCGTTATTTTACATGTCAGCATGCGGGTCCCACCCTCGATTGCCAACAGGTAAATTTTGCCCATTAAGTTTATTTACAACATACGAAGCAACAACTACATGTGTGCTTTCAATGCCAACTCTACACTAACTGCTGAGGTAGCCCGAGCTACTCTCCTATTGGATACTACAGATCATGTGATCTTGCCTAATACGTAGTATTCCTAAAGGTACGTTACACACTAACTAAAACCAGAACTACCACACTCTTCCCCGTTTAACTCAGCTATACATATTATATTTACAAATACATATTATATTTACAAGTACATATTTTTCAAGACAGCATAATATTTACAGTGGGTAAGGAATTTACAAGTCCAGTCTTTCAGGTGATTTCCTGGTACATGTGGAATGTCACAGCTCCACAACTTCAGATTCTTTATCAGGAACCTCCTTTTCCAGAGTTCCAGAGGTGCTTCGGTGGGGACTTGCAGTTCTGTATCCTCAACTCGTACAGGAACATCAGACATATCAATATTCTCAACAGGAACTGCAGACCCGGTCATGGTCACTGGTGGAACCAAATCTTGATGATTTCTCTCTCTCTTCTTCCTTAAATAGTCACATGTTTATAGATGATCCGGCCTTCTACCTTCACATGGTAAGATAGAGGTCCAGTCACCGCACTTATTTCACCCGGTAACCAATTTGGACCTTACCTGAAATTTTTCACATATATCGGCTCTCCCACGGTAAATTTCCTCTTGCGACTATGCCAGTCTTATCCAATTTTCTGGCTTGCCTGACTCCTTTCTATCTCCCCCTCTCTATTCGGCATTATTAAGCTCAACCTTGGCCTGAGGCAGCATTTCAACAATAACTCCGCAGGTGTGACACCTGTTGTTGTGTGAGGGGTGGTCCTGCAATGAAAAAGAAAGCATGCTTGGTTGCCAAGGAATGGCCAGTTAGCTTTCTCGTGCTGTGTGCCTTGAAATTGAACTGCACTTTCGGCCAGTCCATTTGAGGAGGGGTGGTACGGTGCAGTTATCACATGAGTGATACCATTGAGGCTGATAAACCGTTGAAACTCAGCACTTGTAAATGCCGTGCCATTATCGGAAATGACTACTTCTGGTAGTCCGTGAATGGCAAAACTCTGTCGTAGTTTCTCCCTTGTAGCAGCCGACGTTGGTGACTTCACTTCATATACATCCAACCATTTTGAATGGGCATCGAAAATGAGCAGAAACATTGTTCCCAGGAAAGGCCCAACATAGTCAATGTGTAACTGCACCCAGGGTCTACCCGGCCACTCCCATGGGTGTAATGGAGCTGTCACTGGCAACCTTTGCAATTGCTGACATCGCACACAGAGCTTTATAAAACTCCCTATTTTGCCATCCATCCCAGGCCACCATAGATAGCTGTGTGCTATGATCTTCATTCAGGAAATTCCTGGATGGGTTCTGTGTAGTTCAATTAAAAGTAGCTCCCTTCCCTTTGGAGGAACTATCACTTGTGCTCCCCACAATAAGATGCCATCCTGGCTGGTTATTTCATGTCTTCAGTCGAAATATGGTTTCATTTCATCAGATACGGACTCATGTGACCAACCATGTAGTACTTGAGATAGGACTGGGTCCCGACTTGTCCAGTCTCTGATCTGTCCTGCACATACTGCTGAGGAATCTAAGAAATTTAACAGTAAAACAAGTTCCTGTGGGACTGGGACGTGCTCACCATTTTCTTGTAAAGGCAAATGACTAAGGGCGTCGGCATTTACAATTTGATTGCGAGGCCTATATGTGAAAGTGTATTTGGATGCTGCCAGAATTAAAACCCATTGTTTTATTCTTGCTGAGACTATGGGTAGTATAGCCTTGTCCTCACTAAACAATCCTAGCAATAGTTTGTGGTCTGCATACTGCAAACAGTACTTTAGGCGTCGTTAACAGGAGCACAGAGTGCAAGAGCAGGGAGATTTTGATGAACTTATATAAGACGCTGGTTAGACCTCAGCTGGAGTATTATGTACAGTTCTGGGTGCCACACTGTAGGAAGGATGTGAACGCAATGGAGAGAGTGCAGAAGAGGTTTACAAGAATGGTTCCAGGGATGAGACACTTCAGTTATGAGGAAAGATTGGAGAGGTTGGGACCGTTCTCCTCAGAGAGGAGAATACGAAGAGGAGACTTGATAGAGGTTTTCAAAATCATGAGGGGCCTGGACAGAGTAGATAGGGAGAAACTGTTCCTGCTCGTAAATGGATCGAGAACCAGAGGACACAGTTTTAAAATGTTTTGCAAAAGACCCAAATGCAAGGTGAGAAAAAACTTTTTCACACAGCAAGTTGTTAGGGTTTGGAATGCACTATCTGGAAATGTGGTGGAGGCAGATTCAAGAGGGCATTGGATGATTATTTAAATAGACACAATGTGCAGGGGAAAAGGCAGGAGTTAAAAAAAACGTGGAAACTCAGCACTCGTAAATGCTGTGCCATTATCGGAAATGACTACTTCTGGTAGTCCGTGAATGGCAAAACTCTGACATAGTTTCTCAATTGTAGCAGCCGAACAAAGTTAAAATACTCAGAGAGCCGGTGCAGACACGATGGGCTGAATGGCCTCCTCCTGCACCATAACGATTCTGTGAAACAATTGTAAAATGATGGCCATATACGTACTGGTGAAATTTCTTGACACCAAAAATAATGGACAGATCTTTTTCTATCTGTGGTGAACGTTCTTGATAGGTAACCTATTGGCTGTTCCATGCCGTCGTCCATCCAATGAGAGAGCACAGCTCCCACTCCGTAGGGAAATGCGTCACATGTCAGCACCATCACTTTCGTCTGGTCATAATGCACAAGTAGATTGGATGAGTGCAACAGTTGCTTCATCTTTAT
Source organism: Carcharodon carcharias (assembly GCF_017639515.1). NCBI lineage: Eukaryota > Metazoa > Chordata > Chondrichthyes > Lamniformes > Lamnidae > Carcharodon > Carcharodon carcharias. The sequence continues at coordinate 164,164,730 of NC_054477.1, read as the reverse complement.
GAAAGCTTCTTTCTGGGATGCCTTCCAAGACCAACGTTGGTTCTTTTTGAGTAGTGAATGCAGGGGCCCAGCACATTAGACAAATTGGGTAAGAACCGCCCAAAATAGTTGATCATTCCCAGGAACGATTTGAGCTCTGAGGTGTTCTTTGGCACAGATACCTCTCCTGTGGCTCTCACTTTCTCCTCAACTGGATGAAGGCCCTGTGAATCTACCCGGTGACCCAAATAGATCACCTCCCTCGCTTGGAACATGCACTTTTTTTTAAACGCACTCCAGCTTGCAAGAAATGTTTTAAGAATTTTTCTAAATTTACCAAATGCTCTTTTCCAGTGAATCCTGTCACCAATATATCGTCTAAATAGACCACAACCCAGGGCAATTCCTGCAGTGAGCTTTCTATTGTTCGCTGAAAGATAGCACAAGCGGAGGAGACACCGAAAGGGCAATTGTGCATATTGGTACCATCCTTTGTGGGTATTAATTGTGAGAAATTGCTGGGAGGCATTATCCAACTCTAGTTGTTGATAAACATGACTCATGTCAATATAAAGGCAAAGAACTGCGGATGCTGGAAATCTGAAACAAAAACAAAAAATGCTGGAAAAACTCAGCAGGTCTAACAGCATCTGTGGAGAGGAACACAGTTAACGTTTCGAGTCTGTATGAATCTTCTTCAGACTCATGTCAACTTTGTGTACATTGTCCCTCCTGTCAGCTTAGTACACAAGTCTCGGATTTTTGGAATGGGGGCTGTCTAGTTTAGCAACTTCATTAACCATCAGTTTGTAGTCTCCACAAATCCGGACGCTTTGGTCGGGTTTAAGGATGGGGACTTTGGGTGCTGCCTATTCTGAGAACTGAACAGGTTATATAACGCCCAGTTTCTGTAGTCTGCTCGCTTCAATGTCGACCTTTTCTGTCAGGGCGTATGGCACCTGACTCGCCTTCATGAGGTGAGGGGTTGCTTCTGGATCCACATGAATCTTGGCCAACAGGCCCTGGATTTTCCCCAGTTCATCCTTAAAGGCAGTGACATATTTTCTAAGTAGCTCTGGTAGCCCACTTGCTCTCAACTGGAAAATTTCAGCCCATTCTAACTTAATCTCCAGGAGGTTTGGCCCTTTACCTGCTACCACCACCAAGGGTAGTTTTGCTGATTGGCTTCCATAATGGACAGTTACTCTGCTTATGTCTTTTACTTGAATGTCTTCACCTGTATATGTTTTTAGTTTGGCATCTGTTTCTTCTAAACTTAATTGATGTTTATCATTATTCAAATATCTGAAGGTATTTTCCCCAATTACTGTAATGGAAGCTCCTGTGTCCACTTCCATTCTAACAGGTTTGCCATTTACTTTCACTGTTACAAATGTTGGTTCTGTCTTTCTAACTTTCAGATTAAACTCCGAGTAACTGTCTGAATTTATTGTGTCAGGGTCTTCTACATTGTAGATTTCATTGGGCTTCTCCTTTTGTTTACAAGTCTGCTTCAATCTTTCTTTGCTCTGTCTCATTATATGACAATAGTAACATTCAATTTTTTAAACTGCCAATCGCCAAAAGACTGATTGTTTCCATCTCTGTTACAATTATTCTTCGATTTCACTGTTAAGTTATTTTTCTTTATTCTTTGACTAGTGGGGGCTGTTTCCCACTTTTTGGCAGAGCCTCACTTTTTTGTGCTACTTTCAGCTGAGGTTTCCTGCCAGATGTGGAGGATGGCTCCATTTTGCTCACCCTGTATTGCTTTTGAATCTCTTACTGTGCTTTCTGTGGTCAGCGCTATCTCTAGCACCTTCTTGAAATCCAGATTCACTTCCGACAATAATTTTTTCTGAATAGTGTCCTCTTTCACGCCACACACTAAACATTCTATGAGCATGTCATTCAGAGTCGCACCAAACTCACAATGTTCTGAAGCTGCTTCAAATTTGCCATGTAGCATGCAATTGTCTCACTTGGGGCTCTATATCACAAATTAAACCTGAGCCTCTGCATCATGACTGAGGGCTTGGGTCGAAACTGAACCTTCATGAGGTTCACCAATTCATCGAAATTCTTCAAATCTGGGGCACTGGGTGCCATCAAACTTTGAATCAAGCTGTAGGTTTTGTTCCCACAATTACTCAAGAGGATCATTTGCCTCTTCTCTCCCTCCATAATCTCATTCACTTGAAAAAAAGAACGTGAGGTGTTCTATACATTGAGACTAATCATCACTGGCAGGTTCATAAGGATCAATTCTTACAAATTGTGGCATTTTGAGAGGGGATAACTTCTTCAATACTTACGGAGCTTGCTACTTACAATCACTGGCTGAGGTACAGTGCCGATTTCTATCTAACTTGATGTCTTCTGTTCAGTCCTGTTTTATCCTCATCGCTAGTTTGTTGTAGGGTGGTGGAGTTGTGCAATTAATGATAGATTTGATCAGCAGAAACTTCTTGGCTGTAAACATTAAGTTTATTTATAATATACTAAGCAGCAACTACCGATGTGCTTTCAACTCCAACTCTAACTCTACACTAACTGTTGAGGTAGCATGAGCTACTCTCCTATTGGTTACATTTGATCTTGCCTAGCAAGTATTATTCTTAAAGGTACATTGCACACTAAATAAAACCAGAATTACTACACCTCCCTAAACGTCTCTTCCTCTTTTTCTGCCTGTAAGACGCTTCTTAAAACCTACCTCTTTGACCAAACTTTGGTCATCTACCCTAATATCTCCATGTAGTTCAATGTCAAATTCTATTTTATAACATTTCTGTGAAGTGCCTTGGAACATTTAATTATGTTCAAAATGCTACATAAATACAAAATGTTGTGCTTGTTGTGTTAAAGCACTTTTGAGTTTCTTTCTAAATTTTTGAAATTATTGGAAAACATCTGGCATTGGAGGTTTAAACTGTCAAGTATATAGTTTAGAGAGACAATATATCTCAGAGATAGCTGGCCAACTAAATAGGGGAAAAGTGAAATAGTTCATCATAATTTGAGTTGTGAATTGAATTTTGGAAGCTTTTCAAGTAATTGCAAGATTTTAATTACTATTAGCTTGTTGATGTATATACAGTTAGGAAAAAATGTCAATTTAACAAATACTAATTCAGTAATCCCACTGAAAGGTATTGGAATAGTCATTCTGCCACTCACTGTCCTTTAAACAAACTCTTTAAATGTCCCATTACCAATCCCTTTGGCATTGCACCATTAACCTTCTGTCATTTAATCTCTCCTGCCCCCCACCCTATCTCAGGCAGATCTTTCTTCCCACTTTCTCCCCTTTCATTTACTTAAAACCTATTGCATTTCTAACTTTTCCAAATTCTGATCAAAGATCACAGACCTGAAATGTTAACTCTGTTTTTCTCTCACTGCAGATGCTGTCAAACCTGATGAGTGTTTCCAGAATTTTCTGGTTTTGGGAAAATGTATTATCCCAGTTCAACAAATTGTTGCACAGGCCAAGTGCTTTTTACAGGGGTATGCTCAAACTAAGGAACTGTCTGGTCTACAAAGCAAGCTGAATGCTGTCTGCAGTGTTGGTAACTCATGGAAAGGGGAACATTAGCACCATCTACTGGCTAAAGGATCACAGCTAGTCAAGCATTGAAGTGACCCATGTACAGAGGGCAAAGACCTACAAAGTAATGCTCCTGTGTGGAATTCTGACAAGAGCAGAATGTCCCCTGTCTGGAATATACAGTGGCTGCACTCCATTCCATTTACCACAAAAGCAGAAGGAGAGAGCTGGAGCTTCACTAAGGAGAGTGAGAGGTAAATAAGGGGAGAGGCAAGGGAGCAAAGAATGAGAGCAATGTTTGGGGGATGGGGGTTGCAGAAAGGAAGAGCTAGATTGGAGATGGAGTAAGTAAAATGTTCAGTTAATGTGTTGACGATGAAGAGTATCTTTGTATGAAATGGGGGTGGTTGGATGGGATACAGCAGAAGCAGCAAGTGATAGACAGGGCTAAGCGATCCCACAAGCAACGGATCAGATCTAAGCTCTGCAATCCTGCCACATCCAGTCATGAATTGTGGTGGACAATTAAACAGTTCACTGGAGGAGGAGGCTCCACAAATATCCCCATCCTCAAAGACGGAGGAGCCCAGCACATCAGTGCAAAAGATAAGGCTGAAGCATTTGCTACAATCTTCATCTGAGGCTCCAGGTCAATGAACCATCTTGGCCTCCTCTTGAGGTCCCTAATTAGATCCAGAACTGCCCCCTCCCTTGTTGGGCTTTCTATGTACTGGCTAAAAAAGTTCTCTTAATGCAACTTTAGAATTTTGCTCCCTCACTACCTTGCACATTAAAACTATCCCAGTTAATATCTGGGTGTTTAAAATCCTCCATATTACTGCCTTATTATTCTCACACTTCTCTGAAATTTGATGACATATTTGACCCTCTATCTCTCCCTGACTGTTTGGGGGCCTATAGTACACACCCAACAGCGTGTTTGCTCTTTTTGTGTTTTTTTTATATTCATTCATGGGATGTGGGTGTCGCTGGCCAGGCCAGCGTTTATTACCCATTCCTAGTTGCCCTAGTTCAGGGGACATTTAAGAGTCAACCACATTGCTGTGGGTCTGGAGTCACATACAGGCCAGAACAGGTAAGGACAGATTTCCTTCCCTAAAGGACATTAGTGACTCAGTGGGTTTTGTGTTTTTTACTTCTACCCATTTGACCTCATTTGATGATCCCTTCAAGATATCATCCCTCCTCACTGCTATAATTGATTCCTTGATCAATATTGCAACCCTTCCTCCTTTTCTATCCCTCTCTCTATCTCGTCCCTTAACATTTAAGACGTATTTAGATATTCACTTGTGTTGCCATAGCCTCTAGGGCTATGGGCCAAGCGCTGGAAAATGTGATTAGTGTAGTCAGATCTTTGTTGACTGGTACAGACACGATGCCGAATGGCCTCTTTCTGTGCTGTAATCGTCTATGAGTCGATAAGATTGGCTGTCTAACGGAATAGGAGTAGGCATAAATGGCTCATTTTCTGGTTGGCAGGGTGTGATCAGTGGTGTGCCACAGGGATCAGTGCGGGGTCTTAAACTCTTTATAATTTATATCAATGATTTTGATGAAGGGACAGATGGAATGGTTGCTAAATTTGCTGACAACACAAAGATAGGTGGGAAAATAAGATGTGAAGAGGACATAAGGAAGCTACAATGGATATAGGCAGATTAGGTGAGTGGGCACAGATTTGGCAAATGGAGTATAATGTGGAAAAATGTAAGGTTGTCCATTTTGGTAGGACAAAAAAAAACAGGTTTATTATCCAAACAGTGAGAGATTGCAGAGCTCTGAGATTCAGAGGGATCTGAGTGTCCTGGTGCATGAATCACAAAGGGTTAGTATGCAGGTACAGCAAGTAATTAGCAAAGCTAATAGAATGTTGTTGTTTATTGGGAAGTGAATTGAATACAAGAGCAGGGATGTTATGCTTCAGTTGTACAGGGCATTGGTGAGACAGCGGGTGGAATTTTACGGCTCCTCTTGCAGGCAGGATCTTTCAGTTCCGCCAAAGTCTTTTGAACGGTTTTGCCACATTTTACAGCTCCGCCCCCGCTGTGATGGGACAGTAAAATTCCGCCCTACATCTGGAGCACTGTATATATTATTGGTCTCCTTATTTAAGCAAGTATGTAAGTGCATTAGAAGCAGTTCAGAGAAGGTTTATCAGACTAATATCTGGAATGGGCAGGTTAGCTTATGAGGTTAGGCCTGTATCCTCTGGAGTTTAGAAGAGAAAGAGGTGACTTGATTGAAACAAATAAAATCCTGAGGGGATTTGACAGGGCAGATGTGGAAAGGATGTTTCCTCTTTTGGGAGAATCTAAAACTCGGGGTCACTGTTTCAAAATAAGGGGTCACTATTTAGGACAGAGATGAGGGAATAGTAGTTTTTCTCTCAGAGGGTTGTAGGACTTTGGAGTTCTCTGTTTCACCCACCTTTTGAAGAAGAGTCCTTGAATATCTTTAAGGCAGACGTAGACAGATTCTTAGGGGGTGAAATGTTATTGGGGGTAGGCAGGAATATGGGGTTGAGGTTAAAATCAGATCAGCCATGATCCTATTGAATGGCGGAGCAGGCTGAAAGGGCTGAGTGGCCTACTCCTGCTCCTAATTCGTATGTTTTGAAGCCACTGATCACTGAGGCTGCAATATGGGATTTTCCAGTGGGACCACTGCAGGATTTAGTTTTCCTTCTTGCTGCAGTTCTGATCCTCCCCCCCACCCCAGTTTTGGTGGCTCTGCTCTAGCTTTTTCGGCTCTGTTCAGGGTTTTTGTTGCATGCGTCCAGGTTTATCGGCTCCACTCCAGGTCTGGCCACTCCGCTCCAGATCTTGCGACTCCACTCCAGGTTTTGCAGATCCGCTCCGCTCCGGGACTGGCTACTCCGCTCCGGGTCTGGATACTCCGCTCCGGGACTGGATACTCCGCTCCAGGTCTGGATACTCCGCTCCGGGACTGGATACTCCGCTCCGGGTCTGGATACTCCGCTCCGGGACTGGATACTCCGCTCCGGGACTGGATACTCCGCTCCAGGTCTGGATACTCCGCTCCGGGACTGGATACTCCGCTCCGGGTCTGGCTACTCTGCTCCGCTCCGGGACTGGATACTCCGCTCCGGGTCTGGCTACTCTGCTCCGCTCCGGGACTGGCTACTCCGCTCCGGGTCTGGCTACTCCGCTCCGGGTCTGGATACCACACTCCGGGACTGGCTACTCCGCTCCGGGTCTGGCTACTCCGCTCCGGGTCTGGATACCACACTCCGGGACTGGCTACTCCGCTCCGGGTCTGGCTACTCCGCTCCGGGTCTGGATACCACACTCCGGGACTGGCTACTCCGCTCCGCTCCGGGACTGGCTACTCCGCTCCGGGACTGGATACTCCGCTCCGGGTCTGGATACTCCGCTCCGGGACTGGCTACTCCGCTCCGGGACTGGCTACTCCGCTCCGGGACTGGCTATTCCGCTCCGGGACTGGATACTCCGCTCCGGGTCTGGATACTCCGCTCCGGGACTGGCTACTCCGCTCCGGGACTGGCTACTCCGCTCCGGGACTGGATACTCCGCTCCGGGACTGGCTACTCCGCTCCGGGACTGGCTACTCCGCTCCGGGACTGGATACTCCGCTCCGGGACTGGATACTCCGCTCCGGGACTGGATACTCCGCTCCGGGACTGGATACTCCGCTCCGGGACTGGATACTCCGCTCCGGGACTGGCTACTCCGCTCCGGGACTGGCTACTCCGCTCCGGGACTGGATACTCCGCTCCGGGACTGGCTACTCCGCTCCGGGACTGGATACTCCGCTCCGGGACTGGATACTCCGCTCCGGGACTGGCTACTCCGCTCCGGGACTGGCTACTCCGCTCCGGGTCTGGCTACTCCGCTCCGGGTCTGGATACCACACTCCGGGACTGGCTACTCCGCTCCGCTCCGGGACTGGATACTCCGCTCCGGGTCTGGCTACTCCGCTCCGGGACTGGATACTCCGCTCCGGGTCTGGCTACTCCGCTCCGGGTCTGGCTACTCCGCTCCGGGACTGGATACTCCGCTCCGGGTCTGGCTACTCCGCTCCGGGACTGGATACTCCGCTCCGGGTCTGGCTACTCCGCTCCGGGTCTGGCTACTCCGCTCCGGCTCTTGCGGCTCTCCCTTTGTCTTGGCGCCTGTTGAGAGCGCGGCGGGGGGGGGGGGGGGGGGGGGAGGAGGCGGGAGGAGGAGGAGGAGGAGGGAATCGCGGCGCCGGCGGAGCCCAGAGGCACCGAGTTAGGGAGAAGCGGGAGCCGCGGCCGAGCGCGCCCCCCAAAACCCCCCCACGCCACCCCGAGAGGCCCCGAGAACCCCGCGCCCAGAGCGCCCCGGGAGGCAGTGAGGGTGGAGCCGGGGCCGAGCGCTGGCATGGCGGCCTGGGAGCGGGAGCGCGGCTTCTCCAGTGAGGAGCTGCTGGCGCTGCGCTTCCCGCTGCACCGGGCCTGTCGGGACGGCGACACCGGGGCTGTGGGCTCGCTCCTCGCCGCCTCGTCCCTCACCGACATCAGCCTGGAGGACAGCTTCTACGGGTGGACCCCCCTCCACTGGGCCGCTCACTTCGGCAAGGTAAGGCCGGCCTGAGGCCGAGCGAGGGCCGCCTATGGAATCTGTATGCGCGGCTGTACATTGTATGGGGCCTGACTGCATCTGTCCATATGTCATGTGCAGAATGTGAGGTAAGGATGGGAAGCGAACTATTAATAACCTCGTAAACAGCAATAAAATACATCAATATGTATAAATCTCACCTTATAATAAACATAAACATTTTACTTTAAAAAAAAAAAAAATTTTTTTAAAACCCTCCTCTACGTTAAAATCGTGTATCTGTGCACTCCTTGTCAACCTCGCCCGGTCCATGTTTACCTTCCTATGTAAACATGTCACGTTGTAGTTACACCCTTCTGCCAGCAGGGGCACCACATTCGCTGCTGCTGCCGCCGCCGCCGCCGCCGCCGCCGCCGCCGGAGGAATGCGACAAGCCCGGGCTTCACGTTGCCATTGTAAATGTGGGCGATGGAGTCAATGGTGGAAATTTGTAAAAGGAACGACAGAAGATATGGCTTGAGCTGTGGGGCTGCACTCACCAGGGCAATTATCTGTCACCCTCCTACCCTGCTTAGTCCCCAACGCTATCATTGATTGCACCTAGTTATCCGTCTCAGCAGTGAGGCTGGTTAAATATATCTACAATATATATTAGTCAGCTGACAGGAGGGTGCAGCTACCAGTGAGAAAAAAAAAATTATACAGGCATTTTCTATTACAAATCCGAGCATAGGAATTAATTATGGACAAGTTGACAAGAAGTGTCTACAGATACAAGTTTTTAAATACATTAAATGAATGTATTTATATATAGATCTCGACCTCTTTGTAAATATTATGAATAGACTAATATAAACTGCACATGTTTATATATGAAATAAGTGAAAGTGAAGTTGAATAATCCTGACATTATCTTAAAGCCCAGCTATAGGTTACACATAGCTAAAATAAAACTACAATTAAAATGTTTTGAATATGAATAAAATAAATAGTTAGATATATAGATTGAGATTAAATTATATAAATATAACTAAATCTTTTTAAAATCTTGTATCCAGTTACATTTTAGGTCCACTTTTCTATTATCAATTCCTGTGTGCACATTTAAAGTGGAAACTTCTTATGTAAACTTGTCACGTAGTAATTATATCCTCCTGCCAGTGGTGGCACTGCAATGTCATCACTGGTTTGGAGGTAATTGGTGTGACAAGTTTACACAGGCAGTTTCCATTATAAAAGTGGACATGGTGATTTCTAATGCGCATATAGCAGGACATAATGTCCAACTTTAAAGCAGGAACTTAATTATACCTGCACTGCCCCCAGCTTGTGCAATGACCCTGCCCTGACCCCAATCCATTGCACCAGAACACCACAGCTACACATGGTCATACTTGCTCCATGTGCAATACCACATGAGATTGATTTACATATCTTAACATGTGCCTAAATATATAAATATAAATTTAACATCGATACCTAAGACATAAAGGAAAGTGTTTATTGCCTTGAATAACCTAACTATTTTTTAGCATCAAATTAGCAAATTACCATTCCCCCCCCCCCCCCATTTTAAAACAAAGTGCCTGGTCCATTGCAGATTAATATTTTTCTACAACAATTTGCTCCTCACGTCACTAAATCCCAGTGTCCTAGGATTTCCCATTCCAGGCCTTCAGTTCCTGTTACCACCCCCCTCACAACACACCAATTGGATTTTATGTCATGGACACCTGACCTGGTGGGCGCTGTGTAATATTGAGCCATCTCCAGCAATGAGGACAGCAAGCCATCTTGTATGTCTAGCCATCAGGACAACAAGCCATTCCCAGCAACACGGACATTGATCCCCCCCACCCCCACCCCTGCCCCCGGCAATGGGAATGTTGGCCCCGACCCCAAGGCAATGGGAACATCAATTCCTCTCCCCCCCTCCCCCCCGGCTCCCGTGGCATTGGGAATGTTGTCCCTGCTCCAGTGGCAATGGTAACGTTGATTCCTACCTCGCAGCAATGGGAACATCGATCCACCCCCCCCTCCAGCCCTGCAGCAATGAGCACATTGGTCCCCCCACCCTGCAGTGCCCTGGGACCCCAATTTTTATCTGCCCACCCCCACCCTTTGCCGGGACCCTGATTTTGCACCATCCGTTTGCTGGGACCCTAATTTCTCTTCTCCCCCGCCCCCTCCCCCAAAGCTGCTGGCACCCCAGTTTTCACCCAAAATCCCTCCATCCACTAACCAGGACCCCAATTTTCCTCCGGCCACGAGGACCCTGATTCTCCCTTATCTCCGACCACCAGGTTCCTGATTTCCATCCCACCCGCCCTCCGACCACCAGGTACCCAATTTACCCACAGGCCACCAGGTCCCCGATCCTCTCAATCCCCCCCCAACCACCCCTGGTGGCCGGGAGCTCAGATTGCATCCTGCCCCCACCCTCCCTTAACTGGGACCCCAATTTTCCTCCAACCTCTGGGACCCCGGTTCTCTCCCCCCCCCCCCCCCGATTCTCCCCAGCTTCCTCTCTGGCCACCGCCCAGACCCCAATTTTTCTTCCCCTCCTGCAATGGGGCTCACCCGATTTCAAACCATGAGGATCGGCATGCTTGGCAAACTGCCATAACCAGGGATCGGCTCACCTTGGAAACTACCGTCACCAGGGATTGGGAATGAAGGATGCCTTAAGGGAGGGTTTCACCTTTAGCGCTTAGCACAGAGGAGACTCGGGCACTTAGACACCGCTGCAAGGAGCAGAGAGGATAGTGAGGACATTGAGCTGAGCTGATAGGAACATACACATCAGCAGACAGGATATGCCCACACGGTATACACTGAGCACAAGTGCCAAAGTCAGCTAGCCTGTCAGATTTCCTGTGAGCCCTTCCCCTATGAAGGAAACACTAAAATGTTACACTGACATGGCCCCTCGTGGTCTCATGGATGATGCCCCCAGTGAAAGTGTATGTTCTGCTTTCTTCCCATTTAAAAAGAGCGTGAACTTTTGCATTGGAGCAGCGTCTCAATGCATTGTAAATTCACTGGCGGACGCAGCCAACAGAGCAGCTGAGGCGCCATGTTATTCCCAGTATCTGCACTTGTTCAAAATTTACACCTTTTCCAAAAAAAACAAATTATTTGTGCTGTTTGCTGTCCAGTTCCCCAGACCTCGGTGCAGTGTTGCACTGATGTAATGGTTGCTTCTGAGTTTACTGAGAAAAATGTGCAGAAAATGAGATGTTAGAATCACACACATTAAGCACCCTCCTGCCTAATCGACACTTTACTTTCAATGAGGATGGGAGGAATGCCTCCAAACTGACAAGACTCTGTATTAAGTGCTGCCCTTCCTAATTCACTTTGTTCCTGTATATTGTTTTAGGTACGCTCTAACCTTTTCTTTGTACAAATTGTTGTGAAGATTATTAGGTACTGGATCGCAGTGCTTGAAAGTACAGGTTGATTGGTTGATTACAGCTTTGAAATTTGATTGATACGCTGCGAGGCGGGCCATCAGAAGCACTGGAGCATTCATTCTCTGCTGCTGGCTAGCTCCAAGACAACCGTTTGTACAGAGGTAACATCCATTTAAAGCTAGAAACTGCAAGGAAAGGAAGGAACAATGTTTTCACCCAGTACGTTCAAAACAAGAAACCTTGTGTTTTACACTGAGCATAAGAAATTGCTAAATTAATACTGTGGTGTTTTGTACAAAGGTATGGTACGTTTCTGGGCACCCCATTATAAAAAGGATGTGAACCCAATGGGAAAGGTGCAATGTAGATTCATAGAGATTTTCCACAGGAATGAGAGGGCTGAGTTAATCAACTCCAACTTAGAACTTTCTTTGCTCTAGCTGAGAGGGTTAAGAATTTACTGAAAGGAGGTTTTCAAGGATACAGGAAGGCATATATTGATTAATTCTCATTGAGACTAATAACAATAGAGCGCAAACTTAAATTAATCACCAAGGGAGCTTTAAGGGGAAGTTAAAGCAGTACGTTTGTGTGTAGAATGTGGAATTCTCCCTGTCACAAAGCAGGATTTATTTTGAAAGGGAACTGGAGCCACCTGGGGATACCTTGAAGTATGCAGGGAGCGAGCTGAACAGATAGACTAGAATAAAAAGGCTATGAGGGTAAATAACGTCAAAGGCACAACAATGGCCTGCTCTACATCGAAACAATCTGATTTTATTTAAGAATTGGTTCTGCTTAGCAGAAAATTGAATTCTCCTCATGCAGTGTGATTTATGCTTCTTAGGAAACGCTTTTTCTCCCAATTCCCTGACAATTTAGCAGCACACGATGGTCTGCCATATAGCCCATGAGCAGATTTGAACAAAGAAACTGCATCCAGTATTAAGGGTGTTGTCCAGTGCTGTGGCACCTGTTGTGTTTCTGATGGAGACCTTTTGGTATTCTTTTGTTGCTTTCCAAAGCCTACAGGTGACAGCAATTAAATAGCAAAAGCTTTTCTACACTGCCTGCACAAAACGAAGTGATTATTTCTAAATATTTACCCAAATGGTAGGGTTCTGGTGTTTGATGCAAATTACTCCCAGACCTACAGCCTGACAGTGTGTCTGTGTGCGTAGGGCATTGGCTAGTCTCACTGTGTGCAGTTGGAGACTATCCAGTTTCACTGTGTGTGTGTGTGTTTAGGTGACTGGCTCGTTTTACTGTGCATGCCTGGGAGACTGGCACGTATCACTGAGCGTTTGGGGGACTCGCTCGTTTCACTATGCGTGTCTGGGGGACTGGCTAGTTTCACTGCGAGTGTCTAGAAGGCTGGCTCGTGTCGCTATGCGCGTCTGGGGGGACTGGCTCATTTGACTGTGCGCGTCTGGGATCTGGTCGTTTCACTGTGTGGGTCTGGGGGACTGGCTCGTTTCACTGTGCGCGTCTGGGGGACTGGTTCGTTTCACTGCGCGTCTGGGGGTCTAGCTCTATTCACTGCGCGTCTGGGAGACTGGCTCGTTTCACTGTGCGTCTGGGAGACTGGCTCATTTCACTGTGCGTCTGGGAGACTGGCTCGTTTCACTGTGCGCGTCTGGGGGACTGGCTCGTTTCACTGTCTGCGTCTGGGGGACTGGCTCGTTTCACTGTGCGCGTCTGGGAGACTGGCTCGTTTCACTGTGCGCGTCTGGGGGACTGGCTCGTTTCACTGTGTGTCTGGGGGAATGGCTCGTTTCATTGTGCGCGTCTGGAGGACTGTCTCGTTTCACTGTGCGCGTCTGGGGGTCTGACTCGTTTCACTGTGCGCGTCTGGGGGTCTGACTCGTTTCACTGTGCGCGTCTGGGGGTCTGGCTTGTTTCACTGTGAGCGTCTGGGGTACTGGCTCATTTCACTGTGCACGTCTGGGGGATTGGCTCTATTCACTGTGCGCGTATGGGGGACTGGCTCGTTTCACCGTGCGCATCTTGGAGACTGGCTCGTTTCACTGGGCGTGTCTGGGAGACTGGCTCGTTTCACTGGGCGCGTCTGGGGGACTGGCTCGTTTCACTGGGCGCGTCTGGGGGACTGGCTCGTTTCACTGTGCGCATCTTGGAGACTGGCTCGTTTCACTGGGCGCGTCTGGGGGACTGGCTCGTTTCACTGGGCGCGTCTGGGGGACTGGCTCGTTTCACTGGGCGCGTCTGGGGGACTGGCTCGTTTCACTGGGCGCGTCTGGGGGACTGGCTCGTTTCACTGTGCGCATCTTGGAGACTGGCTCGTTTCACTGTGCGCGTCTGGGGGACTGGCTCATTTCACTGTGAGCGTCTGGGGGTCTGGCTCGTTTGATTGTCCACGTCTGGGGCACTGACTCGTTTCACTGTGCTTTCTGGGGGACTGGCTCGTTTCACTGGGCGCGTCTGGGGGACTGGCTCGTTTCACTGTGCGCATCTTGGAGACTGGCTCGTTTCACTGTGCGCGTCTGGGGGACTGGCTCGTTTCACTGTGCGCCTCTTGGAGACTGGCTCGTTTCACTCTGCGTCTGGGGGACTGGCTCGTTTCACTGTTGGCATCTGGGGGACTGGCTCGTTTCACTGTGCGCATCTTGGAGACTGGCTCGTTTCACTGTGCGCGTCTGGGGGACTGGCTCGTTTCACTGTGCGCCTCTTGGAGACTGGCTCGTTTCACTGTGCGCATCTTGGAGACTGGCTCGTTTCACTGTGCGCGTCTGGGAGACTGGCTCGTTTCACTGTGCGCGTCTGGGAGACTGGCTCGTTTCACTGTGCGCGTCTGGGAGACTGGCTCGTTTCACTGTGAGCGTCTGGGGGACTGGCTCGTTTCACTGTGCGCATCTTGGAGACTGGCTCGTTTCACTGTGCGCATCTTGGAGACTGGCTCGTTTCACTGTGAGCGTCTGGGGGACTGGCTCGTTTCACTGTGCGCATCTTGGAGACTGGCTCGTTTCACTGTGCGCATCTTGGAGACTGGCTCGCTTCACTGTGCGCATCTTGGAGACTGGCTCGTTTCACTGTGCGCATCTTGGAGACTGGCTCGTTTCACTGTGCGCGTATGGGGGACTGGCTCGTTTCACTGTGAGCGTCTGGGGGACTGGCTCGTTTCACTGTGAGCGTCTGGGGGACTGGCTCGTTTCACTGTGAGTGTCTGGGGGACTGGCTCGTTTCACTGTGAGCGTCTGGGGGACTGGCTCATTTCACTGTGAGCGTCTGGGGGTCTGGCTCGTTTGATTGTCCACGTCTGGGGGACTGGCTCGTTTCACTGGGCGCATCTTGGAGACTGGCTCGTTTCACTGTGCGCGTCTGGGGGACTGGCTCATTTCACTGTGAGCGTCTGGGGGTCTGGCTCGTTTGATTGTCCACGTCTGGGGGACTGGCACGTTTCACTGTGCGCATCTTGGAGACTGGCTCGTTTCACTGGGCGCGTCTGGGGGACTGGCTCGTTTCACTGTGCGCGTCTGGGGGACTGGCTCGTTTCACTGTGCGCGTCTGGGGGACTGGCTCGTTTCACTGGGCGCGTCTGGGGGACTGGCTCGTTTCACTGGGCGCGTCTGGGGGACTGGCTCGTTTCACTGTGCGCATCTGGGGGACTGGCTCGTTTCACTGGGCGCGTCTGGGGGACTGGCTCGTTTCACTGTGCGCGTCTGGGGGACTGGCTCGTTTCACTGTGGGCGTCTGGGGGACTGGCTCGTTTCACTGGGCGCGTCTGGGGGACTGGCTCGTTTCACTGGGCGCGTCTGGGGGACTGGCTCGTTTCACTGGGCGCGTCTGGGGGACTGGCTCGTTTCACTGGGCGCGTCTGGGGGACTGGCTCGTTTCACTGGGCGCGTCTGGGGGACTGGCTCGTTTCACTGTGAGCGTCTGGGGGACTGGCTCGTTTCACTGTGAGCGTCTGGGGGACTGGCTCGTTTCCCTGTCTGTGTCTGGGGGACTGGCTCGTTTCCCTGTCTGTTTCTGGGGGACTGGCTCGTTTCACTGTGAGCGTATGGGGGACTGGCTCGTTTCACTGTGAGCGTCTGGGGGACTGGCTCGTTTCACTGTGAGCGTCTGGGGGACTGGCTCGTTTCACTGTGAGCGTCTGGGGGACTGGCTCGTTTCACTGTGAGCGTCTGGGGGACTGGCTCGTTTCACTGTGAGCGTCTGGGGGACTGGCTCGTTTCACTGTGAGCGTCTGGGGGACTGGCTCGTTTCACTGTGAGCGTCTGGGGGACTGGCTCGTTTCACTGTGAGCGTCTGGGGGACTGGCTCGTTTCACTGTGAGCGTCTGGGGGACTGGCTCGTTTCACTGTGAGCGTCTGGGGGACTGGCTCGTTTCACTGTGAGCGTCTGGGGGACTGGCTCGTTTCACTGTGAGTGTCTGGGGGACTGGCTCGTTTCACTGTGAGCGTCTGGGGGACTGGCTCGTTTCACTGTGAGCGTCTGGGGGACTGGCTCGTGTCACTGTGTGTGTCTGGGGGACTGACTCGTTTCACTGTCTGTGTCTGGGGGACTGACTCGTTTCACTGTCTGTGTCTGGGGGACTGACTCGTTTCACTGTCTGTGTCTGGGGGACTGACTCGTTTCACTGTCTGTGTCTGGGGGACTGACTCGTTTCACTGTCTGTGTCTGGGGGACTGACTCGTTTCACTGTCTGTGTCTGGGGGACTGACTCGTTTCACTGTCTGTGTCTGGGGGACTGACTCGTTTCACTGTCTGTGTCTGGGGGACTGACTCGTTTCACTGTCTGTGTCTGGGGGACTGACTCGTTTCACTGTCTGTGTCTGGGGGACTGGCTCGTTTGATTGTCCACGTCTGGGGCACTGACTCGTTTCACTGTGAGCATCTGGGGGATTGGCTCGTTTCACTCTGAGCGTCTGGGGGACTGGCTCGTTTCACTGTGAGCGTCTGGGGGACTGGCTCTATTCACTGTGAGCGTCTGGAGGATTGACTCGTTTCACTGTCTGTGTCTGGGGGACTGGCTCGTTTCACTATGCGTCTGGGGGACTGGCTCGTTTCACTCTGCGTCTGGGGGACTGGCTCGTTTCACTGTGCGCGTCTGGGGGACTGGCTCGTTTCACTGTCTGCGTCTGGGGGACTGGCTCGTTTCACTGTGCGCGTCTGGGGGACTGGCTCGTTTCACTATGCGTCTGGGGGACTGGCTCGTTTCACTGTCTGCGTCTGGGGGACTGGCTCGTTTCACTATGCGTCTGGGGGACTGGCTCGTTTCACTGTGCGCGTCTGGGGGACTGGCTCGTTTCACTATGCGTCTGGGGGACTGGCTCGTTTCACTATGCGTCTGGGGGACTGGCTCGTTTCACTCTGCGTCTGGGGGACTGGCTCGTTTCACGATGCGTCTGGGGGACTGGCTCGTTTCACGATGCGTCTGGGGGACTGGCTCGTTTCACTCTGCGTCTGGGGGACTGGCTCGTTTCCCTGTCTGTGTCTGGGGGACTGGCTCGTTTCACTATGCGTCTGGGGGACTGGCTCGTTTCACTGTGAGCGTCTGGGGGACTGGCTTGTTTCACTGTGGGCATCTGGGGGACTGGCTCGTTTCACTATGCGTCTGGGGGACTGGCTCGTTTCACTATGCGTCTGGGGGACTGGCTCGTTTCACTGTGCGCGTCTGGGGGACTGGCTCGTTTCACTGTGGGCGTCTGGGGGACTGACTCGTTTCACTGTCTGCGTCTGGGGGACTGGCTCGTTTCACTGTGGGCATCTGGGGGACTGGCTTGTTTCACTGTCTGCGTCTGGGGGACTGGCTCGTTTCACTGTGAGCGTCTGGGGGACTGGCTCGTTTCACTGTCTGCGTCTGGGGGACTGGCTCGTTTCACTGTCTGCGTCTGGGGGACTGGCTCGTTTCACTGTCTGCGTCTGGGGGACTGGCTCGTTTCACTGTGGGCATCTGGGGGACTGGCTTGTTTCACTGTCTGCGTCTGGGGGACTGGCTCGTTTCACTGTCTGCGTCTGGGGGACTGGCTCGTTTCACTGTCTGCGTCTGGGGGACTGGCTTGTTTCACTGTCTGCGTCTGGGGGACTGGCTCGTTTCACTGTCTGCGTCTGGTGGACTGACTCGTTTCACTGTGGGCATCTGGGGGACTGGCTTGTTTCACTGTCTGCGTCTGGGGGACTGGCTTGTTTCACTGTGGGCATCTGGGGGACTGGCTTGTTTCACTGTCTGCGTCTGGGGGACTGGCTTGTTTCACTGTCTGCGTCTGGGGGACTGGCTCGTTTCACTGTGCCCGTCTGGGTGACTGTCTCGTTTCACTGTGCCCGTCTGGGTGACTGTCTCGTTTCACTGTGCCCGTCTGGGTGACTGTCTCGTTTCACTGTGCCCGTCTGGGGGACTGGCTCGTTTCACTGTGCCCGTCTGGGGGACTGGCTCGTTTCACTGTGCCCGTCTGGGGGACTGGCTCGTTTCACTGTGCCCGTCTGGGTGACTGTCTCGTTTCACTGTGCCCGTCTGGGTGACTGTCTCGTTTCACATCACTTGTCCAGGGGACTGGTTACTTTCATTGTGCGTGTCCAGGAGACTGGCCTTATCAATTTTGAGAGCCAGGTGTTATGTTTGTCAAAGTTCATTGACACCTGAAGAGGCACCCTCACCCTCTCCTATGATTAGATTGTGTCAATCA
This sequence comes from Carcharodon carcharias, assembly GCF_017639515.1. Classification (NCBI taxonomy): domain Eukaryota; kingdom Metazoa; phylum Chordata; class Chondrichthyes; order Lamniformes; family Lamnidae; genus Carcharodon; species Carcharodon carcharias. The sequence continues at coordinate 164,146,552 of NC_054477.1, read as the reverse complement.
GCAAGTTGTTATTCAAAGCCTGGAAGCTGGTGTTAAAGGGCCTGACACTTTATTTGGTTTGGTTAGCTTTTTAATATCCGCCTTTTTTTCCGTCATTTAAGCAACTATGTGAAATCGATGGTGGAGTTGAGTCAGTGCAGATAATAGCGGCTCGAGTTATTTATGCTGAGGAATTGTTACTGGCTTGCAGAGATCATCAACCCTGAGTTCTTCAACTCGGTTTGTTACTGTTTTTTTGTTGTCTGGTATTTTTATGATTTGTTAAATACACTGCAAAATGCAGGACCAGAAAGGTCAGTACAGCTATGCCCCAAAGTTAATGCACCACCATTGGCTATTCCTTCCAATTCTCCTGCAATGTCTGGCTGGCTCACACCCTCCCCAAATATTCCATTGTATTCTCTTCCTCATCCTGAGTTTAGATTGAGCTATGATCTGGGCTCAGTTTACCTGCTTCTTAAGAACCTTGAATTCATCAATGATTGTTGCCCTTATCCCTTTCTTGACCCAATCTTGGGTTCTTCACACACTCCTCACTGCTCAGGTTCAGTGTCTTTTCTCAGCAAAGTGTCCAATACCTGAATATCTTTCCTCTGACGGCAAGCAGAATCGTACATCGGGCTCTGGGTGTGGCGGCTTTGTGCCAATACAGATCTATCTCTTCCAGGATTTGTGCCCACTTCCTCCACCTATTTATTCCCAAATCCAATTAACTTCTTGTGCTGTGACACGTGCTACTTGGTTCTTTCCAGTGAGGTGTTAAAACTGAGGCCCCATCTATTTCTTATGCTCCCTGTCGATCATTATGATCCCGTAGCACTATTTGCCATCCTCCTGGCCAACCAGCAGCACTAAAAATGCGTTCACTACTCATTCATCTCATTTCCCATTAATGGGATCTTGCTGAGCACAATACTGACAGTCACTGCACCTGGACAAGTAGCAAATTGAATGTGTTGTACTTTGGGGAGCCGTAGTGAATGCATCTTTGTTCTTCTTTCAGTTAACCTGTCTTCATACAGTCATTTGAAATTGTATTATGCTGGCTTCATCTAGTAAGCAGTTTGCAGTGTTATGAGCAGGGAGGATAGATTGTTATAACTGTTGTTAGTATTGGAGTAAGGTTTTGTTTCAGGTTGCTGTTGAAGTTGTTTTCGATTGAAGATTCCAAAGGCACTGAAATGTATTCCTGATGACGAGCAGTCAGCAGAATTATTTTTAAGTTATGAGGGCATGAATGTATAAATATAAATGCCAGATACAAAGCATCTGCAGTAACTCTGTCCAGATTGAACATTAAAGAACACTAGACAGATCACTTCTGGAAGGCACTGAGCGTTATTTATGGTAAGCACAGATAGTTGAAATGGTTTCTAAGTTATTCAAACATGTTTCTGTGAATTTACTTCTGTCATTGTTTCTTCATAACCTTTTTGCGGTTCATGAGGCCCTTTAAGTAATTCTCGTGCTTTCTGTTTGAGTAAATATTAAGAAAGCAACTGATATTAAAATGAGCAAAGACTATGAATCAGCAATTCACTTAAAAGAGCTGTGCTGCATAATTAAAACAACCCACTTTGTGATTTAATTGGCAGTAACCCTGTGACAAAAATCAGGTTTCTTTGTGTGTAATGAATTGTGAAGTGGTTTCTCTCCTGGTACTCATGGAGTTAAAAAGCAGATTCACTCACCAAAAATGGCCCAGTTTGTTTCGTACAAGAGGCACAGAGTTTGGGTGGTATGCCTGGTCAGATGTATATGGGAGTGGTCAAACCACTTAAATTGCACATATGTTTGTATTTGAATTATTTATTTGTTGTTGGAAATGGGTGATGCTGGCAAGGCTGCATTTGTTAACTTGTTGGGTGCTGGTGAACTTGATGAGATGCCATCCTTGTGCTGATGGGGTTGAATTTGGGAATTACAGGATAATAGCCCAGTGACAGGAGCAATATTACATGGGCCTGTTTCTGTGTTGTAACTTCCATTTACCCATGTGCCTCAAATCATAATGATGTGTGACTTGGGAGGGGAATTTGCAAGTTATGGTGTTTCATAAGGTTGGTATACTTGTCCTTTCTTATTGGTAGCAGAGTATCTTGTGGGTTGTATACCAGTGGGGGAGGGCATGGATAGTTGAGACCAATAATTGGGGCTTTGTGCTGAGCTTCTTCAGTGTTGTGGCTGTACCATCCAGGGGAATGGCCGGGATTCTATCACATGGCTGACTTAAGCTTTACCAATGGGATTGATGGGGTCAGGCAGCAAACCACTAGTTGCTGGCAAGCCAGCCTCTGATCTGCTCTTGCATCATGTTTGATTAGCAGATCCTTGAGACGTTTAAACTTGCTTGTGCTCAGTAAAGGTCTCAACCTGCCTTGTTGAAATTAGATAGTCCCATCATAGAGAAACCAAAAAAAAATCTCAATGGACAGCAAAAAACAACTATGTAAAGACCTGATGCACATAGCAGCTTAGTTCACTGCTGTTGTGACTGCTGTTTTCTACTTTACAAAGCTGAGTAGCTAAGCCAGTATCTACTGTAAAGCTGTAGTGAGTCATTGCTGCTGTCACTTATTCATGTACTTAATAAATGTGTTTGCTCATTACCAAGCTGCAGGTTTAGCGTTTATTCGACTGCCATCTCAAGCTCAGGAAGGAAGTACATTTAATAACCTGTAGCTGATCCCTGACTGAGTACCAGTTAGCTGGAGATTAGGAAGATTAAAAGTTCAGTCTGGTTCTACATTCACTTAAGAGAGCAACCTGTGTCACTGATCGCAAGAATAATACATTAAGTAAAAAGCATAAAACGTTTTCCCCACCCCCACCCCATTAACACTTGGTCAAGCTAGCTAGGTTTTTAAATAAAACAATGTTTAACTTTAGGGCGATCAGATTTTTTGGGAACAACACTGTTCAATTCCGTTTTCTGACAGTTTTGCTACCCTTCAGCTAGCCTGAGATTCACATTTTACTCATGGCTGGGGTAAGAACATAAGAAATAGGAGCAGGAGTTGACCATTCAACCCCTTAAGCTAGCTCAGCCATTAAATAACCTCATGGCAGATTCGATTGTGGCCTTAACTCCACTTTCCCGCCTGAACTGCCCTAACCCTTGACTCCCTTGCAGATCAAAAATCTGTCTAACTTGGCCTTGGATATATTCAATGACCTAGCATCCACTGCTCTCTGGGGAAGAGAATTCCAAAGACTAATGACCCTCAGGGAGAAGAAATTCCTCTTCATCTCCATCTTGAATGGGAGACCCCTTATTTTTAAATTGGGCCCCCTAGCTCTAGATTTCCCCACAAGGGGAAATGCCCTCTCAGCATCCACCCTGTTAAGCCCACTCAGAATCTTATATGTTTCAATAAGATCAACTCTCATCCTTCTAAACTCGAATGAGTACAAGCCCACCCACCCTGCTCAACCTTTCCACACAAGATAACCCCTTCATTCCAGGAATCAGCCTGGTGAGCCTTTTCTCAACTGCTTCCAATGCAAACAAGGTAAGTAAGGAGACCAAAACTGTACACAGTACTCCAGGTGCAGTCTCATCAGTGTCCTGTGCAGCTGTAGCAACACTTCCCTACTGTTATATTCTATCTGCCTTGCAATAAAGGCCAACATTCCACTTACCTTCCTAATTACTTGTACCTGCATGCGGACGTTTTGTGTTTCTTGTACAGAGATGCCCAGATCCCCCTGTACTGCAGCAGCATTTCTCCATTTAAATAATATTCTGCTTTTCTATTCTTCCTGCCAAAGTGGACAATCTCATATTTTCCCACATTATCCTCCATATAGCAATTTTTTGCCCAATCACTTAACGTGTCTATTTCAGACTATTTTTTATCTTCCTCATGACTTGCTTTCCTACCTATTATACCATCAGCAAATTTGGCTACATTTCAGTCGGTTGCTTCATCCAAATCATTGGTCGTAAATAGTTGAGGCCCCAGCACTCCACTAGTTACAGTTAAAGCTTGACATTTAAAGTGTTACTCGCACAGGAACCTCACTTCAAGTCTACAGCTAACTGGAGCCATTTAAGTTCTGCATGGAGTGTTCATTTTCTTGCATACTAAACCCTAGATGGTAAGTGAGTTTGCATGTTTGGTGCGTGGCCTGTTCCAGTTCCCTTGGAGCGAGAAAAACAAATGTAAAAAGCAAAGGGGCAAGGGGAAGGGAAGAAAAAAAATCAGCAATCGAGTTACCCCTGCAGCCACACTCCTTCATATTCATTAGTTGGATCACAGATTTCCACTGGAATTTTGACAAAATTCCAGGCAAGTGAATTTTCTTATCACTATCTTTACAGTGCAGAAAGTGGCCATTCGGCCCATCGAGTGTGCACTGGCACTCTGAAAGAGCATTCCCACTCCCATGCCTTATCCCCTTATCAGGTAGCAACCCAATTCCCTTTAGAATACCTCGGTCAAACCTGCCTCCACTACCTTTTTAGGAGGTTTGTTCCAGAGTCTAGCCACCCTCTAGGTGAAAAAAAGTTTTCCTCACATCACATTTACTCCTTTTTCCAATTATTTTCTGTGCCCTCTGGTTCTTAGATGTTCTCTTGAGTTGGAACAATTTCTCACTATTTACCCTGCCCATACCTCTCAGGGTCTTGAATACCTCTATCAAGTCTCCTCCTCAGCCGCCTTTTCTCCAAGGAAAACAGTCCCAACCTCTCCAATCTATCCTCGTAGCTATAGTTCTTCATCCCGGGAATCATTCTTTCGAATCTCCTTTGTCCTCTCTTCAATGCCTTCACATCCTTTCTCCAGTATCGCATCCAGAACTGGACACAGTACTCCCGATGAGGCCTAACTATTGCATTATACAAGTTCAACATGACCTCCTTACTCTTGTACTCACTGCCTCTATTAATGAAGCCTAAGATACTTATATGCTTTATTAACTGCTCTCTCAACATGCCCTTCCATCTTCAGTGACCTACGTATGTATACACTGAGGTCCCTCTGTTCCTTCATCTCCTTTAGAGGCTCGCCCCTTAATTTATACTGTCTCACCATATCTTTCCTGCCAAAACGAATCACCTTGCACTTCTCTGCATTGAACTTTATCTGCCACTTGTCTGCCCAATCCACCAACATGTTTATGTCCTTTTGAAATTCAAGACTATCGCCGTCACTGTTGACAACATTTCCAATCTTCGTATCATCTGCACATTTTGAAACCATGACATGAACACCATAGCCTAGGTCACTAATATATATCTGGAAGAGCAAGGGTCCCAACACTGATCCCTGAGGAACTCCACTACAAACCTTCCTCCAATCTGAAAAAAACAACCATTTATCACTACTCTCTGTTTCCTGTCACTCAGCCAAATTCTTATCCAAGTACCTACTTTCCCTCTTATTCCATGAGCTAGAATCTTGCTCATAAGTCTGTTGTGTGGCACTATCAAATGCCTTTTGAAAACTCATATACACCACATCAACAATGATTCCTTTATCAACCTTCTCTGTATCTCCTCAGAAATACTCCAAGTTAGTTAAACATGATTTTACCTTGATGAACCCATGCTGACTTTCCTTAATTATCCTGCACTTGTCTAAGTGATTATTGATTTTAATGCATAGTAACTAGTCTGTAGTTGCCAGCTTTATCCTTGCACCTCTTTTTGAACAAGGGTATAACATTCACAGCTCTCTAGTCCTCTGGCACCTCCCCTGTGTCTAAGGAAGACTGGAAGATTATCACTGGTGTTTCTGCAGTTTCCACTCTTAATTCCCTCAGTACCCTTGGATGCATCTCATCCAGTCCTGGCACCTTACCTATTTAATTAAAGATAGCCTTTCCAACAGCACCTCCCTCTCGATTGTAAGTTCTTCGGGTGCACCCGTTACCTCCCCTCTCATCTTGGCCTGGGTAGCAGGATCTTCCTTTGTAAAGACAGATGCAAAGTACTCCTTCAATACCTCTGTTATTTCTCCAGTCTCCACATGCAAGTCTCCTTTTTTGTCCTTAATCGGCCCTACTTTATCTTTTACCATCCTTTTATTACTTACATACTTATGGAAGACCTTGGGATTCCCTTTTATGTTCACTGCCAGCTTCTCTTCAGTCTCTCTCGTTGCTTTCCTTATTAGTTTCTTCACTCTCCCTCTGGTCCTTCTATATTCAGCCTGAATCTCCATTGTATTTTCTACCTGACACCTTGCGCAGTTCTTATACTGGAGCATGTAATCCAGACTGACTTCAGTGCAGTATTGAGGGGGTGCTGCAATGCCAGAAATGCCACCTTTCAGATGATATGATGAACCGAGGCTCCGACTGCCCCCTTGAGTGGATTTAAAAGATCCCACGGCACTAATTTGATGAAGAACAGGGGAGTTCTCCCCAATTCTGGCTAATATTTATCCCTGAACCAACGTCACTAAAACAAATGATCTGATCATCACCACATAGTTATTTGTGGGAGCTTGCTGTGCACAAATTGGCTGCTGCATTATCTGCATAACAACAGTAATTACATCTCGAAAAGTACCTCACTGGCTTTAAAGGGCATTTGAATGTCCTGTTTGGCACTGTATAAGTGGGAATCTGTCTTTCTTTGGGATTCATACCAGCCTAAATATTTTGCATGTATGTTTTTCTGCTGTTAAAAAATTTACTTGGTGCTTTCTCAAGTTAGGTGTAAAATGGGAATTGCGGACTGTGGATCATTGCATGTTGCTATGTTTATCGTGGAAGCATCTAAGCAGTGACATCTTGTGTCTTAGTATGCATCTGTTGATTATGACAAGTAATTGTTTGTAACAGGCATGTGCCACCAGTGTTAAAATGAACCGCAACATGTGGTAGCGTAACAAATGAGAAAGTTGGCAGAGAAATTGTATTGAAAGAACGTGGCTATTGAGTCTCTGATGCGTAAAAGAGGTGCATCTGTGGGGAATAAATCGTGCAATATTGAAGAACTAATCCTGAAGTATCTACCAAATGTACAAGATGTGATTACTCAATTGCAAACAGCTGACTCTGAATAAAGCAAATATTGTCTATTTAACAAATGACAAACTACAAAGCTAAGCAGTAAAAAGCAGGTGGTTTATAGCAGTACATGCCATCATGCTTTGCTGTATCTTATTAAAAGGGGGTGATGTATGAGCTGTTGAACAGCCTGAGACAAGCGAATATGTTCGTCTACTGGTGTCTTTCAGTCATTTTCTTTTCACCCTGGTTAGAGGTAGCTGGGGCAATGTGAACTTCTGAACATCTGATGTGAAAGAAGGAAGTGATCGCAGGCAAAATTCCCTATTCGCGATGTTTCATCGTGGTGGGGGTTGACTCTACACCATGATAAAGTGCTTTGCAATTTTACATTTTAAGGAAATGAATGCAGCAGTCATTTTCTGTGTTTCTGAGTAACCATTTTGGATTTTGCAGCATAGGAGGTCATTCAGCCCATCATGCCAGTGCTGGCTCTGAAGGGGCTATCTTATTAGTCCCACTCGACTGCTCTTTACCTGTAACCCTGGAAATGTTTCCCTTTAAAGTATTTATCTAATCTCCTTCTGTAAGTTGTTATCGAATCTGCTTCCTCTCAGGCAGTGCATTCCAGATCACACCAACTTGCTGTGTAAAAAAAAAAACTCCCCATCTTCCCCTCTGGTCAATTACATTAAACCTGTGCCCTCTGGTTAACAACTTTTCCTGCCATTGGAAATAGTTTTCCCCAATCTGCTCAGTCAGAAGGATTCAGGGGTAACAGCACCTGAATTAAAGCTTACATGGGATTCCATTTTTGTAACAGGAAACATTGATCAGGAAAATGAGAAGTATTGAGAGGAAGTTTGTGCTTGGTCCAAAGAAAGTGAACTGATGCATACGTTTCTTAACTGCAGAAACATGTCTTTTGTCTCTACTTGGCAAAAACTTTACCAAAAAACAATCTGGAACATGCCTCATCGAAGCCATCTCTTTTTGGTGCCCTTTTCTTTGCCTCCTTTGCTGGGTAAGTTGAAAGAAGAAAAGCTTTAAAAGCTGCAAAGGGAAATAATCTGAAATTTCCTGAATAAGAAGAGCTCTTGGTGCTCATTGTGGAGCTTCGAGTTATCACTGGGATACTGGATTAGGCTGCTCCTGGAGTACAAGTGGTTCCAGGTACGACTGCTGCTGGAGTACAAATGGCTCCAGTTCTTGGAAGTGATGTTAAATTGAGGCTCTTCTGCCTGCTCAATTAGATGCAAAAGGTCTTACGCAGTTCTGGGAAGAGCAGAGACTGCTCCTAGTTGTTCTGACTAACATCCCACCTTCAACACCACCAAAAAACAGCAGTATAGAAATAACGAAAGTTCTTTTGTCTGCTCCAGGCTTAACCTGTTCCTGGGATACAGGTCGTTGCAGGGTCAGACTATAAATACAGTAAGTTGGGTAAACATTTGCCTGAGTGGAGCTAGTATCTTACTGCCCTGGACCTTATTTTGGATACCTAGGATGCTAGTGCAGAGTCCATTGATGTTTGCTACCCAACCGCCAGCTGTCCTGCTGAACTGAATGTTTCAATGTTGGAGGAATCTCAACACAACATTTTCTGCGTATTCTGCATACTCTTGCTTGGGGAGCTTTCCGTCAGTGAGGACCTCAGGTGCCTGAGAATTGTAGTTGTGTCGAAGACTATTCAGGTTGAGCTCCCAGAAGCCTATCCCTTCCACTTCAAGTATTCAGTTACAAAAGAGATATATACTTGTGATGTACAAGAACGTCTGCTCGAGGAGGTGTGGATACCATCTGGCTCAATAATTAACTGTTCCACTCTTTTAACCTTGTTCCATTCGATTCCTGTGACATATCTGTGGCTGCACTTAAGATTACTTAAATGTTACATGACAGAAACAGGCCAATAGGCCTAATTGTTCTATGTCGGTGTTTATGTTCCACATAAGCTTTCTCCCCCCTGACTTTATCTTATCCTATCAGTGTATCCTTCCATTTCTGTTTCCCTCGTGTTTATCCAGCTCCTACTTAAATGTATCTATTCTGTTTGCTTCAACTACTCCCTGTGGCAGTGAGATAGGTAATGTAATGTTGAACTGCTTCAAGTTTGTGGTCTCCCAGACCCAGCGTCTGGTCTATAGACAGTGAACAACCTCATTGCCAGTTCCTGGGAAGATCCTGGCAGAGCTGCAAAATCTTTTGGACAAAGCCTTAAAAGATAAGAGAAAGATAAGATGAGCCTCGCACAAATGTCCCCGCTTTTTTACAACATGGTTAAATGCAACAATACATCGGCCATGCCAAACTTGAAGGGGCTGGAAAAGTGCATTGATGTTGAGGACAGAGAATTTACATTGGGAACTGTGATTCCTTTCGCCATTTCATCAAAGGACTGGGTGAAGATTGATTCACTTGATTCTTGATTGTGTTGTGGCAACCACAAAAACCTCTCCATTCTACTAAAGCGGTAGCAAAGAGCTAGCGCAAGCACTATGATGGAAAGGCTGTCATCTGTGCTATCAGCATCTGTGATTCTTATAGAATACAGTATTTTAAATAATTCCAAGTAGCATTTAGCGGCAACAATTTTCATCTATATAACGTTTTTAATGTAGAGAAAATGCCCCAAAGTGCTTTAAATGGTTGGTGGGGCGGATGTAGGAGGGATTGTGGAAGGGGATGGGAAGGTGGGAAACCAGCCAAACCTGTAGTCATCCTCAGTACGTGATTGCATAGAGTGGTAAACTAAATTATCGCTTTAAGAGCGTTCCAATTGTTGTTAAATTTTTATATTAAAAATATATTTCACAGGTCCTGCAGAGTTGTGTTTTTTAAAATTATCATTAAACAGTTGGAGCAGTGGGATTGCTCGTCATCTATTATAGCAGCAGATTTAATGGCAAGCTGACCAAATTCTGTTTATATACACTGTGTCAGCTGTAGAATGGGGCTTGGGGTGAGCTGGGTAGGAGTGCAATGTAATATTGCTTCTCTTTTCCCCTAATTTAAAACACAAAAACAGATTCATTTTTTACATTGCTTAAAGAGTATCTCACTCTTGGAATTATGAATGATCAAAGTGAGAGTCTTACAGACATTTCATTTTGCTTTCTTAAATTGTGATGTTCTGGAGTTTCTCCTGCTTCAGGTCACCTCTGCAGTTGTCCATCTCTTCATCAAACTGCTGCCCTTCCACAAAACACAGACTTAGATTATCTCTTTCTATACCTGTTTAACACATTGGCAGCTGGGTAATGAAGTAGTCTGTGCTTGAAACTCCAACGGTGAAAGTTCTTGTCAATTTCTGCTCTAACTTGTTTCACACTGAACCAAGTAAGAATTGAACACTTTATTTAAGGATCCTTTAGCTCATTTTCAGAATAACCATGGGTCATTCCTCACCAGCATCATGATCATAACTGGAAAAAAACCTTTAAGTTGTCTCCAGATAACTTAAAGTCACCTTGAGCCATATGTCCATGCTCCGATGTACTCGTCATTGGATGCCAGTTGATTTTCCTTGTCTCACATTGAGGTATCTGGCTGCTGGAGCTGCCAGAAGTTCATACCTCTGTCGGAAGCTTCTGAGTAGTAAGTTTCTTCTTTGCCATCTATTGACCTGAGGAAGTAAAGCTTCTTTTTAAAAAGGGGCCTAATTTTTTAATAATGGGAGTCTTGGCATTTGGCTTCATTTTGCTGGGACTTAGTCTATTTAGTGCAGTCTATTTGATGCCTGACAAGGTGTGAGATCTCTCAATTCCTGGAGCCTGCAGTGTGGTGTTGCTTTGACAAGGTTGAAAATGGAATATTGGTATTTGAAATAATACTCCACTGATTGAGAACCCGCAAGGCTACAAATCTCACTTAGTGTCATTGTTAGATTTTCAGGGATTGGTGTCATTACATTGTATGGGCAACAATTTGACAAGGTAAATGGTCATTCACTTTGTTCTCTTCTGTTTTGTAGCTGGAGTGTGTAATGCAGTTGGTGCAAGCAGGCGTTGGAGTCAACATCGCAACATCACGATTTGCTCAGACTCCAGCCCACATTGCAGCTTTTGGAGGGCATCCACAAGGCTTGTTGTGGTTGATCCAAGCAGGAGCAGATTATAATATACAGGTAAGCCCAAAGGGTCAAGAGAATTTGCAGATTCATTAGAGTCTCCAACTTAATTTCAGACTTGCTCAGAGAGCTTAGTTTGGAGCAGCCACCATCAATTCTGACAGTAAAGTAATAGTTTTGGTTTAGAGTGGTGCTCCATCTTCCTACTGGCTGCCAGAAAGTAGTGCTATTGCTGATGGCCATAGAGGGCATTCACTGTGCCTAGTTTCTGTCAAAGAACTGCACAAAATGAGAAAAGAACCTAGGGACCTGCAATTCAGACATTAGAAACATGATGCCATACTGTCGCTGAAGCAGTCACTGTTTTTAATAGAAGTTCACAAATGTAGCACAGAAAAGAGTAGCAAATGTGTGTGCCCCTCGTTATGCCTTATATCTTTCTCACTGTGGTCTGCGCGCATGTATGTCTATGCGCCAACCTGTCTGTGTGCATGCACACTTCTGTCCGTCACTGTGTCCCCTCCCCTCTCTGTTTCTATCTCTCTCTCCCTATCTCTCTCTCTCCCTCTCTTATATAAAGGTAAAATACTGTAGATGCTGGAAATCTTTACTCCCCCCCCCCACACCCTCCTCCTCCTCCTCCTCACCGTCCAAGGGCCCAAACACTCCGTTCAGGTGAAGCAGTGCTTCACTTGCACCTCCTTCAGTTTAGTCTACTGCATTTGCTGCTCCCAATGCGGTTTCCTCTACATTGGAGAGACCAAACGCAGACTAGGTGACCACTTTGTGGAACATCTTTGGTCTGTCCGCAAGCATGACCCAGACCTTCCTGACGCTTGCCATTTCAACACTCCACCCTGCTCTCATGCCCACATGTCCGTCCTTAGCCTACTGCAATGTTCCAGTGAAGCTGAACGTAAACTGGAGGAACAGCACCTCATATTCTGATTAGGCACTTTACAGCCTTCCTGACTTAACATTGAGTTCAACAACTTCAGACCATGAACACTTTCTCCATCCTCACCCCCTTTTTGAAACCCCCCTTTTTGCTTGTTCATTTTTATCTTTTATTCTTTATTTATTTATTTTTTCTTCCCACTTATTTTCATTATGATTATTTAAAAAAATTATTTCCATTTTTATTCATTGTTTTATCCCCAGCTTTTAGCCTTTTCCCATCACCGTCCCCTTCTCCCCACCCACCCCTACTAGGGCCATCCGTCACTTTCCAGAGTGCTTACCCTGGTCCTGTTATTATCACATTCTGCTTTCCACTCTCAGTGTCACCATTAGCACCTCCTTTAGCCAGTACCACCACTATTAACAAACCTTTGACCTTTTGTTTATGACATCTTTCGCAATCTCTCCTTTGCCTCCACCTGTCACTGGCCTTCTATCCAGCTTCATGTGTTCCACCCCCCCCCCCCCTTAAACAGTATGTATTTCACCACATTTCTACGTTTCGAGTTCATATGGACTTGAAACATTAACCCTGTCTTTCTCTCCACAGATGCTGTCAGACCTGCTGAGCTTTTCCAGCATTTTTTGTTTTTGTCTCTCTTTCCGTTTGTGTGTGTCAATTCATGTCATCATATTTGCTTTATTTTTTCATGGGCTGTGGGTGTCGCTGGCAAGGCCAGCATTTGCTGCCCATCTCTAATTGCCCTTGGTGGGGCCATTTCAAAGAGCAGTTAAGAGTCAACCACATTGCTGTGGATCTGGAGTGACATGTAGATTTCCTTTCTGAAAGGACATTAGTGAGCCAGCTGGGTTTATACAACAAGCGTTGATAGTCTCAATCATGGTGCCATGAAACTAGCTTTATAATTCCAGATGTATGAGCAAATTCAAATTTGCTGCTGTGCTGGCATTTGAACCCATGTCCCCAGAGCTTTAGCCTGGGGCCGCCTGGATTACTAGTCCAATGATGTTGCCCCTACACCATCATTTCCCTGTTTGTTTCTGTCGTTTGGGTTTTTGTTGCTGTGTGTCAGTTACTCTGCTTCGAATGCTATCAGACTAATTTTATGGAAATAACAGTCTAATTCAAATATGGTGACAAATGACTGACTAGTTTAAAAATGCTTAACCTTTATAAATATGTTCAATTGAATTTATGGATTTAATCCCAAACTATTTGCTGTAACTCGGACAGAAGTTTTTTTAATAGATTCCCGACTGCGCAGAAAATATGCATAGGGCCTACTTCAAAGTTTATGGCACATTGCTTTATATTTCATAACTGTTTAAAATCCTTGCTGCAAACAATTGTATTTAGCCATATACTCTGGTATTTTGTCTGGAAAATTTCCATCATTTTTTCATGCGTTTTCTGCAAAATATCAAATCTTATACTGTCAAGATTAACAAGGACTTAAGTTATCACCTACCGATAAAGTTAATTTATTAATAAATTTATTCCACTCCTCTCCTGCCTGCCCCAACATCACAAATGCTTCGCAGTCAGTGTAGAATTACTGTTGTTCTGTAGACAAACACGGCAACCAATTCTTGCACAGTAAAATCTCAGCAACAGCAGTAAGATAAATGATCAGTTAATCTGTTTTTATGGTGATGGATAAATGTTGGTCAGGATACTGAGAGAACTCTCCTGTTTTTTTGAATAGGTGCCGTAAGATCTTTGCATTACGTGAACAGGCAGGCAGAATCTTGCTTAATGTCTCACCCCAAAGAGAGTGCGGCACTCCCTCAGTACTGACCCTCCAACAGTGCACACTTCTTCAGTACTGACCCTCTGACAGTGCAGCATTCCCTCAGTACTGACCCTCCAACAGTGCAGGCTCTCCCTCAGTACTGACCCTCTGACAGTGTGGCACTCCCTCGGTATTATCCTCTAACAGTGTTGTGCTCCGCCAGCCTGTCCCTCTGACAGGTAGCATCCATTCAGTATTGACTGTCTGGTAGTGTAGCTTTCTTTGAGCATCATCCCTGTGTCAGTCCCTCAGTACTGAATCCCGCAGGTGTTCGCTTCGCACTGTCGCTCTGTCCATGCAGTGCTCACTCAGTCTTATCCAACTGGCAGTACAACGCTCACTCGGCGCTGTTGCTCGGGCAGGGCGGCGCTCCCTCGGCGCTGTCGCTCGGGCAGGGCGGCACTGTCGCTCGGGCAGGGCGGCGCTCCCTCGGCACTGTCGCTCGGGCAGGGCGGCGCTCCCTCGGCGCTGTCGCTCGGGCAGGGCGGCGCTGTCGCTCGGGCAGGGCGGCGCTCCCTCGGCGCTGTCGCTCGGGCAGGGCGGCGCTCCCTCGGCGCTGTCGCTCGGGCAGGGCGGCGCTCCCTCGGCGCTGTCGCTCGGGCAGGGCGGCGCTCCCTCGGCGCTGTCGCTCGGGCAGGGCGGCGCTCCCTCGGCGCTGTCGCACAGGCAGGGTGGCGTTCCCTCGGCACTGTCGCTCGGGCAGGGTGGCGCTCCCTCGGCACTGTCGCTCGGGCAGGGTGGCGTTCCCTCGGCACTGTCGCTCGGGCAGGGTGGCGCTCCCTCGGCACTGTCGCTCGGGCAGGGTGGCGCTCCCTCGGCACTGTCGCTCAGGCAGTGCCGGCCTGGCATCCCCTCCGCACCAGCAGCCCGGCGCCCCCTCCTGCTGGATCAGGGCTTCAAGCAGTGGCCTACCTGTCTCTGAGGCAGGAGTGCTACCTCAGGGTCACAGGTGACACTGATATTCAAAATTGACAATGTTTCTAATCCCTTTTACACTGATTCACATTTTGGGTATATTTTTCTTCAACTAGATTAATTGCAGCTGATGGGTTCCATGCCCCTCTGTCGCAGAAAGATCGGAAAATATAGTATTCCTTTTAGTAAGGAGAATATAGTATTTCCAGTAGCCACTGTCAGTGTGAAACGCTGCACAACCAGCAATAGCATAACAGCTTACAGAATCGGGTTATCGTTGCACCATCTCAGCCATGTGCCAGGACTTCATTCTGATCACACGTGTGCCATTGCCTTTCCCCACCTCAGTTTGTTTGCTGGTTGGATCTTTCTGAACCTTGTGATTGAATGACAGACAGCGTTGGTGGGGATGATCTGCATTAATTCTAGGCTGAGATTTTTTTCCTCTGGATTAAAACAGAAATGGCATCACAGGCAGTGATACCAAGATCTTTACAGATTTTAGTTCCATCTGAGTAATCCTGTATATATAGAATGCCAATTCAGAGCTCAGATCGAGCAGAGTGGGTGCCAAGAAGGAAAAATAAACAACGGCAGTGCCTGTGACTAATGGGGAAATAATGTTTTTGAAGCTTACACAGACTTAAATATGGGCACAGGACTTGATTTCCCTCTCCACTCATGGAAAACTTTTGCTCGGTGAGATCTTAAAGTTTGTTGGCTTACTTGAAGGTTGGGATGGTTTGGCTGAACACTGATCAGAGCTGTACAGAGTTACAGTCAGTAGTAGTGGATGGTGGAAGCAGCCTAAGAGGTGGCCTAATAGTGAGAGGTTTTGATAGATTAGACAGAGAAAAATTGCTCCCTTGGGCAAGTGGGTGAATAGACAGGTGTCATAGATTTAAAATTGCTAGCAAAAGACCTTTAATGGAGATGAGAAATGTTTCACTCTGAGTTGAGAGGACCTGGAATGCTGTATCTTAAAAGGCGATGGAGGCTGATTCCATAAATAATGTTAGGGGTAGTTGGACAGCTATTTGAGATTGAGGGTGATGGAGACAAAGCAGGGTGTGGCATTAAGCACCACTGTTCTTTCAAAAGGCTAGCACAGGCTGATTGGCCTCATCCTGTGCTGTAAATTTCTATGGGTGGGATTTTCTGGCCCCTCCCACTGGCAGGATCTTCCGGTCCTGTCAAAGTCAACAGAGATTTGAATGGCTCACCACATCTGCTGCGGGGCTGGAAAATCTCAGCCCAAGATTCTGTGAACCTGGGGCCTACACTGGAGTGGTATCTGGAGGAGACTGGAGGGGTTTATTGGCATGTGGTGATACACTCACACAGAAGCCATGTCCAGAGCATCTGTATGCAGAGTTAAGTTACATTCCAAATTCCTTGCCCTCTGAGTAGGAGTTTGTTGTGATCCCTTAAAAGGGTGCTTAGCAATTTCTGGAGAGAAGAGTTCATTCGGTGGGGGAAGAGCTAAGCTACAAGCGAATCATGAATATGATGTGAACTGCTGGCAACTTGGTTGTTTTTGAGAATTGGAGAGGAATTTCCCAGTTTTCCCAAGATTCTGCACAGATTTTGTCCTGGGGCAGTGTTGCTGGGTGTATGTGATTGCACGGTTGGCTGGGTGGGACAGATTTAATTGGCCTGGTGGCCTTGCCCCTCTCTCATCCTCTGCAGCAGACGCAAATGCTTTCTTTAAAACACATCTTCTGTTATTGGCTAATGTGTAAAATAGAATGAGTAAAGGATTTAAATCTGAAATGAAGTTAACTGAGATAACACTAACCATGAAAAGTACCTTTTCATGAAATCTCCATGTTTATTCTTGTCCTCAGTTAGTTTAGAATTTGAATTGATGTACATTTTTTCAAAAAAGCCTTATTTATTGCTGAATATAGGGAATGGTACTGAATGTAGTTACATTGAATAATTGGTGTATATCAGTCTCTGTAATATTTATCTCCTCTCATTACAGGATGTTGTGGGTGAAACCCCTGTCCATAAAGCAGCACGATCAGGAAGTTTGGATTGTCTTAATGTCCTTGTGTCTCATGGGGCTAAAACAGAGTAAGTAAACATTTCAGCACCTCTTAAATAATCAACACAGCAACTCGTAAATATGCGAAAGGTGATGGATATAAGGGCACAATTAAAGGAGCTGTATGCTTTAATTTTGGCCCAAGGATTTTTTTAAAACTAAAATCATTCCCTGAAATATTTGCCCGTAGTATTTTTCAACCACAGAGTCCTTTTTCCAGTAACTTCACATATTGCCGTTCCAATGAATGTTTTACTAAATACAGCAGTTGCCTTGCTAGAAAGTATTTTACCAGTGCAGCTCCAGATTGGAACCTTACCTGCTGGGAATGTAAATTGGTAGGCTGATTCCCTGCGGTATCCTGATCACATTTCAAGGACAGATAGTAGTGGTGGGGTGGATGTGGGTCTGTAATTTCCCAATGTATGTATTCAGGAAATTGTTTAATTATAGCATTAAGCTCCTTTAAAAACAATAGTCCAGCTGAATGTGGTGACTTATTTAGCTGTTAATTTGTTAAACCTCTATACAAATTTAATGTTTAATAAAGAATATTACACACCATTACCTTCTGCGCTTCCATTACTTATACTCAAAACTGGAAAAGATTGTTCTTGTATTTCCATGATTCTCTGATGCAACCAATAAATCAAAATCTACGTGTTTAAAGAGTACCATTGAGTAACCAAAGTGCCATTGAGCAGTTGCTCTGTATTGATTGGTTTCCAAACACAGTTTTGAAATTTAAATTAAAATTCTTAAATAGACTGAAAACAAGACAGACCGTAGGAGTAATTTACCTTTAAAATGTGAAATATTCTTATATTTCCTCCAATTTTTGAAACTTTAATTCCTCACTAAGTACTTTAACAAACTAAGGTGTTCCCATTCAGTTCAGAGTGTGTTACCTGCTTTGCAATAGTTAGGTTAAAAGCACTTTACTTAATGGGCCACAGGAATTTAATATACTCCTTTGTAAAGTTAGGGAGTTCACACCCCCACCCACCCCAATTTTCTTAAATTGAAACCCTCACTGAAAGGTGCGCTCTCTGTGAAATGCTGGCCTTGGCATGTCCTGTGGGGCACATTCATCCTTCCTACTGGGCAGGGCAACTTTGGTATCTTTCCTTGGAATGTTGCAATATGCAAACCCATTAAAAGCTTTGTATAGTAATGCTACAACAATGCAGGATTTATTTCATGCCTTAATGTTTGTTCTTACTTAACCTCAACTGCTTCCATTAATTTAGTCACTAATCCAGCTTTTTTTTTCTTTAATATTCCTCGGTAGCCCTCCCAACAATCTTCCGCCCCCAACATGCATCTCTATCTTTTATAATCACTTAATAATTTCACCATATATGTAATCTCTTCAGCTGGGAATTGTCCCACTCTCGACTGGCATTGTAGTCATTGACAATGTAAACTTTAAAAGATCAGAAAAAGATAATGCTATGAACATTGTGTGCTCAAATGTGAGGGTTTTATTTTTGACACATTCTTTAGAAATATCCTTAGTGCAATTTCACTACGTTTAATTAGAGTTCTTTAAAAGCCTTCATCCTTTTCAACCCAAGCGATGATTCTCACAAGTAGTTTCTAGCGACCTTAGTCAACAAGCTCCTTTGGATTTTTGCCAAGTTCCCAAGTGAGTTCCTCAGTTACTTAAATAAAAGTTGCTTTCACGTTGCTCAGTTAAAAATTTAACTCCCCAATCAACAGACTAAGTTTGCACCAGTTTTTTCTTAATGTCCAGCTGGCTTAGTTCTTTAGCCATTAATTATATAAAAAAAAACAAAAAAAAAGCAAAACTACATTTGCACTAGGGTTACTGACACAGTAATAATTGTACAGATATTACATTCACGTTTTATTTTTCAATTGGTTTCCACCACATTAACACATTTCACTTGGGCAGGGAATGCTTTTGAGCATGGTTTATGTTTTTTGAATTTTATTTGACCCCCCTTTATGCAGAGTTGAAGATTCGTAAGCTGGCGTGACAGCATTCACTTGCCTTTTTCATCTACTTCTCCTTCCGACGCCACCTTTCAAGAGCTTTTCAAATTGATCCCTGAAGCCTGACATTTATCAATCAGTCAATTTTTTCCCTCCGTTTGGGTTGTTTATAAGTCTTGCGCCACCCAGTTATGCATTATTATTATGAGCACCTTACTATCCATTCAATCACCACAGGCTAGGTACGAAGACCAGCTTTTACAGTTATTACTTTCCAATAAGACGTTCCCTATCAACTGCAAAGTTGAATGAATTTGCAGGTATTTTGCTTCTCTGGCTGGCTGTGTGTACAAACAATTCCTTGTTATTCAAACATAACTGCAGCAGAGCCCGTGACGAGAGTATTGAATCACTTGAAGTTCCAAGTTCTGTGGAAGACACTTTGCCCTCTTCGGAAAAGAGGGAACGAGTGGAGTCTAAGGGAGTTGGAAGTATGCCCAAGTATATGGTGTGCAACGATGCTGCTTGTAGTAACCCCCTATTTAATCTTAGTGTTGTGGACAGGGGGCACACAATGTAACTCTGTTTCCCTCCTCAATGTCTTTTTGCCTTGTCCTTATTGTGCTGGGACAGGTTGTCTTTTAAAAGATCGAGTATTTTGGCAGAAGAAATTTGAGAGAAGTTGCAAATTGAAGAAAATTAACAAATGAAAGGAAATTGTAAACGAGGGGTTTCATCTAGTCAACATGGACAGATGGAGTTCAGCAAGGGCTGGCAGTGAGATCTCTTCTATTCACCTTGATTTAGTTAATAGAAGAGGATGCAGACAAATTACTCAGGAACCAGGATTTTTGGAAGCAAAGGTTAATGCAAGTTGGGCAGATATGTGAAGTTGTTAGTTGAGAAATGCAAAGTATGGTACGCTGGTGTGAAAATATATTGAAACTGAAGAGTTGGTTTTGACTGTTCCCAAACATCGAAAATGCCATGATATGGCAGTAAATACCATGACAAACAGAGCAATGTCATCTGCAGGGAGATCAATGTCATGTAAGGAAGTGACATGGATGCACTATAAAGTGTTGGTGAGGCCAGAGTTGGAATATTAAGCTCCATTGTGGTGGGCATACTATTTGAAAGGCTGTGAATGAAGCAACAAAGAAGACACTGAATCAAGCTGGGGTGAAAGACTTAGAGATGACCATTTGTTAGGAACTAAACAAGAATGAAGGGAGTAGCACAATGTAAATGCTTTTTCCACCTTCTTAAAAGGGAGGGCAGGGAGGAAAGCAAATGCCCAAACAGGTATGGATAGTGGTGAAACCAACGTCAGTATGCTAAAGTGCCATCGAAGATGCAAGAGATTGATCCTGAATTGAAAACTGCTGTCAACTGAAGGAAATTTAGATTCTATTGCAAGCAAATTAGATTCCTGAGACCTTAAAGAGCAGGATGCAGGTGCGGCACTGGAAAAGGAGTGAAATGAAATATTCTGTTCCATGATAAAGTGTGGAATTGTTTGTGGGTTGGTTGAAGTTTCTTATTCCGTTGTTTTGGATTGGAGGGCGTGGGGTGAGGATTGGGTTTCGGTGGAGGGAACAGCAGAAGTTGCTGTCAGAACAGTGGAGAATGCAGCAATAAGTTTAGTTGTGGTTTTCTTTGACACTTCTTTCTGAAATAGAATACAAGTGTTTGCTGCAACATTTGGGACTTCTAATTTGAGACTCTTCCCTGATTAGCAATTCCAGTCACAGACATTGAAATAATACTTTTTTTTTCTCTGAATGCTGCTCCCACTTGCCCTTAGCACCAATCCCTAGTTCATCATCTATTAGCCTTTGTTGAATATCAAGGAAGAGGAAACTAAAGATGGTAAGATTTTTGGATACTCTATAATTATTGGCAGTTTACTGCTTTTTCCAGTACACATGTCGTGAATCACTGATGTCATGGTTCCCTGCCCTGGTTCCCTAGATATTTCATGGACCTAAAATCTTTCTTCTTGATTGAAATTTGATGGAGGTAGGTGGATCAGGAATGCTGGAGAAATTCTGACCTGTTTCCTAACTGTGTTATGTTGTATTCAGTTGCAGGGTGATGTGTGATCAAATTGAACTGTTACTGTCTTTTCCTGATTGGGTTACCAGCTCTGCTCCCAAATTGGGTTATTGCTGCTGGAAATTGCTTTATTGTGGCCTTCGGTTTCAAATTTTTTGTAGCAAATGCTGATGGACTGAAGGGCATTATTTAATCAGGAAACAGAATTTAATAGAATCCAGGAAGATCCATAGGGAACACTCCTGAGGATAATTAGGGAGCAGTGCATGGGGAGGGGAGGGAGAGTCATCCTGGGGGGAAGAACCACAGCAAGTATCATCCGCAGGAAATGGAGAGAATGGCGATTATTTATCTAGAAGGGACCATAGATGCTTAGGAAATGACTGGACCTTTTGGAGCCAGGAGGGGTAATATGAAGAAGGTGGATTGTTTCTGGATGAAAGGGATGAACATCTCCAAGTTATTTGAATGTAGCTATGGCAAGAGACAGGAATAAGAAGGAAAACCTGAGGCATTAGTTGAAGCCTTCTACCTGTGCCATTTTCCATGCGGTGAATGTTTTCTGCAGGTACTAGTCCCCTCTGTGTTCAGTGAGGATAGCCTGAAGTCCCTATAATGCATCTTAATGGGATTCCTCCAAAGATGCACACATGTACAAAAAGAAGTCACCTTTGTCAGGACATTGATTCCACTGCTTCAAGTTGTATCAAAAACCAGTGGAGTCCTGCAGTCAAAATTAGGGCAGGTAGAGATACTAAAATAATTCCACATGAAGGTAGATAAAATTAAACAAGCCTGCTAATTGTTTTCTTGCCTTGAGATTCCTAAATGGTCACTCGTAGTTGGATCAGATATATGACACCTACCACATAAAGCCAAGTAAATTCTAATCATAAAATATTTTTGAAAAGATAATATTGGATAGTTGAAGAATGAAGATGTTAAGTACAGTTTAAGTGAAGCTGTACATTGCATGACTAAATTAGAAGGTGGGGATATCAAAAATCACCTCAACTGGAGAGGTGAAATACTGTAGATACAAATTATTAATATGTAATGATTTTTCACCCATTTCAGAGTTATTTAGAAGTAAAATGTTTCCATCTTTTACAGGTAAATATTTGGAATAGAGAAATGATCCATATATCATGCACTTTAATTCTCTTTTCTTTTATAGCAGCATTATAATTCTGCAAACCTCATTCTGTATGGAGCCCACGTTAGTATATGCTGCTACAGAAATTATAATACTCCACATGAATGGATAGAAGTATTCCATATATTTACGGCCAGTACAGGACTTGGAAATAATATGAAATGGGTTAAATGGCATTATTAATTCAAGATGTATTCATGTTCTTGTTTCATTGTTAAGATTACTTTCACCAGCACCCCTTAATCTGTTTTATTTGCCATTGCCCATGTAACTGTAACAGTGCAGAGAATTGAGTCTTTAAGAGATTGAAAAATGTCAAATGTTTTCCAGCTACGTAATTTGAATTTGACTTGATTTTGAAGTAATCCTAGAAAGGGGGATCATTCCCAATAGAAACGCTGAAACTGCCACAGGGGCTTCATGGAAACCTTACAGTTGTGGCATTGAGTGCGCAGTATCGCTTCCCCTCAGCACACAAGGCATACCGTTGAGGTATTTGTTGTGGTGATTGGTTTTAATGCTATGTAGGAACTGCGTTATAGATCTTTTAGTTGTGCATGCTTTGTTTATCCTAATTTAAAATTACTTCAGATATGTAAACTAATATAGTTAAGTTGAGAAATTTTTGTTTTAATGTAAGTTTTACACAATTTTTCAAGAAAAAAATGGTTTACTTATTGAACTTAATTGCCGCATGATTGTAACCAGGAACAATTTGATTGTTGAAAGCGATATGAAATTTGCAGGTTATTCAGATATAATATGATAAGTGCTTTGTAGAGAAAACTGCAGTAACAGTATTCACTTAACGTTGAATTTATTACTATACTTTAGAAAGAAGTTAAGATTTCTTTTAACACCACCTATTTTTCTCGACTCATTCTCCCTCCTCCCCCGCTTGAATCCTACATGCCACTGCAAGAAATTACAACCCCCCAACCTTAGTTTCGATCGCCTACATGCAAATATTAAAATGTCATTTTAGTTACATAAAATGGATCAGATTTATAATTGGCGTTTTTCTTAACTCCAGTTTTCACATTTTCCCTGTCGTATGTCTAAATATCATGATTCCAACCCAAGAAAATGTTCGCTTTATAAAATAAGCAGCAAGTAACTTCTCAGCAATTTTTGGAAAGCTGTTTCCTGAAACTACAACATATTTAAAAATAAATATAATTTAAAATTCTTTTCCCACAAATGTCACGATCCCCTTCTCATTAGCCAATTACAAAAACAGCCCAATTTTTTGTAGTCCAGGTACCTAGATTGTCAGGCTAATAATTTTCTTGTGTGACTCAGTAACTCTGATAATTAACTTGACTCAAACTCTTCTTTCAGAAGTGACCACAAAGCGAGCTGTCATTGTATCTGAATGCTAACGTATTATGCATTGCACACTCAGGTAACAAAGTAGTGACAGAGATAATTTGGTGCACCTGTTTTATTTTGTAAATGCTCCTGTCTGTAGGCTGACTCATTTCCCAGTTTTACAGCAACAAATCCCTTCCCACTATTCTTGCCCTTTTTGTTACGTGATCTAATAAACTCGAGAGATTTTGGAACTGTGCCTGTGTCCTTATCGTGTGAACGTGTGATGCAAGAATCCGTCGAGACCAAGATTTCACAGGAAAGCAGTTGTGCTGAATGATATACTACAATCACATTGGGCTGTACTGGGCTTCACGGAATATTTATAAACCACCCTTTGTTGTTGGGATTTATTAAATGATGGTGGCGTGGACACATAATATTGTTCCTAGGGTATCAGTACCTTATAGCAGTTAGTAGTGAGTGATGCGTTTTCTGTACAATTTTGGTTTGAGCTGTGGAAAAAACTCCAAATGATCATTTCTGTGTTCTGTGCATTCTTTGCATGCATGTCAACTCATGGCCCTATCTGCCTATTTAGGTGGGTATTAAAGATCCCAGGCTCCCATTCAAAGAAGAACAGATAGTTTTAGTAGGGTCTCAACCAATATTCCTCCTCCAGTCATCAACACCAAAATCTCACTAACTGGTTGTTCACTGTTTGTGGAGTCTTGCTGTGCACAAATTAGCTACCTCCAGCATGTGTGATTGTAAAAAGAAGTAATGCAGCCATGTGAAGCATTTGGAACATCTTGAGGACGTGATCTAACATTGTACAAATACCAAGTTCTTGCTTTTATTTCTTTCACCCAATTTTGGGTCCGGTCAGTGGGATTTCTTACCAGGTTTTGGTTTTCCAGCATTATTGACTGGCTGAGGCAGAAGATTGGGTGGGAATCCTATTCCTCTGTATCCCAATGATTAATACAATCCGAAAGATCTTCCAGCATCGACCCTGCCAGATGCCAGGAGTGCTTGCCTAGCTGCTGATATACTTATTTTGGCCCATGTTCTACCTAATGATGTGAGCAATACTCTTAATATCTTTAGCAATAGAATATAGGAACATTAGGAGACCATTCAGCCTCCTTGAGCTTACTTAGCTATTCAGTTAGACCATGCCTGATCTGTATCTTAACTCCATCTTCCCACCTTATTCCTTGATACCCTTACCCATTAAAATTCACCAGTCATGGTCTTAAAAGATCCCATTGTCCAAGCATTCGTCTGTCTGTGGAACTAAACATAAGTCCATATGATCACTTGGAAACTGACACTTTTGTTTGGATGGAAAGAATATATGTTCATCTGCTAAGTTTAATAAATTATATTTTTCCTCCTGGATGCCATGAAAAAAAATCGCAGCTTTTATATTGCGGTGATGGAATTGAAAGGTTTCAGTGGTAAGATGGGCAGAATGGCCTCCATTTGTGCTTATTGCTGAATACTGGATTTTTGCCAACAGGCATTACCAACTGCCTTATTTGATGACTTAATGGTAGTAATTTAATAGCATCAACAACTGAAAAACCAGAGAAGGACCAACCACCATGGATTGAAAAGAGTACAAGAGGTGACAAAGTCTCCCTTAGCTTTTAAAGGCTTGAAGATTGCTTGGAAAGGAAGCTTTGTAAGAGATGAGCTCCAGTTTTGCTATCTTTTGGAAATTATAATTTAGAGCCATTGCACGATGATCTTAATTTCAGTGCACTGAGGAGGAAGAGCAACGGCATGTTTGGAACTTAGAAGAAACAAGAAAGGACAGTGGATGGGAGCGTCTGTAAATAATAAATTTAAGAGTTGAGAGAAATAACATCTTTAGTGCTCAACTAAGACTTTTCGTGCTCATTGAAAGGAATGGAGAAGATAAACGTGTACTGATTCAACCATTGAGTGAACTGGAGATTGAGAATAATCAGAACATGTGATCTGAAGGAGGGTGATGAATGTGCAGCAGAATCATTAGCTGAAGGTTGGAACAAGACCTCAATATAAGGAAGGAACAGTGAGAGAAAAGGCAGCACCCTGAGTTAATGGAAGGAAAATAAAGAAATCAATTACAGCACAGACAGGGCAAACTGAGAGAAAACTAAATTGCTATGAATATAACTTTGGAGATGCAGTGCTACTTGCTTTGATGTGTACAGTGCCAGAGCCTTCTGAGACGTTCAAGTCAATGACTAATGATTCACCAAGAAGTTTGCAATGTTGCCACTAAATAGGCTGGTCATACACAATACAATAATGGTGATTGTCGGTTACACCAGAAGTGTAAATGGATGCATAATTTAAAGGTTAACTGCAGCTTCCATACTATAGAAAGCAAAAATATAAGAGCAAATGCTTGAGTGTTAACAGGGATCAGCTTTGTTAGGGATAGGATAACCAGCAAATTTGCATGGGGGAAGGAACAATAGACTGGAAGAGAGAGGAATTGTGAAGACAGCAGATGACAAAGACATATGTTTTGAGGTTGTTAGGAGGGTCCCCCTAGGACCAGGGATTCCTCTGGAGTATCAGATTCAACATGCTGGCTGTCATGATGGCAGAAGCAGAATGAAACATTGGCTGTGTTCCAAGATCATCGAACTTGAGTTGAAGGCAAAGAGTGGGCCACAAGGTTATGTGCAAGAGTTGTGGGAAGTTGGTGACCATTCTTCTGAAGCCAACATTTTAATTTTGCGTATGTTGAAAAATTGTCTCTTTTCTCAACTTAGCTGGGTTCATGTTATATTCCTGTATTATTTTCAGGACTTGCTCCACTTACTGCAGCATGAATCTTAAATGGGCATTGTTTAACTGGCTGTCCCAAAACCTTCCTGAGCGAGTTGCACCATTGTTTTATATCAGGTGTCCTGAGCTGAGATTGTGGGAATTTGAGCAAGTCTGCATTCCTTTTTATTTTTATATTTAAATTGCTTATCCACTGAATTACATGAGCTTGTGCTCACTGTTGAAGGTTGTATTTTTATTGGGCAGCTCATAAATTTGATACTAAGTTTAAAAAAAACTGACATTACAAAAAGTACTGCATGCACCTTATGAAGATCAACATAAACTCTTAAATATTAAAGAAGTACTTCTTTGCCCCTATGCTATGATGTCCTTTTGAGTATTTTAAATAAATCTTGATCAAACTTAAATGAGTTTTCACTTCTTTACTGGGTTGCTTTTGAAAATGGGAATATTTACTTTAGAATAATTTTTAAGCCATTATTTGGTGTTTGGATCTTTTAAAAACCAAACTTAAAAATTATTCTCTGTAATGTGGTGTAGCACATATTTTTTGCGTGTGTTCTTGGGATGTGGGTGTCACTGGCGAGGCCAGCATTTGTTGCCCATCCCTAATTGTCCTTGAACTGAGTGGCTTGCGAGGCCATTTCAGA
The DNA here is from genome assembly GCF_017639515.1 of Carcharodon carcharias. Classification (NCBI taxonomy): domain Eukaryota; kingdom Metazoa; phylum Chordata; class Chondrichthyes; order Lamniformes; family Lamnidae; genus Carcharodon; species Carcharodon carcharias. Next base: position 164,119,911 of record NC_054477.1, on the reverse strand, counting down.
GGGCAGTTAAGAGTCAACCACATTGCTGTGGATCTGAAGTCACATGTAGACCAGACCAGGTAAGGATGGCAGATTTCCTCCCCTAAAGGACATTGGTGAACTAGATGGGTTTTTACAACAATCAATGATAGTTTCATGGTTACCATGACTGAGATTACCTTTCAAGTCCAGATTTTTATTACACAGCTGCTGTATTGGGATTTGAGCCCATGTTTGCTGAGTATAATCTGGGCCTCTGGGTTACTAGTCCAGTGACATTACCACTACGCCACCTATCCCCAAATATCTTTTTATTACACTCTTGCCATCACTATCCATATTGTTTGCCTGAGAAAATGGGAACTATAAACATTCACAATACTCAATTAATGCCTTCTCAAGGGCAGTTAAGGATGGGCATGCTGGCCTAGCCAACAACACCCACATCCCATGAACAAATAAAAAAAAAGTTAGATCATAGTGTGAATGCTGTATGTCCAGTATAAAAGCCTGCTGTCAACATTTCTTTAATGCTAATTACCACAGCTGGCAAGCAAAATTGAGTAGACAGTTGAGGGGAAAGTCACTGCACAGCTGTGTTCAGTATAGGTGGAATAGAATTTAAGTTCCAAGCAAAGATGACCAAGCCATGCAAGTATAAGAAAAGATCATCAGTAACTGTGTTTGAAGGAGGGTCACCATAGACCAATGGTCCACACATATTGACTGTCATTTCTCCACCCATTATTGCCTATTTGCCAATTACTTCTGGCTTTTGTTTCCAGAGCAGTACTCTTAAGTATGTTGTTTTCAAAGAAGTTGACATTGTACTTACAACCTGCTCGTTGTGGCATAAGTTTCCCCAGCTTCCTGCTTCCAGTTCAGTTATCCTAGAAATGTTTCTCTTGCTCCAGACATTTCTTCCCCTCATAAACAAGTGGCTGTACAATATATCTTGGATGGTCATTCAACTGACATAGAGACGCAAATGTTTGGGCAACTGCAATTATGCCTGTTTCACCATGACTGTCCCGGTAATGTGGTACACTGCATCACTTTGGTATTCTTTCTTACTGCAAAATTTTCATGAGCTTATACTGCATCCTGAATCGTTCTAGCTTCTTCACAAGTTGATGAAGTGTCTCAGATTTCAAACCACATACAAGTAAGGAAGCTTGCTTCCAACTACATAAAACTGATCATGGAATTTACTGTTGTGTCCTTACTATGGTCTTGGATTCACTATAAAGTTGACCTTGTACAGCCTGATGCATAGCTTTGTCCCTTGTAAGCTGGTCAGCCCATATCAAAAGGCCAATTGCTAAGCTGCTGTCAATCAGCATTAGAGTGCAGGAATGTTGCACAGTGACCAGTAAATCAAAGTTCACCAATAGCACGTAGCTTTTTATTGGATTTGGCCTTTGACCTGGTGGAACTGCAGTTGATGTCTCCATTCAAGTCTCTTGGCATTGCTGTGAGTAAGAACCCCAGTGAACCTGAGGGCTTTACACAGCCTGCTTCACACTATGTCCTAAGGAAAATGTATTAGATGTACTACTGTAATTAGTTGTGCCCAGTGCACTGTTGTGATGTTGCCTGACCTTTGTTAATGAGCTTATTGGGGACAGCTCACCAGCTTCTAGAGTATTTGGTTGATGGCATTGAGAGCCATCAATGAACACTAATGTTATCTTTGACCTTTCTGCATCAGTTGGGCCAAAAAGTTGCTAAGCTTTGCCCAAAGAATATCCAGAGTTGACCTAAAGTTGACTACGTTTCATCTTCGTGCCCCAGAGTGGAGAGAAGAACTACATCATATTCCGTGGTCGAATTTTGTTTGTCACACCTGAATGGGAGCATCCTGAAGATTAGGACTTGATGAACTGTGCCATAAATCTGTGTTTCCATCATGTGCTCTCCCATATCAGGTGGACCAGTTGAGACAGCGCTTTGGTTTATATGTTACAACCTGGGGCTTAACTGCTCTTTGTTGCAAAGCTTTGCGCACTCTGCAATGGCCCGATATTCACCAAGGATTTCTGTCTCTTTCTTTTAATCTTGTGTAAAGTTGTTTCAGCAACTGCAGAAGAACATTTGAATGTTAACTTTCTGTATAAAGAGATTGCATTGCATTGGCGGGTCAGATTTCAAGGAGTTGCCTCTTGCATCTCTCTTGCAGTTTGAGATCACAACTTTGCAGAATACAGTTTTCAGGACATCAGAGATGTTTTTTTGTGGTCATGTCCGCTTATCAGCTTTGTCCATTCCAGAAGCATTTGGAGCTTCCTTCAACTATAACTCGTTCACTCTCTGTTGATTGTGTTTCACTCAAGGCCACAGTATCCTGCAAGATAATTATTTTGCTGTCAGACTGGGTTGTTCTTCTGGCTGTTCATTGAGTTCCATCTCACAACGTTCTAGCATGCTTTTATTCCGCAACATTGGCTGTGAGGAGTGCCTTCTAGAAACCAGAAGTGGGTATTCTATCTGATCCATGTTTGCTAGGCTGCAGGTGATGTTGCTAAGTACAGCTAGTTAGTTAGCCAAGGGAAGTGCTGCTGGATATTTACATTGCTTCACTAGGCAAAATGAGCAATCAACACCCTGGGCTGTCTAATGTACAAGCCATCTAAACACCCTCCAGCCTTCACTTGTTATTTTTTTGGGGGGTTTGATTACAAGTCAGTGAATGTGCTTAAATAAAAGCAAAAAACTGCAGATGCTGGAAATCCGAAACAAAAGCAAAAATACCTGGAAAAACTCAGCAGGTCTGGCAGCTTCTGCGGAGAGGATACGGTTAATGATTCGAGTCCGAATGACCCTTCTGGTGCTCTCACTTGACACGGCCTATCTGTCTGGTGCCAGTTGTATGAAGTGCTTGAATCAACGATCGGCTTGCCAACGGCCAATGAAAATACAGCTCATCCACCTACCTCTTCCAAGTGTCCCTTCTTTTATGTGTCTAAGTTGCATATGCTTATTCAGAAGTATTAGGTCTGCCTTTTCTCTTTTTGCTGTTTTGTGGAGATTCTTTGCCAAGTTCAGTGATGAGGTCTTCAGCTGTAACCCTGACTTCATTTCTACTTTACACCCTGTGGCTCTGGGACCCTTGAACATGCCTGTAAGGTTTTATCCCGTTACAGATATTTACAGCAGAGCTTCCTGTGGTGGGTTAATAATTTTATTTTTTTTCCAAAGTTGAAGAGAAGGGTGTAGATAATACCCTGTGCCTCCCAAGTGCACTAACAGGGACCCAGCCAACTTCATTTTGCTAATTGCACATTGATTTCGAGGTATGAGGCAGCACTGATATACTCTGATCAACACATGAAAGGGGAGGGGAAAGGCATTAGTTTGGGCTTAGGACATTGTTTGTTATTGTTCATGTACTGAAATGGATGCCAGTTCTTACTCCCTTTGAATGTGGCCATGCCAAAGCACTTAACAGGAGTATTACCTGCAATATTTCCATGAACTTATCATCCCTTGCCCATCGGATAACTTATTTGCCAGACAGTTATATCAAGACTATCCTCTGAAAATAAACATCTGTTTATTTCATTTATATAAAAAATAATTTTGCATAACATACATCCTGTACAGAAACTTTACTTCCTGCAAGTCACAGTTCTTGGTGGTGTTCTTGCCAGTGTTAACCACTAAATTGCTATGTCAGTATTTCCCATCATTCTGCTGTGTCAAGTGTCAACAATGTCATTGCAAGCTTTAATCACTCACAAATTGACTGAAGGCAGCCCCACAAACAAATGAATTTGATTATTAAAATATTTTCTTTAGTTTCCTCCACCACCACCCTTGCTAGGAAAACTGGGAGACTAAGACTAGTTAAAAGTCGAAATGGGCCTCCATCACTTATGATGCTAAGAAAGTAATTTTATCTAATATGTTAACCTGTACAATTTTTTTGCCGTTCATCCCTGCCTCTGAAAAGCATCCTGTGTGGCCAGGAATAAGATGCTCAGCTGGCTAGCTTGTAACAACAGCTTATCCTGCTGTGAGGATAGCCCCTCTGATTACTGATTGAACCTCTTGAAAAATTATGGTAGTTTCATACCAGAGCAAAAAAATACTTTGCAAGTAAAAAATTGCATTTACTTTCAAGAAAGTACCCCAAAAATTCAGTAATAACAGATTTTTCCACTGTAATATGAAAATCCAGCTTTTGTTTCCAGAATAGGAATAGGAGTAGGCCATTCAGCCCATCAAGCCTGCTCCACCATCCAATTAGATGATGGCTGATCATCTACCTCAATGCCACTTTCCCACACTATCTCCATATCCCCTTGATATCATCAGTCTCCAGAAATCTCTCGATTTCTGTCTTGAACATGTTCAATGATTGAGCTTCCACGGCCCTCTGGGGTAGAGAATTCCAAAGATTCACTGCTCTTTGAAGAAATTCCTCCTCGTCTCGGTCTTAAATGGCCTACCTTTTACCCTGAGATTATGTCCCCTGGTTTTAGACTCATCAGCCAGGGGAAACATGTCTACATCCAGTCTGTTATGCCCCTTAAGAATTTTGAGAGTTTCGATGAGGTCACCTATCATTCTTTGAAACTCTATGAAATACAAACCTAGTCTCCTCAGTCTCTCCTCATAAAACAACCCTGCCATCCCAGGGATTGATCTGGTGAATCTCTGTTGCACTATCTCTATGGCAAGTATATGCTGCCTTAGATAAGGGGACCAAAACTGTGTACAATGCTCCAGGTGAGGTCTCACCAAGGCTCTATACAAGTGCAGCAAGACATCCTTATTCCTGTACTCTCATCCCCTCACGATAAAGGTCAACGTACCATTTGCCTTCCTAATTGCTTGCTTAACCTGCATGCTAGCTTTTAGTGACTCATGAACAAGGACACCCAGGTCCCTTTAGACACCTGCAAAAGAAATATTCTGCCTTTGGTTTTTTACTACCAAAGTGAATAATGTCACACTCATTCACATTATATTTCATCTGCCATATGATAACCCATTCACTTAACCTGTCCAAGTCCTCTTGAAGCCTCCTTACATCCTCACAACTTACCTTGTTTGGTGTCATCAGCAAATTTGGAAATATAACAATTTATCTCCACATCCAAATCATTTAAATGGATTGTGAATAGCTGTGGGCCTAGCATTGATCCTTGCAGTACCTCACTAGTCACAACTTGCCACCCTGAGAATGATCCATTTATTCCTACTCTCTGCTTTCTGTCTGTTAATCAATTCTCAATCCATACTAGTTTACTTCCCCCAATCCCATGCACTAATTTTATTTACTAACCTGTGTGGGACCTTATCAAAAGCCACCTGAAAATCCAAATACACCACATCCAATGGTTCTCCCATATCTATGCTACAAGTAACATCCTCAAAAACTAACAAATTTGTCAAACATGATTTTCCTTCTTAAATCCATGTTGACATTGCCCAATTTTACCATTCTTTTCTAAATGTTCAGCTATCACATCCTTTATAATAGATTCTAACATTTTCCTGACTAATGTTGATTTGTTGACATGGCTGAGTTTTAGAATGCTAGGCAATGGACGAGTCAGAGAAAATCACTCATCTAAGTGTTTAAAACTTATGAGAAGCTTAAGAGCAAACAGCCAGCTTAGTAGCAGTATGTTCTAGATTTCTGAGAGCAAACAGTCTTAAACATGGGCCTTACAGATTTGAAAGGTGAACTTCATTCATCATAACACACTATTCCCAAATTTAATGCCAGCCAAGCTCACCTCTTCCTGTCCAAAAGAAATTTGAGACTTGATAGTTCCTATTTCAACCAGACGTGACTACTTATGCTTCTAACATAATGAATATTGCAAGACTTAAGCGCAGCATTGGACGCAGGCAGAATCTGGCTGATTTGTCCCAAGTGCTGATGGAACTTGAGTCTGTTGAGAACCTGGATATGACAAATGGTGTGGATGAGGGTTGCATTGTTAGTGAAGGTGAGTTAACGGCAGGCGCAGTCCGGTTGATGGACTTCATGTGGTATTTTGAAGCTGAACTCCGTGTCAAGAAATAGTGAGGTTGCCTGCTATCAGGTTCAGCCCCAGTATGTACTCCAGAAGGGGAGTGGGTGGACTGGGTTGAGATGTGAAGTTTCTAGTTGGAAACTATCAGTACAGCTTTGATTATTGCCAATGTTTATGGAGAATTATGTCAATTCCATGGATAAATAGTAGCCGTATATGCAGACAGCATGCAGGAGTGTGCTAGAGGGCAAAGTAGGGTGTTATCAGCATAGATGTGGTCCTGGCCAAGTGGGATAAAGCTAGACTGGTCTCGAACCTTACTGAATTGGTGAGGAGTTGAGTATTGGCAATGTGAGGTGAAGGGAAGTTTGAAATTGGGGAGACAATTGTATGTGAGCTCTTTGAGGAGGAGAGTGATTGCAGTTTTGAATGGGGTGAGTAAGGGGTGTGGGGGGAAGAATAGTACTTGAGATTTTGGCTGAGGAGAGTTTGTTACGTGTCAGTAGAAGCTGGTGGATCATGTAGAGAAGGGTTCGATCAGTGCTTATGGGGAAGGAGTTAAAAATACTTAGGGTTGAGGGACTAGCTGAGCTGCCAGCAAATGGTGGATATTTTGAGGCTGGGGGTAGGTAGTGGATTTTTTTTTGAGGGGGTTATAGCTGGGATAGGTGGTGAGTCTGCAAGAGACTGGAGGCAACCGTGGATGGTATTCACTTTTGTGACAAAGGAATGAATTATTACATCAGGTGAGGGTGGTGGTGGAGAGAAGGGTCAGAAGGGAGTTGGAGAGGGGAATTGGAGAGGCACATTAGGGGGAAAGGGGAAGTTTGAAAGGGTGGTTGGAGAGAGGGGTATTTTGTGTGACTGAAGTTGCTCAGCAACTGTAAGGAAAGAAAGAAGTAAGTTCCTTTATTAAAATACACGTGTTTGGGAAGAGCACCTTTGAAAAGATTCTAGTGTTTAGTTCAAGAATATGCAAATTGTCTTTAAAAAAATCTTCAGTTGCTGCCAAACCAGGAAATGACATGAAGAGAAAACAAAAACAGAATTACCTGGAAAAACTCAGCAGGTCCGGCAGCATCGGCGGAGAAGAAAAGAGTTGACGTTTCGAGTCCTCATGACCCTTCGACAGAACCTGAGTTCTGTCGAAGGGTCATGAGGACTCGAAACGTCAACTCTTTTCTTCTCCGCCGATGCTGCCGGACCTGCTGAGTTTTTCCAGGTAATTCTGTTTTTGTTTTGGATTTCCAGCATCCGCAGTTTTTTTGTTTTTATATATATATATTGACATGAAGAGAACAGATATCTGGAATTTTATTCCCACCAGAGATGGACTTGGTTCAGCTATGATTTCAGTGAAGGCTCCTGTGTTGATGCCTCCCATTGCAAGTTTTCTGCTGTCCCACAGTGTTACTCTGTAGTGTGGGTGTAAACACACTGCAAATTTTTAGACAGTTTGACAGGGTAGGTACTGGGAGGCTGTCCCTCCTCTCTCTCTCTTTCTCTCTCTCTCTCTCTCTCTCTCTTCTCCTCCTCCTCCTCCTCCTCCTCCTCCTCCTCCTCTCCTCTCCACCCCCCCCCCCCCCCCCTCCATGCTGGAGAGTCCAGCATTGTGAGTCTAGTCTCAGGACAAGGGGTTGGCCATTTCAGACTGAGATGAGAAATTTCTTCACTCAGAGGATTGCGAATCTTTGAAATTCTCTACCCCAGAGGAATGTGAATGCTCTGATAATGAGTATATTCAAGACTGAGATTGGCAGGTTTTTGGTCTGGAGAAAATAGAGGGATATGGGGATAGACCAGGAAAGGAGTTGAAGTGGAATGTCGACCATGATTTTATTGACTGGTGGAGCAGGCTTCATGGGCGCATTAGCATGCTTCTCCTATTATGTACCGATTAAAGCCCTGGTTAGAATTCCAGGACAACTAATGAATCATGGTGAAAATAACTTAGAAGGTAAGTTAACTGTGACAGGTAATCATCTGGAGAACGAGACAAATGGAAGACTTGGTACTTCTCTTACTGTTGTTTCCAGTCCTGAAAACCTACAAGATCAGCTGATTTCAAAGAGTGTGTCTCAGAACCAAACATAAATGGATGGGTCGTCAAGACACGGAAAATAAGTTGGCTGCAGAGGAGAAAAAAGAAAAGCAAGAGGCAAAAAGTATAATAGAGAATTGTTTGAAGTATTTCATTCAGTGTTTTAACATACGTGTTTCATCCTGAGAATCATTGTAGTGTTGCTGAGGAACTATTGAGTATCACTGACCTGTGCTGCCATTTTGCAAAGCAATTCCAGAGAGAAGTGAATTGCTGCGAGTTTTATAGTTAACCCTAGTCAGTTTAAACAATCAATTACAAGTGTTTTGTACAAGTGAGGGAATGAACAAAGGTGCTGCAGTTTTGTTTGAAACTTTTAAAAAGAAATTCTGCTTGTGATTTGCTACTTCTGTTTAAACTTGCTTCAGTAGCCCAGCTTGACTTAAGATATTTGAGAACCAAGTGCAGCTAATTTCAGTACCCATCAAAATGAAATGTGTAAATGCTGCAATAATACCCTAATACTGTTATTAGCAGATTACTTTAATATATTTATTGTAATGCAATTTTTCATATCGCCTTCAACGAAATGCCCTAACTAATCTTTCCCACATGTCCAGATCTATCCTATGTGTGAAACGCTGTGATAAGATGGAGTGTAATTGTTTCCATGTTCCTTTGTGCAGTTTAAGGAATGCTAATGGGTTGACGGCAGCTGAGCTTGCCCTGGCTCAGGGGTTCCATGAATGTTCCCAGTTCCTGTGCAGTGTGCAGAACCATCAGCTAAATAGTTTCTACACCAATGGTGTCGCCAACGGTCTTTACCAGGATAATCTGATCACGGGCAGCCTAAATGGCTACACAGGAACCAACCGCAAGAGAAGCCACGAGGAATCTGAGCACTGCGGAATCAAGAAGCCTAGAACTGACGGTAAGTACTTTGTGCCGTTACACATTTTATTCTGCTGCATAAGAATTATCAAAATCATTTCTTTTTGCATTTGTAGCAGCATCCCATCAACACTGTGATAATCACGTGAATAACAAAAGGACCAAAAGTTGCCCAACTTTTGTTGGTGTAGCAAAAGCATTTTAATCATAGGCACATAGCACAGCAGGAGACCATTCAGCCCATCATGCCTGTACCGGATCTTTGAAAGGGCTATCCAATTAGTCCCACTTCCCTGCTCTTTCCCTACAGCCCTGAAAAAACTTTCCCCTTCAAGTATTTATCCAATTTGCTTTTGAAAGTTATCAGTGAATCTGCTTCCACCATTCATTCAGGCAGCACATTCAAGATCATAACAACCCAATGATCCCATCAGTGCAACAGTTGACAGAATTGTGGACTGAAATTAAGGGAAAACTTCAAGAAAGATTCTATTGAATTCACAGTTTAAATTCCAAATGTTCTTTTTACATAAAGGTTTAACTTGGAAGTGGCTATTTCACCTTCACCCTTCATGCTTGGGCTGAATATAGGTCCATTTTGGGGTTGATTTTTACAACCATCTCCTTTATTTATTCTGTTCTCCTTTATGTTCTTTGGGAAACTGATCCTTTTTAGTGTTGTACAGGATTTAGAATCAGTCGCCGCCTGTGACTGACATTTCTTCCAACCAGTGCTTATCTTCCTATGGCCTTGTGTCTCTGATTTCTCTGCATTAGAAAGATTCCTTCTGCTAACCTGACCTATTCCTTTTCTTAAGAATAATTCAACCCCCCCCCCCCCACCTCATATTTTTCTCTTCTCAAGAGAACACAGTTGTTGTTGCTCCTGCCGTCATTCCTCACCCAGACCATCAGTCCAGCTAAATCTGCACTGCAGCTTGTCCAGAATGATTAGATCCATCCTATAGTGAGGAACCCAGTCAGCAAAAACTCTTGATTGTATTTGGTTGCTCTTGATGGAAGGTCTAGGGTCCGTTCGGCTTTTTAATGGTGTTTTTAAAAACCTTTATCCACTTTTAAGCTTAATTTATCTGCCTGTGCTGTCTCATTTGTTCATCTGCGCAGAGAAATGTATTACTTCAGTTATAGTTTCAGTATTTTCCTTCTTCCTTCCCTTCATCTCCCTCTATCCCTTTCTCTCCATTCCTTCACCTCTACCCCTAACCTCCCACGAAACGTTGCTCATGCTTCACTTCTCCTTCGTCACCTTCTGTCCCTCCCTCTTCTGTGAACAGCCAGCCCCTTTCCCAGGCTCTCCACCCCACATGCTCTGCCCTTCATCCACACGCCCTCCGTCCCCCTGCCCCACTCCCTCCGTCCCCCTGCCCCACTACCTCCGTCCCCCTGCCCCACTACCTCCGTCCCCCTGCCCCACTACCTCCGTCCCCCAGCCCCACTACCTCCGTCCTCCAGCCCCACTACCTCCGTCCTCCAGCCCCACGTCCTCCGTCCCCCAGCCCCACTCCCTCCGTCCCCCTGCCCCACGCCCTCCGTCCCCCAGCCCCCAGCCCCACGCCCTCCGTCCCCCTGCCCCACTACCTCCGTCCCCCTGCCCCACTACCTCCGTCCCCCAGCCCCACTACCTCCGTCCTCCAGCCCCACTACCTCCGTCCCCCAGCCCCACTCCCTCCGTCCCCCTGCCCCACGCCCTCCGTCCCCCAGCCCCCAGCCCCACGCCCTCCGTCCCCCTGCCCCACTACCTCCGTCCCCACTCCCTCCGTCCCCCTGCCCCACTCCCTCCGTCCCCCTGCCCCACTCCCTCCGTCCCCCTGCCCCACTACCTCCGTCCCCCTGCCCCACTCCCTCCGTCCCCCTGCCCCACGCCCTCCGTCCCCCAGCCCCCAGCCCCACGCCCTCCGTCCCCCTGCCCCACTACCTCCGTCCCCCTGCCCCACTACCTCCGTCCCCCAGCCCCACTACCTCCGTCCTCCAGCCCCACTACCTCCGTCCTCCAGCCCCACGTCCTCCGTCCTCCTGCCCCACTACCTCCGTCCCCCAGCCCCACTACCTCCGTCCTCCAGCCCCACTACCTCCGTCCTCCAGCCCCACGTCCTCCGTCCTCCTGCCCCACTACCTCCGTCCTCCAGCCCCACTACCTCCGTCCCCCAGCCCCACTCCCTCCGTCCTCCAGCCCCACGTCCTCCGTCCTCCTGCCCCACTACCTCCGTCCCCCAGCCCCACTCCCTCCGTCCTCCAGCCCCACGTCCTCCGTCCTCCAGCCCCACTACCTCCGTCCCCCAGCCCCACTCCCTCCGTCCCCCTGCCCCACGCCCTCCGTCCCCCAGCCCCCAGCCCCACGCCCTCCGTCCCCCTGCCCCACTACCTCCGTCCCCACTCCCTCCGTCCCCCTGCCCCACTCCCTCCGTCCCCCTGCCCCACTCCCTCCGTCCCCCTGCCCCACTACCTCCGTCCCCCTGCCCCACTACCTCCGTCCCCCTGCCCCACTCCCTCCGTCCCCCTGCCCCACTCCCTCCGTCCCCCTGCCCCACGCCCTCCGTCCCCCAGCCCCACTCCCTCCGTCCCCCTGCCCCACTACCTCCGTCCCCCTGCCCCACTACCTCCGTCCCCCTGCCCCACTACCTCCGTCCCCCTGCCCCACGCCCTCCGTCCCCCTGCCCCACTACCTCCGTCCCCCTGCCCCCAGCCCCACGCCCTCCGTCCCCCTGCCCCACTACCTCCGTCCCCACTACCTCCGTCCCCCTGCCCCACTACCTCTGTCCCCCTGCCCCACTACCTCCGTCCCCCTGCCCCACGCCCTCCGTCTCCCTGCCCCACGCCCTCCGTCCCCCTGCCCCACTACCTCTGTCCCCCTGCCCCACGCCCTCAGTGCCCCACCCCACTCCCTCTGTCCCACACTCCCTGACACCCTGTCCCACACTCCCCGTCCCTCCGTCCTACGCCCTCTATTTTTACCCTCCTCCACACTTTTGTGTTACCAGCTTTTTGTTTTATATAAAGTCGTCTTTTAACAATCATGAACATATTTGGGGATTTGAAACTCAGCACCATTCCCAATCCCAGTCTCTCCATCCTCCCTTTCCCCAATCCCAGTCTCTCCATCCTCCCTTTCCCCAATCCCAGTCTCTCCATCCCCCCTTTTCCTAAACCCCTGTTCCCTGCCCCCGGCCAAGTTCTTTTAATAATGTCCAAACTCCCTTTGCCCCTGTCCCCATCCTTGTGCCATATCCAAGCCTGGTCCACGGGGTCACCGAGCCCGACCCACAGGGTCACCGGTCACCCAGCCCGATCCACGGGGTCACTGGTCATTGTCCTTCCTTTGGGGTGGTGGTGGGGTCAGTTACTGACCCTTGGGCCTCCCATGATATATTTTGGGAGTGTCTGGCAATGAGCAGGGTCCTGACGTCAGGGGTCATCATAAACAAGTTTTGGTTTTGATTTTTAAGTCAAAAACCACATGGTGATAACATCACCCACCCATAACCAGTCATTGACATGTGGCTCCTTTAAATCATATGTGGATATGTTTCTATTTGTTTCTCCTCTGACACTTTTCAGCAACTGCTGTCAATCATACGAGTATTACAATACACAGAGGCCTCCTCTGAACTTGCCAGTGTATCTATGTACTTGGTGCAGCAATGGATGTTTCCATCCTTTGAGTCTGTTTCTTGTATGCATGTGAGCAGCTCGATCCTTGCTGTAGAAATTCCTGACCAAGTATCTTTAACAAGGTTAAATTTGGGGGAAACAGGGTTACTCACTAGAAATGGGACCTGTTAAACAGTAATTTACAGGGTAGTGTGATACTTGAGGTCAAACGATCCTGAAGGACACTGAAGGGAAATGCTTTTAGGAAATGGACCTGTTTTATGAAGCGTACAGTAAACCAGCTTCTGCTTTGGAAACTGTAAGTGACAGCACTCTATATATTTCTGCTGAATTATCCCAAATGTGAGAATTCAGCAGAAATATCCAAAATTGGCAGATGCTGTAAGCTCACAGTACGCAGACTCTGAGCCAGGACATCTTAAACCAGTTTCAGTTTGTCAGTCAGTCTGACTGGATTGAAACCCTGCATAGAGCGAAAGGGATGGACATGATTGATGGATATTGTCGCCTTTCTTTAATTTATCACAGCTGAGATATGAACAATTCGTAGCAAATCGGAATTGCAGCTGGGGCCCTCTGCATGTCCGGTGTGAGCAGTAAACACTCAGTGAGGCTTGCCTCCAGCACATGTAGCCCAAAAGCTCACCTGCACCCCACCCTCACCCCACAGCTTCCAATACCGACGCCCTAGTGTGGCTGTAATGTTTGAGAGCTCTGGCCACATGGAGCCAGTGGTAATCGACAGTGAGCAGCTGACTGCCCCTAAATAAAAGTAACTTGTCCCTGTTACCCTCCTCCCTGACATTGATTCCCCACCAGGCCTGGCACTACCCGTGCAGTCACTTCCCCTTGCTTCCCAACAACAGCACCCTTTACTAACTGTTGGTGTGCCCTCAGTTTGTCGCAATACGCTTGCTCAGAGTGCTGGCTCAGCGCTGGGTGAGCTAGCCAGAGTTGGCTGTCATGCCAGTGGTGGGTGTCAGTATTGTGGCCCCACTCTCACAAAAATGCTCACAGCACTCACTCCATTATGTCCTTTCACTTACAACAGGCAAACAGTGAAAGACCAAGGTACCTGCTGTAAGTAGTGAGGACTGTCACCATCAAATGCTTTAGGATATTTCAGAACTTGTTGACTGTTAGTGTACTTCATTTTCATGGTTATCTTTTTAGTTGGCCATTTTCCACCTTTTAAATCCTATCCAGTATTTTATGCTGGGAGAGTTCAATGATGAATCCCTGCAGTGTTTGTAAGACCTTTTAAATATAAATTATCAAGCAAAGGCATGCCGAAGGGTTAGTTTTTGAGTTTGTGCTAGCACCAGGGAACAGATTGGAAATAAATGGAACTCTGTGGGTGACACACTCATTGTGACTGTAAGGAGAGACACTCCACTGGTATCACAAACCCGCAAAGCAGACCCTTTAACATAAAGCAAAAGTCTATTTTGTATGTATATGTGGTTATAGTGGCCGTGACATTTCAGCAGAGACTTCACTGGGCCTAAATAAATCCATATATGATGGGCTGGTGTCATATACTTAAACATGCAAATGTGCATGTGTGCTTATGGTAGATTCCTCCTTCTCGCAGCTCTGAGCTTTGATGGCTTCGGGACAACAGCCAATGGCATCACCATGAACAACTTTGAAAGCATTTACACAGAGACCACGCCCTCTGCCATATCGGGTGGGGCTGGAGGATTCCCAGCCGAGTGTGGCAGCAACCAGATCAAACCGGATCCCACAGCTCAGGAGGCTGCCTTTCTTAGAGGCCAGGATTTTGAAGTCTTCACAATCTCTCCCATGCAGACGCCATGTCGCTGTATAACTAAATATGCATATGACTTTTAACATTTTCAGCCTTCATATTATAAAGTCAGTTTCTTTCCTAATTGTGATTCATGAGCTAGGCAGTTGCTCTCTAACAATCCACACCCACCGTTGCTCAAACTGGAAAGCATGAGTGGTTTTGAAGAAAAAAGTTTCTAAAAACTGGGGCAATGCTTTCTCTGAATATGTGCCACCTGGCACCACATGGCCTGACTAACACACACAAGCACACGTGCACTCACACACAGGTACACATGCAAACAGATACTGGCATATGCGCACAGCCACACCCAGACATTTACACATTTAGCTATTTACTTAGAGGACAGTAGTGACTGCACTTCTATAATAATTAACAGACTGCAGAGTGCTTTGGGATGTTTTGAGGGTGTGATAAGGTGCTCTATAAATACAAGTTCTTCCTGCATGACTTATGTGTACACAGCATTTCAGCTGGAGTCTGTTATACCTTGTCTTTATTCCCATGTAATGTGCTGTTTATATTCTGATCAGAGGTTTGTATTTCAAAATAAGTTTTAAACTGAGGCCCCATCTTCCCTTTCAGGTGAATGTAAAATCCAATGACACTATTTCAGCTAAGAGCAGGAGATTTTTCCTCAATGTCTTGGCCAGTATTTAACCCTCAACCAATATCTCTAAACCAGATTATTTGGTCATGGTCACATTGCTGTTTGTGGGAGCTTTCTGTGCACAAATTGGTTACTGCATTTCCTAAATTACAATGACTTCAAAATAATTTTGGGATGTCCTAAGATCATGAAAGATGGTATAGAAGTGCAATTTTTCTTTCTTTTCATTCCTTTGTGCTTTTAGATGATGGATTATCCAAATGCACTTAGTTTAGATCCAACATGTTATTTTAATAAATACTTTTGATACTTTAACTTTTGCTTCTTCCTTTGTTTTTGGTTTTGAACCCTTTCTTTGTCAAGGCACCGGCTCCCTAGCTGAGCAATAGTTCTGGGAAAGCACCAGCCTTGTACCTGAGCCCGGGCGATGTCAGCAAGCTATTCAACCTTTGGTGGCGTCATGGCTGAGCTCTGTTTTGTTCTTCAGTATCCATGAGCTAGCTGTTTCAGTACAGTACACTGGATAATCAAGAGCAGGGACCACGCCTGATTACTTGTTTCCCCCTCACTTAATCTAAGGCACCAAGGCCAATTATAGTGTCTTTGCCATCACTCTGACTAAAGGCAGCAATTCAGAAGTCATCAGCATCGTGCCTGGGTTCTGCTTGGGCTCAGCTTCTCCCTAAATAAACTCTTGGAGAAGCACCTGATACTTTGAATATTTAACTATTCTGGGTGCAATTATTGGTGCAAAAACTTTTGTGAATGTTGGTGTTATTAAGTATTTGTAAGAATATTCTTACAGTTGAACAGTGATTAGATACAAAACTGATACAGGAGCCTATCTTGTTCATGCCATACAGCCTCTGTCAGTGTAGTTTTAATGTACTATACGTCCTAGGCTAGCAATTGAGCACAGTTTAATTAGTGTCTGGGTTTCTCTGCTCTTTCAAGTCGCACACTTAGCATTGTGAGAGCCAATCCCCAGCATGGTTACTCAGCTTGAATGAACAGTTCCTTCAGCCAGCTTCCTGTGGTGGTTCACGGCTTTTTTTTTGTCACTGAATTTGTCGTTACTGTTGGGGTACACATACTCACATGAAAACCACACTTGTCAAGCCTGGCTCAGAGATCGTGATTCAACTAGTCTGATACCTGATATATGGTGAAGTGCCCACAGCACATCTCAGTTACCCACCCTTAACTTTAACCACTGGATCATTATTGAATTTGCAAAGATGTTTTAAAATAATTTTAAAAGGGAGCATTGGGAACGTTTTGAGGAATAAGTGAGACAGATGTTTCTATTTCCTAACCATAGTTATGCAGGGATTTTGTCCCGGACAAGTAAACTTTACAAAAACTGAGAGAAAAGGGGAAACCTCTTGGAGCTTAAAAGTACATAATACAGACTACTATTGTAGCTTGTGGATAAAATTTTAAAGCACACAGTATATTGAATGTTCAAAAAGTATAGGCGGGTTTTTGCTTTGCTTTGCTGTAATAACTTGTTTAAACCTTTAATCCTACACAATAGTGTAGGACTGTCAGGAAAGCTTACTGTGATTCAAGGGCCCAGACTCCTCATGGTGGGAACCAGAAATGGTGAATGTGCCATGGACAGACAGACTGAGCTTTACATTGTACCTTCTGTTTTTCAAATCCAAATTGGAGGGGAGCTGGAATCAGACCAGGGGAAAAAAGCTGATGGGTACAGGGACTATCAATTTTCTTTTATTCATTCATGGGATGTGGGCCTCGCTGGCTGGGCCAGCATTTATTGCTCATCCCTAATTGCCCTTGAGAAGGTGGTGGTGAGCTGCCATATAGCTTATTACGTAGCAAAGTTCCAGTGATTTTTAAAAATGAACAATATGATTTTCCATCATATCGGTGCACGATGAGGAGTGAAATCAAGTTGTTGAGGCACATAAAGAGGTGACTAGAAGAAACCTTTTTACAGAGTTGGGAATATGGGACAATTTGGTACAAATGGCTGATACTAAATCAATTACAAATTCCCAAAAGGTACCAGATAATTACTGAAAGGATATGAAGGAGTGCAGGGAGAAAGCAGGGAGATGAGATTATTTTTAGGAGAGTATAAGAGAATGGATTTAGTTTGGGAAGTAGAAAAGTGTAGAATCTATCCTGAGGGGGACCTGACTTGAAAATCAGAATGTTCAACTTGTGCATTAACATTTCTCTATGTGTAAAATGGGTGAACTAAGGGTTATTTCACTTGCACCTTCTGACAATGAACCAATTCATGAAGGGAGGAATATTTTGATGGAAGGAGATAAAGTCTTAGCTGAATGGTTTGATTTATGTTTAGTCTGGTCTGCTGGATGAAGTTGAAGCAGTCTCTACATTCTACCCTGGGAAGCTACACCACAGTTCCCTTTAAATGCAGAGTCAAAGCTTGAGATCAAAGACTTTCAAAGTCTGATAGGGGATACAGTTGCCAGAGAATGAGGACAATCTGGCCATGGCTCATTTTCCAGTCTTCCTGTAATGTGTCCCTGACATTTGTCTGTCTGTCAGCAGATATTCCTCATCCTCCTGCTTTAGTCAGCCCCCATTTAAGGATTCCATATTCTGGGCAGTAGACATGTTGCTGCCACTCAGAAATTTGTGAAGTGCTCGGACCAGCTGGATCGGGTTCCCGTTTGCGTACAAAGGGTTCAGAGCCAAAGTTCATCGATATATTTCTTCCCTGCTGTCAGTGAAGTCTTGTTTTTGGTGGCTGCTGCTGCATATATAGATGTACTTCGGTGAAGTACTGCTCTACAAGAAGCTGCTAGTTTCACACTAGTGCTCAAAAACAATCACAGTTAGTGATCTAGTCTTTCCACATTCTCATACCTCTCAATAGATCCTCTGTATTTGAGTCATTATCAATTCCAGTTGAGACCAGGTCACCTGGCTTTAAGATCAATGATCATGAACCTTCACCCTCATCAACATCTATAACCTTTTGTATTTTTATTCATTCTCAGGATGTGGGCTTCGCTGTCTAGCCCAGCATTTATTGCCCATTTCTAATTGCCCTTGAGAAGGTGGTGGCGATCTGCCTTCTTGAACCGCTGCAGTCCATGTGGTGTAGGTACACCCACAGTGCTGTTAGGGAGGGAGTTCCAGGATTTTGACCCAGCAACAGCGAAGGAACGGCGATATATTTCCAAGTCAGGGTGGTGCGTGACTTGGAGGGGAACTTCCAGGTGGTGGTGTTCCCATGTGTCTGCTGCCCTTGTCCTTCTAGATGGTAGTGGTCAAGGATTTGGAAGGTGCTGTCAGAGGAGCCTTGGTGAATTCCTGCAGTGCACCTTTTAGATGGTACACACACTGCTGCTACTGTGTCTCGGTGATGGAGGGAGTGAATGTTTGTGGATAGGATGCCAATCAAGCAGGCTGCTTTGTCTTGGATGGTGGAAAGCTTCTTGAGTGTTGTGGGGGCTGCACTCATCCAGGCAAGTGGAGAGTATTCCATCACACTCCTGACTTGTGCCTTGTAGATGGTGGACAGGCTTTGGGGAGTCAGGAGTTGAGTTACTCATCACAGGTTTTCTAGCCACTGACCTGCTCTTGTAGCCACAGTATTTAAATGGCTAGTCCAGTTCAGTTTCTGGTCAATGGTAATCCCTAGGATGTTGATAGTGGGGGATTCAGCGATGGTAATGCCATTGAACATCAAAGGACGTTGGTTAGATTCTCTCTTGTTGGAGATGGTCATTGCCTGACACTTGTGTAGCGCGAAAGTTACTTACTACTTGCCAGCCCAAGCCTGGATATTGTCCAGGTCTTGCTGCATTTGGACATTGACTGCTTCAGTATCTGAGGAGTCGCGAATGATGTTGAACATTGTGCAATCATCAGCGAACATCCCCACTTCTGACTTTATGATGGAAGGAAGGTCATTGATGTAGCAGCTGAAGATGGTTGAGCCGAGGACACTACCCTGAGGAACTCCTGCAGTGATGTCCTGAGACTGAGATGAACTGACCTCCAACAACCACAACCATCTTCCTTTGTACTAGGAATGACTCCAACCATTCGCCTTGACTCAAGGTTTGCTAGGGCTCCTTGATGCCATGCTTGGTCAAATGCTGTCTTGATGTCAAGGACAGTCACTCTCACCTCACCTCGGAAGTACAGCTCTTTTGTCCATGTTTGAACCAAGGCTGTAATGAGGTCAGGAGTTGAGTGGTCTTAGCGGGACCCAAACTGAGCGTCAGTGAGCAGGTTATTGCTAAGCCAGTGCCATTTGATAGCGCTGTTGATGACCCCTTCCATCACTTTACTGATGGTCGAGAGTAGACTGATGGGGCGGTAACTGGCTGGGTTGGATTTGTCCTGCTTTTTGTACAGGACAAAACCTAGGCAAATTTCCACATTGCTGGTAGATGCCAGTGTTGTAGCTGTACTGGAACAGCTTGGCTTGGGGCACAGCAAGTTCTGGAGCACATGTCTTCAGTACTATTGCCGGAATATTGTCAGGGCCCATAGACTTTGCAGTATCCAGTGTTTTCAACTGTTTCTTGATATCACGTGGAGTGAATTGTATTGGCTGAAGACTGGCATCTGTGATGCTGGGGACCTCCGGAGGCGGCTGAGATGGATCATCCACTGGGCACTTCTGGCTGAAGATTGTTGCGAATGCTTCAGCCTTCTCTTTTGCACTGATCTGCTGGGGTCCCCCATCATGGAGGATGTGGATATCTGTGGACTCTCCTCCTCCAGTGAATTATTTAATTGTCCACCACCATTCACGATTGGGTGTGGCAGAACCAAAGGGCTTAGATCTGATCCATTGGTTGTAGGATCTATCTATCGTATGCTGCTAATGCTGTTTGGCACGCAAGTTGTCCTGTGTTATAGCTTCACCAGGTTGACACCTCATTTTTAGGAATGCCTGGTGCTGCTCCTGGCATGGGCTCCTGCACTCTTCAGGGTAGATCCCCTGGCTTGATGATAATGGTAGAGTGGGGGATATGCCAGGCCATGAGGTTACAGATTGTGTTCGAGTACGATTCTGCTGCTGCTGATGGCCCACAGCGCCTCATGGATGTCCAGCCTTGAGCTGCTAGGATCTGTTCAAAGTCTAACCCATTTAGCATGGTGGTAGTGCCACACAACACGATGGAGGGTGTCCTCAATGTCAAGTAACTGTTGTACTGTTGAATTCTAAGTGGATTTCCGCTGGGGCAAGTTGGCCCCTTCAAATTTTCTATGCAAGCTCAGAGAGTGAACGGAGGCAGGGATGGCTCTTGGGTGTGACCCAGTAGCTCATACAAACCTTGTTTTGTACAACAGCTGATGAGGTTGTCTGTTCCCCTGAGACTCATGCAGTTTTCTCCATCTCCAGCCTGAAGAACTCTCCTTCAGGCATCCGTTATCAAAGTAGTAAATTTTGTCAGTCTTCAGCTGCTGTGTACTCACGGCCAACAAAAGGCAAATAGTTCAGATGCTGGAAACATGAAATAACAGAAAATACTGGAAACACTCAACAATCAGGCAACATCTGTGGAACAAGAGAAATGCAGCAATGTCTCTGGCTGATGGCACATTGTCAGAACCCAATTATAAATGTGGTCTGGTACAGTATTTGTTGCTTTAGCACAGATTGAGCTTGTTCCTGGAGTTCTGTAGAAAGGACTAACTTTCAAAATTTCCTGTGGACACATATTGACGAGCAAGAAAGTTGCTCTCAAAGCTTTACCGAGAAGACTGGTTTGATTAATTATGATTCCTGACAGATTGGAGTTTTGTGTTGTACTCATTAAAGTAAATATGGTAGCTTTTCCCCCAAGGTGCTTTATAAGGGACATTGGATATGGCAGGAGTTGAGCCTGAGCTAAGGGTAGTGACCAAAGGCAAGATGAAAGAAACAGATTAGATTGTTTAGATCCAAGCAGCTAAACACGCACAGCTTTGTGCACTCGACGTAAACCAGTGACCTGTTCAATACTGCTTCATAAACATTCCTGACTCAGGACATTGAGTTTCCCTGTTGATCAATAAACAGCGAGTATTATTCCATTAATAGCCAATACATCAAATTTATTTTGCAATGGTCAAGTCAGACATTTAAAATGCAAGTTAAAGCACAATATACTCAACATAACAATTAAACCAGGGAATGTTGCACCTTGTTCTCTTCCTGGGCCAGTCTATGAGGACTTGAGATAATCTAAGGCAGCATTGTGGATTATCTTTTTAGTTTCACTCAACATTTTTGTCTTGATATATCAACAGTTCACAATTAAAATTGTTCCAGTCCAGGTGTGAACTGAACTTTAGCAGGATGTTTCTCACCTTTAAAGTTTATTTATACAAGCTTAGGTGTCAATACTTTGCTTTATTTTGGTACATATATGCAAATATTATAATCAATTTATCTCTGCTGAAAGCTGGATGAATGTTAGGTTCCCTACCACAACAAGACTTTCCCGGTCCTAGAATAAAGTGTAAGCTCCCTCTTTACCTCTCACTGTTTTCCTGCCTTTCTTCCCTTTCCTTCTGACTGGTGCAAGTTGGAGCTTGTTGCTATTTCTGTGTTGACATCTCTCAGACTCTGCAGCTTCTGGTCAGAGGATTAATTAAGGTGTGGTCCAGAACATCATCTTTTTATAAACAGGAGCTGAAAGATTAGCATTGCACAGGGCTCTTAATCCTAATGTCTCTGCCCGCTGTCTCTCCGCGGTGTCTCTGCCCAGTGCCTCTGCCCAGCGTCTAACCCTGCTGAATTCAGGCACCGGTTTCAAAGAACGAGCAGGATCATATTTAGGAAAGGTAATTGTCACCTGATTGTGTAATTATTTTATTTCAATGATTTTCTTTACAGACGATATAATTCATTTAGAGAAAGGAAATGTTTGGTAAATATTTTCATTCAGATATTCTTCTTAGGCGCACATGTAACTAAACACACTCTCTGCTGCAATTAGCTTTGAGATGACTAGTTATCTCAGTTAAAATAAAGCCAGAAAATGATGGAATCAGTCAGCATCTGTGGAGAGAACATACAGTGTGTAAACTTCTGATCACAGCTTTACTGGACAAAACAAACATTAACTTCGAGGTACAGGTTATGGGTGTGCCTCTGATTAGTCTGTGCTTTGATAATGTGTAACTTAAGTCTGTTTGGAAGGATTAAATATAACTTTGTTATTGACTTTGGTTGCAAGTACAAAATGTTTGTTAAAGTATGTGAAATTAATTCATCTACACCTCTTCCAATAGTTTTGTACTTGTGTTGCTTTTCTGCACTCTCTGTGTTGCAACAATAAAGAAATCTTAATACCTAACTAACATGTTCCAGTCCATTAATTCAGCTAATTTTATTATTTATCTTATTCTCCTCTGTCCCTTCTCTCTAATGCTGTTCACTGTTTCCAGCCCAGAGAAGGAGCTACCCTCTGATCCAGGATGCTCCTGTCCCTAACATGTTTGTTAAAAGCTAGAGTGATTGGTATGCTGGTATTTTTCTGTCTCAGACTGGAGTGGGGTAAATGCTGTCACCACCCCGTATAGTGTTGCAGTCACAACCTGAAATTATAATGTGAGGAATTACAGTAATAAGCCCAGTGTTTTGTCCCAGTGTGCGTTGCTGACACGCTGCGCACACACTGAAAGTTTACTTTGTTTCCTCTGCATTAACTTGTACAGGAATCTGTAGGAACTTTGTTTTATTTTTAAAAAGATAAGGTCCATTCCAAATTGTGGAAACACTTTGTACCGCCATCAGTTTTAAAGTTTAAGACCTCATCCTTGTCTTCAAGTCCCTCCATAGTCTCACCCTCCCTCTATCTCTGCAAACTCCTGCCATTTTGGCCTCTCCCCCATTGGTAGCCTTGCCTTCTGCTTCCTATGGTCCTAAGCTCTGGAATTCCCTTACTAAACTCCCCACCTCTCTACTATGTTTTTGGTGATCTGTCCTGGTGTCATCTCCTGTGGTTCTCTGTCAAAATATTGATAACGCCCTCGTTAAGTGCTTTGGGACATCTTGCTATTGTAAATGCATTATATATAAATGTCGCTTCCAAGAAATAAAATGACCATTTTCATCAATTCAGAGTAAAGCTCCCATAAACTTGAACTCATCCAAGCTTCTGCTGCCTAAATCTTCACCATTTGTTCACTATATGTGGCCTTGTTGCCCTGCATTAACTCCAGGTTTTTACATTTAATATTCTAGCCCTTCTGTTAAAATTTCTGCATTGTTTTGGCCTCTCACTGCCTTTCTAAATGTCTGCAATTCTCCCAGCCCCCACCCTGTCCATTGCTCAGGGCTCTTGTGCACTCTTCCCCACCTGCTTTGCCTCAACTGGCAGAGGAGCCTTCAGCCTTCTTTCCCAACTCTGGAATTCTCTAAACTCTTCTGCCTGTCTGCCTCTCCAACAGCTTTGGGTCAACATCACACCCCCGTTGTGTTTTTTAGCTACTGAATCCTTTTTCCTTACTTTACTGTGGAAGTAGGTTTGAACTTGCTTCTATGTTAAATGTTCGGTATAAGTGCAGGTTGTCCACCCTTTGTTACTGTATTAGTGATGCATCACTGTTATTGAATATCCACACAGGAACATAATGTCTCAGTTCAGTTTAGCTGGTGGAAATATTTACTGAGAGGTGACCAAAAAGATGTCGCTGATCTTTACAGTTTAACTTCCTCTCAGGAGAAGCTATTTTGTATCAGAACTGGAAAACCTTGTGTGTGGAATAAATAGATTGATGTGCGACAGGAGTTTATCTTAATATTTTGCACCAGAAGATGTAGCATGTTCACTATGTTTCCGATCATTTCCATAGATGGAAAAGCAGTGTGCAGACAGGCTTGTATGATTCAGGTTAAAGTTATTGCAGATCACAACTTTAGATGGTTCCAAACTAAATCGCTGATAAGCAGCAACACTATTTGAACTTACAAAATGTTCTCTGAAAGGAAAACAATTCCTTTTATAATTCTTTTCAACCTTTTCACTGAATTTTGGACATTACAGTGTTAGGTAGCTCCACCTTACCTGCCCAAGGTGTGGAAATGTGGCTGAAACAAGTGAACTGTAAAATGGATCAAAGGAGCAGCTGATAATCCCACTCAAGGCAGGTTATCACACTTTGGGTCACACTGGCAATGGTCAAACATTTCTCCAACAGACTGGTGATTTATGAGTAATTATTTCCATCCCTCATTACTGGTGGGAAAGGGAAATCTCCTCAGTTCCTGTCTTGTCAGACATAGCCTGTTGCTACTTTTGGCTGTCTGTGGTTATCCATTTAACTCCTCTCTCTTCTGTCGACATCAGTATTATATTCGCATACCGCTTAATGGCATGGCTAAGCCCAATAGCCAGAGCTTTATTTTAAATCCTAGTGGCCTTGCTAAAATTAAAGTGGCAAGATTATAGGACATGGCGCAGTTAGAGTCGGTGTATCTGATTCCTCTGTGTTGCTATCCAAAGGCTAGAACCTGTTAATAATCAAAATCCTGATATAAAGATAGAGGGAAGCCAGAAAAAGGATGATTTTGTCCTTATGGTTGCTTTAGGATTCAGCTACCATTAAAAGGTCCATCATTGCTGAATATTTTAAAAACATTTCTATCATTCTCTTGATCCGTCCTATAACTGAAATTGTGTTTTTTTTTTCACTTGCCTTGAATATTGAATTTTCCAATAACCGTTATTAGTCTTGATGCAGTCAATCCCTGCTCCAGCCTTGGATTCCCCCCCTTGCACCCGTGGTCCCCCGATTCTGGCGTTCATACACCTACCGTCAGCATTAATGACAGAGCCTTTAGCCACCTCAGCCCTATCCACTGAGCGACCCTGGCTACTGGTGAGTGACTGGGGGGACGTGGGGCAGTGCATTGGCTCTCAGCACCCCTGCCCCCCACCTCCCACATAGTGAGTCCCCTGCCCGCAGTGGGATAAGGCTTCCGCCCCAGTATAGGTTTACGATTGTGGATGAATGCATTCCTGGGGGTTTCGTCACATGACTTGCCCCCACACCCCAGCCATTAGTCGGCCAACACGCTCATCCTTGTGACACATCCATCCTGCCTTCCTACACCAATTGGAGAGCAAAAAGACTCATTACCCAATTGGATGATGTCTGACTGTCAGCCAAACAGCCTTTTTACCCATTTTCAATATTTTTATATCTGGTAAAGAGAAATAGTCCAAAAAAATGGCAAAAAGATATCTCTTTTAATGTCCTGATGATTTTTCTCCAGAGTTGCACACAGCAGTGTTCTGGGGATTGATCTTCAATTGCTGGAGACTCTAGGCCAATGCTGAAGCATTGGTAACCCCATGCCCTAGACCTATTCGGGCAGAGGCAGGAAGTTGGCAGGGTCTTCACCCAGCACCTGCCACCCTGCTACCAAACACGCTTCAGGGCAAAGCATGAAATCCCACCCCTTGTGTCTGTTAAACTCACTGTATAAATGTAAACTGCTGCTATATGGGTGTGGAAGGGAGGGTATGTAAAAACAAAAAGACACCCAATCGCCTCAGATTCTGTTCCAAACAACTCTCGAGTTCTCAGTCCTAGAACAGAAAGGCAGTGGAGGGAGAGAGATCTAACGTTCCACCTTAAAAACATCAAACTCCTCAGGTCATTATGAAACACCATCGCTAACGGCGACAAAGCTGCCTGGCAAGCCTCTGTCCGCCCCAGCCCATCCCATGCCCCCACCTCCAACCCTACTGCAACCAAAGGACACAAAGGGAGTCGGAATGGCTTTTTAAAATAACACTGAATTGTTCCAGTACTGTGATAGGTGTGTATCTCACCACAGATATGAATGGCTATAACTACATGGATAAAGTATTGACCCATCAGCCTGTCACAAACGGATCCTTCCACAGCTTCAGCTTCTCTCCAGTTCAGATGAACAGAGCGGGTGACGTCTCCTTCGGAGGAGCTGCTGAATTGACTGGCGGTTTGGGTAACGTCTCTGCCCAGCTCTCCTGTAATGGAAGTGGATTTCAGACTGATGGAACCACCCCAAGTGTGGCAAGTGCCCAGCCTCTGTCAGAAACCTGTGGCTCACTCCACCACAATGGCAGCCCTGGCAGCTGTGTGACAGTCAAACCGATGTTACCATCATGTCACACAGCTGGATGCCTGGAGGATCATGATCCACTACAGTATGGCCACTATCACGGGTTTGGAGACACAGCCGAAAGTATTCCCGACCTCAACAGTTTTATGGAACACTCCAATTCTGTTAAGGTGGAGCAGAGCTATAACAACGCTGTTTATAGCGCAGTTCACCTCTTCCACGGATCGTAAGACAGGTTGCTGGGAGTTGCTGGTGTTTCTTGTTGGCCACACTGATAATTTCACCAGCAGGGTTATATGAAACGCTCGAATGTTTGTTTATATTTTTATATTTCAATTTAAAATGGTATTGTCTTGTTAAAAACTGAAGCTTTAATTGGGTTTCTTACATTAGGAGGGGCAACACAAGGAAACAGGAGGAGGCCATTCAGCCCCTCAGGCCTGTTCAAAAAGAATTGTTAACCTGAGCGAGCAAGTTAATGTTTGTTACTGGATTAAATTGACCCAATGAAAGCAGGGAAGCAAATTGTAAAAAGACAGCATTTATAAATATCACTTTTGTTCTAATTAATGTCATTTGAACATTCGGGACGAAACCTATAGTTTAAGCACAGGCTCCTCTGAGATTTTCTATTCATTCATGGGATGTGGGCTTCGCTGGCTGGGCCAGCATTTATTGCCCATCCCTAGTTGCCCTTGAGAAGGTGGTGATGAGCTGCCTTCTTGAATTGCTGCAGTCCCTGTGGTGTAGGTACACCCACAGTGCTGTTAGGAAAGTTCTATGTTTTAACTTCCTCCAGCAATGTTTTGATTTAATCCATTTTAATCGGTGAATAATTTCTCACCTGGGCAATTTAAGTTTTGGTAACGTTGTTTACAGTGACTTTTAGTTGTTGAAAAGCCTGTCCTCTGGTTATGCAAGTGGTTATGGTCCTTGCCAGTAACTCAGTTCAAATCCCCCCACAGACTGAATTCAGAAAACCTGGCTATGACTGGGCTGGCACCAGATAAAATCAATCACTGCAAAACTTGCTGATCTGTCATTAAAAACTCATCTGGTTCATTTCTGTCTTTAAGGAAGGAAACCTGCTGTCCCCACCTGACACCTAACTGCATATGTGACTGAATTACACATGTAGATGTGCATCAGTTACATATGGAAGTGACAACCTTATCTTCTGTGCTTTTGTCCAGACATTACCATTTTAAGTTCTCTGGGTGATAGATTACAGCTGAACAAAAGTAGAATTGTTTTTCGAGAACTCATTGATGTGCGTTAAGATTTAATGGTTACATGTTTTAAATGTGATGAAAAGTGGATTAATTTGAAGAAAGATTTGTGTAGTTCAAGCCTTTGTTGATATTCTGCATGATTCAGAGCTTGCGTTATCCTGCTGTCACTTACATCTCCGTAATTTCCAGCCTGAGAGAATGTAAGCAGTTTTCAACATAACCTTTTTTTGATGTTGTGTTGGTTAAATCGGCAAGAAAGTCAATATTTTGCTTATTAAAAATGGAAAGTTTTGTGTTTCCATGCCATTATAAAATTCATATTTTAATTGTTAATTTTGCTTATAAAAGGAAAATGCTTAATTTCATCAATTACAGCCTCTAACCATGTGCATTAAAAGGCATTATCCTTGTAATTATCGCTTTGCTTAATGCATGCTTTGTTTTCCTTGAAAAGCATCAGAAGCTTGTCCTAGTTTTTGTAAAACAATTTGTGTATAACAGATTAAATAAAGTTTTCACACTACTGTTTAAAAAACTTTTGTCTTCCAAAGTCTTGTCTTATTTTAGAGATATTGTTGAGTACTGTACATAAACGTTCCTGTCTGTCATTTCACAGTTTTCATTGAAAGACAAAACACTGCAGAACTGTTTATTGGATGCTGACCTTTTTGGTGGGATTTCAGGAAACTGCACCCTTGCAATACAAAATATATACATTATATATAGTCACCAAGCAGCTGATGCTAATGCTGAGCAAGCAAGAGATCCAGCTCGTCTGATCGTAATCTTTTTCTATATTGTAGAAACAAAGAGGGAAAGCTACTGAACACAAAAGCACAGGACTCCAGTGATCATTCTTAAAATTTGGAGAATTAAAATGTTTATTAAAAGATAGACAAGATAAAACTTAAACACACACAGGTTAAAAGATACTCAGTCAGAAAAAATTTACAAAAATAACCCCCAAAATGCTTTATCAAAGGTACACAATAAAACTATCTTTTTGGCAACAGCCCTTATTGATTCGTAACCATCAAATCCAGGAAATATTACCCAAACCGAGAAATTGCTTTCGCTTTAAACAAGTACAATCCATGACTTCTCAAACAACTCCATGCTGATGTGGGTTTTCCAAAGGGAGATTTGAAACAAACTGTTTCTCAGGATAAATATTCTTCTGGCCCAAAACTTGAGTTGCTTTCTTTAGTTAAAAGAATTTTGTAGCTTTTCCAGCACATTCCATACACACAGGAATTGGCCTTCAGTCGGTGGGACTTCTCCTATAGCAACTCACTACAGCTGAAACCCTGTTTTCATAACTACCCTTTTCATCCTAGTCATCCGTTGTCTTCAAATGTCCCTTTGAAAACCCAGTTTCCCCAAATATTAAAACCTCCCATGTTCCTTTTTCCTCTCTATTTTGGGTCAATAAAATTTAAAACGCCTGCTCCTGTTTACTCAGATCTCCTGTAAAACATAAATGTTCCTTTGAATCTCCGAGACTCTTTTGAAATGCAATAGCTACAAATCAATTTCAACACTTAACCCCAAATGAAAATTTCAAATCTACTCTGTTTACTTGTAAGTCAAAAACTCACCATAATGCCTCATTACAAAATGCAAGAAGATAACACCCTCTACTCTTTTATCCTTTACTTTCTATAGAAAACCTTTGCCTTTGACTAACCCTGGGCGCACACAGACAGTTTACCCTTACCTACACAGACACAGTTTATCCTTACCTACACAGAATATATAGATATATACACAGAAATATAAAAATATACAGACATCATCACACCCCCCATGTCTAAATTCTACTGTCACATGCGAATCATGACTTCAAACAATCAAAAGCTTATGAAAAATAGCCAGCCACATCTTGCTGTTTCTGAAAACCAAGGTTTTCATCTTGAGATTTTTAACACTTTAGTCCAGAAGGCATTTGTGGTTCAATTTATATTCCTGGTAAAAAAAAACAAATTCAGGTCACAACGGGTTAAGCCACCCAGGGTATTGAAATACCACAAGAGAGCTAATGTTAAAAAGATTGTACCCTGGTCTGCTTGGAAACAAATGGGCAGGCATCAAGCACAGCAGAGCACATCATTAATGTCAGGATGGTTTCTGTGGAATATCCTCAACAGTGGACGCATGTTGTTAAACAGTTAATCCTTTAGGCAGTCCCTCAGGATCGAGGATGACTTGCTTCCGCTCCGGGTGGATAGGCTTTGAGGTGGCAGATAATTCCAGAGGCTGCCACATGTGGGGCTGGTTAATGAGATATTTGGAGGTTTGTGCACTCTCTCCAACAGCTCGACTTTGCCTCTGCAGGTTCCCAGTGGAACCTCTCGATGTGTTCAGTACCTTCCCAAATAAGCCATTTTGGTCAATCACAAACCAGGGTCTCCCAGGAGTTGGTGGGGATGTTTGATATCTACAGCGATGCTTTGAGGGCATCCCTCAGGCATTTCCTCCCTCCTCCTGGGAGTCTCCTGCTGCAACCGAGCTCCAAGGAAAGAAACAGATCATCTTGTTGCTATCACTCCCACACTGAAGGCCCCACTGCTCGGTTTGATTTTAGGTAAGTGACCTCACCACAGCTGAAGGAAGGGTCAGAGGTCAACCCCTGTCCCTCAACACCTCTTGGAGGAGATCAGATTTGGTGTTTTGAGATTGGAACAATCCAAGTGAGGTCAAGTTTGCTTTCTGAGGTTAGTACCAATTAATAAAGGGACAATTAGCTTAAGTAATTTTAGTCTTAATAGAGGACAAGGAAAGTGGGTGTTATATATTTTAACGATGTGAAGATAGTAATATCTCAGTGTGAAAAGTGTTTCTGGTTCCATCTTATATTTCCCATTAAGAATTCTGGTGGTTTACACTCGGATGAATCTTCCCAGAGCGCTGTGTGTGTGAATTCACAAGATCCTGGACACACACACGTTCTGATTCCTGAATTTCCAACATTACATTAATGATCTCATTTTTAAAAGTATTTAATTGGCAGTAAAGCACTTTGCGACTCCCTGAAGTCATGCGAGGTGGTGACCCTATATTGGGAAGGAAGATTGTCATCTAATTCAGAGGAGACATGAAGTCTACTTATGGGAGTTACATCGATGGTGAACAATTAATTTGCGCAGACCTGAGAGGCTCAGATCTCCCAAATGAAAGGAGCCAGGATTATACAAACATCTCTCAACGTGTAGAAATTCCCTGGAATTTTCTATTTACACCTTTTCTCAGTTGTGGAGATCCTGGCTGGTGACTCCATGGGGACAGATTGATTCAGACAGAGCTCCATCTGGAGTGAGACTGTGCCAGTTGTCAAATACCAGGGAACAATATCACAGGAGAGCAGTTAGTTTGTATTCAATTGTTGGGATTATTCATTTCCAAATTATTAAATCCATTAACCAGATTAAGATGCTAAATTTTTTATCCGTTCTTGGATGTGGGCTTCGCTGACTGGGCCAGCATTTATTGCCCATCCCTAATTGCCCCTTGAGAAGTTGGTGGTGAGCTGCCTTCTTGAACCGCTGCAGTCCATGTGGTGTAGGTACACCCACAGTGCTGTTAGGGAGGGACTTTGACCCAGCGACAGTGAAGGAACGGCGATATATTTCCAAGTCATGGTGCTGTGTAGCTTGGAGGGGAATCTTAATTAACCAGATCGCTTGCATGTTTCATAATTTGACTAAAGGTAATTTGCTGCCACTAGCAGTGCATCTTAACAATAGTCTGAATCCCAGACCAATTGCCATTTGATTGAGTGTTGGGAGAATTTGTGTAAATATTTTAGTATAAAGGAAACCAACATAAAGATCATATCACAAAATAGAGTGCCTTTTGGCAGTAACACAATTTATGCATCATCCTCCATTTCCAGCCTGTTGTGCCTCTCCAATTTTAATCACTCAATTTATTGGTAGCTGTGTCTTCAGCTGTCTGGACCCTAAGCTGTGGAGGTAAAGTCATTATAATCCACAGAGGACCATCAGTATGGAAGGAGACAATTAGCTATATAGTTTGAGGGGCATCGCTCTGCTGTGTGGGGTGAGGTCTCCATGAATTACCACAGCCGATACAGGGATTGAAGCCATGGTCATTATCATCATTCTGCATCACACTCTAGTTACCTGGTTAACTGAGCTAACCAGCTCTCAAAGCTCTGGAATTCCATCTCTACCTCTACCTCTCCTCCTTTAAGACTCCTTTGAAACTGACCTCTTTCACCAAGTGTTTTGGTCAACTGACCTAATATCGCCTTCTGTGGCTCGGTGTCAAATTATGTCCTATTTTAAAGTGGCTTGGGCTGTTTTACTGTGTTAAACGCACTGTATAAATACAGTTAGTATCTAGGCACACAGGCAGCGGAAACTCCATTTCTTTGAGAGCTTTGTGACGTTACACAGATGCTATGCACCGTGGGTTGGAATCTGGGATTAGCCAGGAGTTTCTCTGCTGTTTAACTGACCAGATCCACTTGAGGATTGTGGCTCAATTTCTTCTGGAACTTTCTCCTCGGAGAGGTTGGTATCAATTCAGACTAAATGATCACTCATAGTTCAACGGCAAAGTATATTTTAAATTGTTGCATTAAGCAAGGATGAAAGTTCTAACAAACTTTTAAACTCTGTAAAGTAAACTTTGTTAAATTAAATCATCTTTCCCCCCCACCCCCACTGCCTGGTGAATGCCATCAGGAATCGAGGGTAGCCTCTGCCATCTTGTGGCCAGCTGCAGTATAGCACCTTCCCGCTCTGGCTCCCTGTTTATATTCTGGTGTGTAAGTGAAATGGCTGTCGGTAATCCAGTTGGATGCTCTCATCCCCTGGTTAAGGTGGAACAGTTTTTATTTGCTCTTGGGATGTGAGAATCTGTCCCACATGAGCAACAGAAAGACAAAGTTGGGTCATGGAGACCACATAGCAGAATATAATCCTGTCAGGACCTCTTTCCCATACTGCTCCCCACCTCTCACTATATCTGACACAGAAACAGCAACATTTTAATGAGCTGGAATGCCCACCCACAGAGACTGCCTGTTTTCATAGAATCATAGAATGGTTACAGCACAGAAGGAGGCTATTCGGCCCGTTGCTTCCATGCTGGCTCTCTGCTAACAGCAACTCAGCTGAGCCCTCTCCCAGCCTTTTCCTCCTAACCTCGCACTTCTCTTTCTCTCCATATAATTATCTACGTCCATTTTGAAAGCCTCGATTGAACCAGCCTCCACCACACACGCTGGCCATGTATTCCAGGCCCCAGCCACTCGCTGTGTGAAAAAACTTTCCTTGTGTCCCCATTGCTTCTTTTGCCAATTCCCCTAACTCTGTGTCCCCTTGGTTCTCGATCCTTCCACCAATGGGAATAGTTTCTCCCCATCTACACTGTCCAGACCCCTCATGATTTTGAACATCTCCATCAAATCCGCTCTCCGCCTTCTCTTAAGGAGATCGCCTCTGTCACATCGGCCGACTCTGCTCCTGCCTCAGCTCACCTGCTGCTGAAACCCTCATCCATGCCTTTGCTACCTCTAGACTCGACTATTCCAATGCAATCTCCTGGCTAGCTTCCATCTTCCATGCTCCATAAGCTTCAGCTCATTGAAACCTCCACTGCCTGAGGCTTTACTCACACCAAGTCCCGTCCATCCTGTGCTGACCTACATTGGCTCCAGGTCCAGCAAAACCTCAAATTTAAAATTCCCCTCCTAAACCTTATCATCTTTCAACCTCCTTCTCATTTTTTATTCATTTAGGGGATATGGGCTTCGCTGGCTGGGCCCAGCATTTATTACCCATCCCTAATTGCCCCCTTGAGAAGGTGGTGGTGAGCTCCCTTCTTGAACCGCTGCAGTCCATGTGGTGTAGGTACACCCACCGTGCTGTTAGGGAGGGAGTTCCAGGATTTTGACCCAGCGACAGTGAAGGTCCAGTATCACTGTGTTAAAGCTCTCTATAGCTGAACCCAACTCAGCTGTCTCCCAATATTAACGTGTGCATGATCCCAGAGCGCAGACATGTATATATTTCAGGTAATCCAAAAACAATGAAGGAATGCAGGCACAGGACACAGGTGGGTGATTGCTGATGATTGTAACCAGTCTTTTTTTTCCCCTCTCTTAAGGGCAGTGAGTTAAACTAAGAAATGTTAATTAATAATCTCATAATTATAGGCATAGCAGGGCACCTAGGTCACAGGTTGTGAATGCACAACCTGTTGCGCGTGGGAATGCGAGGACACTTCTCCTGTCCTGTACAAGTACATGTGCAGGAAGTGTCAACTGGAGGAGCTCAAACTCTGGGTTCCAGCACTTGAGCAGCAACTGTCGTTACTGTGGTGCATCTACGAGAATTAAAACTACATGGATAGCACATAGCTGGAGGTGGTCACCCATAGCTTAAGGGTATGCAGGTGAAGAAGGAATGGGTGACCATCAGGCAGTCAAAAATCACTAGGCAGGTAGTGCAGGAGTCCCCTCCCTGGAGTGCACCTCACTGTCCAACCTCTGAATGCTGGCGAGAGCGATGGTGCCCATGGCAGGTGCAGCCAGGGTCTAGTTCATGGCACCACAGTGTGGCTCAGCTGCACAGGGAGCAGGAACTTTGGTCAGGAAAGCAATAGTAATGGGTGATTCGATAAAGAGGGAAACAGACAAGTGTTTCTGCAGTCACAGACGAATTCAGGAAGCCATGTTGTCTCTCTGGTGCCAGGGTCAAGGTTGTCACTGAGCGGCTCCAGAGCACTCTGACGGGGGAGGGTGAACAGCCCATGGCTGTGGTCCATATTAATACCACAACATAGGTAGAAAGAGGATGACGGGTGGAATTTAGAGAGCTAGGAAAGAAATTAAAAAGCAGGATCTCAAAGGTAGTAATAACTGGATCAGCTCCCATGGCAAGTGCTGGTGAGTATAGAAAGAGGAAGGCTGAACAGGTTAATGCATGGCTGGAGTAATGGGGCAAGAGGGAGGATTTTAGATTCCTTTCGAGTGTCCAGACTGCTCGTGATTTTGAGCACCTCCATCAGATCTCCTCTCAACCTTGTCTTCTCCAAGGAAAACTGTCCCAACTTCTCCAATCTACCTTCAAGGCTGAAGCTCCTCATCCCTGGAACCCATTCTCATCAAGATAAAGGGGGGGATGGGGGTGGTCACAATATTGGTTGAAGGAACAATCACAGCTACGGGGAGAGGTTATCAAATCAAGTGATGAGCATTACTCGGTTAGATTTAGCATAATCACAGAAAAGGACAAAGGTCCTTGAACAGAAGTTTTCAATCAGGCGGAGCAACTAATTTTACTGAAACTGACGTGATTTAGCAAAAGTGGACTGGATTCAGATCCATGAAATCAGTGTCAGTGCAGCGGGAATTGTCCGAGGAGGAGATGGAGAGGGTTCAGAACTAAACAATTCCCACAAAGGAAAATGGTGGGGATCTCCAAATCTAGACCAACCCTCCCCACTGACACCAGATGTCAAAGAGCGTTCCAAGTAGGATACTAGACTAGACTAGTGACAAGACTAGACTAGTCACTAGACTAGTAATCCAGAGACCCAGGGTAATGCTCCAGGAACCCATGAGTTCATTAAAAATCTGGATTTTAAAAGCTCCATAAAACCATTGTGAAAGAAATCTACCATCCTTACCTGGTCTGGACTCCAGATCCACAGCAATGGTCTTTGAAAAGCCACTTAGTTGTATCAAACTGCTGTGAAGCCTAAAAAGGAATGAAACAGGATGGAACACGCGGCATCGAGCTAGGAACCAGAAATGACGATGGCAAATTCAACCCCCCTTTAAGCTGAGGAACCAGTGCTCCTCCATGTTCAACACCACCTGGAGGAAGCACTGAGGGTGGCAAGGGTGCAGAACGTTCTCTGGGTGGGGGACTTCAATGTCCATCACCAAGAGTGGCTCGGTAGCACCACTACTGACCGAGCTGGCCGAGTCCTAAAGGACACAGCTGCTAGACTGGGTCTGTGGCAAGAGGTAAGGGAACCAACAAGAGGGAAAAACATACTTGACCTCATCGTCACCAACCTGTCTTCTGCAGATGCATCTGTCCAGGACAGTATCAGTAGGAGTGACCACTGTACAGTCATGGTGGAGACAAAGTCCCACCTTCACATTGAGGATACCCTCCATCGTGTTGTGTGGCACCACAACTTTTTAGATTTCAAACATATAGAAACTCAAGACTGGACATCCATGAGGCACTGTGGGCCATCAGCAGCAGCAGAATTGTACTCGAACACAATCTGTAACCTCATGGCCCGGCATATTCCTCTCTCTACCATTATCATCAAGCCAGGGGATCAACCCTGGTTTAATGAAGAGTGCAGGAGGGCATGCCAGGAGCAGCACCAGGATTGGCTAAAAACGAGGTGTCAACCTGGTGAAGCTATAAAACAGGACTACTTGTGTGCCAAACAGCATAAGAAACAGAGTGATCAACAAAGCTAAGCAATTCCACAACCTCTGAACAGATCTAAGCTCTACAGTCCTGCCACATCTGATCATGAATGGTGGTGGACAATTAAACAACTCACTGGAGGAATCTTCAGTACTATTGCTGGAATATTGTCAGGGCCCATAGTCTTTGCAGTATCCAGTGCCTTCAGTCATTTCTTGAAATCATGTGGAGTGAATCGAATTGACTGAAGACTGGCATCTGTAATGCTGGGGACCTCCAGAGGAGGCCGAGATGGATCATCCACTTGGTACTTCTGGCTGAAGATTGATGAGCTGGGCTTGCCCATCATTGAGGATGGGGATATTTGTGGAGCCTGCCCCTCCTGCTAGCTGTTTAATTGTCCGCCACCATTCACGGCTGGATATGGCAGGACTGCAGAGCTTAGATCTGATCCGTTGGTTGTGGGATCGCTTAGATCCGTCTGTTGCTTGCTGCTTCTGCTGTTTTCATTTAGTCCAATGGTGTAGTTTAGCTGGGTTGAGTACCTTAATATTAGATATGCCCGGTGCTGCTCCCAGCATGCTCTCCTGCACCCCTTACCACCAGGCCCAATGCCTGACAGCCATGTTCTCGAATCTGACCAGCCTGAACAGTTTGCTATCTATATACATGCAGTGCCATGGCTTCCCTTGAAACTCCCTCCAAGTGACGTTCAACATAGATGACTATATGGAGGATTCTTCAGCTTGGGAGCGGCTCCAGTGTGAGATCAGATTCCCTTCACATGGGCACAGGAAAAGCAACTCTCACCTCTCATCATGAGGTGGTACTATATTACTCTCCTCCCTCTCACAATCATTCAAAATACTCCAAAAATTGTCATTTTTTTCTCAGTGACTGAAATTCCAAAGTCCAAAAAAAGTTTTAATTTAAAAGAAATTACAATAGAATTAAATATATGCATCAAATTGCCATTTTATTTCTAACCCTTCATTAAAATTGATAAGTGAAGGCCTCAGCCTGTCTCAAAGTCTGGGCTCAGATGGAGTGAATTTAACTTTCTAAGACATTACAAATGGGATGTGTTGTGTAACAGGGAATCAAGCTGTTACCACCCATTTTTACAACTACACCCAGGTTAAATTTACCCCCAAAGATACATGCCCAAGAATTAATCTCCAAACACCAAATT
The DNA here is from genome assembly GCF_017639515.1 of Carcharodon carcharias. Classification (NCBI taxonomy): domain Eukaryota; kingdom Metazoa; phylum Chordata; class Chondrichthyes; order Lamniformes; family Lamnidae; genus Carcharodon; species Carcharodon carcharias. The sequence goes on along the minus strand of NC_054477.1, from coordinate 164,083,042 downwards.
CAACTTTTACAAAGATCCCGTCTAAAATAGTGAATAAGTACATTCATAAATGGGATGTCTCAACCACTCCAGGAAACCAGTGCTGCTGAAACCCATCATTAATACTCCACACTACCAATGCACAGGACAAGGATGGTTCAACTCCTTCCCTGGTTTCTTAGTCCAACTATATTCCAGATATATTATTTACATACTATGCCTAGGCTAGTAATCCAGAGACCCAGGGTAATGCTCTTGGGACCCAGGTTCAAATCCCACCACGGCTGTTGGTGGAACTTGAATTCAATAAAAACCTGGGTCTGAATTTGGCCCTTGATGGGTGGTCAGCCAATCCCCGCCATCAAAATGGGCCCCGCCACCATTTTGTGTGGTCGGGCCAATCAAGGCCCGTGCAGCATGACACCCGACAGGAAGCCGGGGGGGGGGGGTGGGTGGTGGGATTCCCTAAAAGTGAGAGTGCGCTCTCTCATGCAATAGCACGAAAAAGCGCACATCTCCCTGAGGCTAAGTGCTGCCCCGGGGGATCGCTGAAAGGTTGTGAAAGATTAAAAATAGAGCAATAAAAAAATCATTAACATGTCCCCCTTGTGTGAAAATGTCACACGAGATGGGACGTGTTAATGAAATACACAAAAACTTTATTAAACTTTTTAAAATCCACTATCAAGCCTCATCCCGCCAGTGGACGAGGTTTGTAAAGTAATCACCTACCCGCCTGCCCATTGGGCCTGTGCACTGAGCCAGAGTTCACACGGGCCCCTCAAAATCCTGGTCACTTGGTGAGTTAATGGCCTTAACAAGGCCTTTAATTATGGCAGGCATGTGTCACGCTGCATAGCGCTCCCTCTGACTGAAACATTGCGATGCCGCGCGCTGGCATCAGGGCACTCGCATGATTTTAGCGCACGGAACTTTAAGCACTGACATGCGTGCTCCACCACCCACACCTCAGCCAGAGGATTCAGCCCCTGGAATTGAAAGTCTGATGATGACCATGAAACCATTGTCGATTGTTGTAAAAACCCATCTGGGTCACTAGTGTCCTTTAGGGAAGGAAACCTGTCATCCTTACCCAGTCTGGCCTACATGTGACTCCAGACCCACAGCAATGTGGTTGACTCTGAAATGGCTGAGCCAGACACTCAGTTGTGACAAAACGCTACAGTCACAAAAAAGGAATGAAACCGGACAGACCACCCGGCATCGACCTAGGCACCGGAAATAACAATGGCAAACTCAGCCCTGTCGACTCTGCAAAGCCCTCCTTACTAACATCAGGTGCCAAAATTGGGAAAGCTGTCTCACAGACTAGTCAAGTAACAGCCTGACATGGTCATCCTCACAGAATCATACCTTACAGATAATGTCCCAGACACCACCATCACCATCCCTGGGTATGTCCTGTCCCACCGGCAGGACAGGCCCAGTAGAGATGGCTGCACAGTGGTATACAGTCAGGAGGGAGTTGCCCTGGGAATCCTCAACATCGACTCCGGACCCCATGAAGTCTCATGGCATCAGGTCAAACATGGGCAAGGAAACCTCCTGCTGATCACCACGTACCGCCCTCCCTCAGCTGATGATTCAGTGCTCCTCCATGTTCAATACCATTTGGAGGAAGCACTGAAGGTGGCAAGGGTGCAGAATGTTCTCTGGGTGGGGGACTTCAATGTCCATCACCAAGAGTGGCTCGGTAGCACCACTACTGACCAAGCTGGCCGAGTCCTAAAGGACATAGCTGCTAGACTGGGTCTGTGACAGGTGGTGAGGGAACCAGCAAGAGGGAGAAACATACTTGACCTCATCCTCACCAACCTGCCTACCACAGATGCATCTGTCCATGACAGTATCAGTAGGAGTGATCACCGCACAGTCATTGTGGAGGCGAAGTTCTGCCTTCACATTGAGGATACCCTCCATTGTGTTGTGTGGCACTACCACCGTTCTAAATGGGATAGATTTCAAACAGATCTAGCAACTCAAGACTGGGCATCCATGAGGTGCTGTGGGCCATCAGCAGCAGCAGAATTGTACTCGAACACAATCTGTAACCTCATGGCCCGGCATATCTCCCACTCTACCATTACCACCAAGCCAGGGGATCGACCCCGGTTCAATGAAGAGTGCAGGAGGGCATGCCAAGAGCAGCACCAGGCACACCTAAAAATGAGGTGTCAACCTGGTGAAGCTATAACACAGGACTACTTGTGTGCCAAACAGCATAAGCAGCAAGTGATAGAGCTAAGTGATCCCACAACCAATGGATCAGATCTAAACTCTGCAGTCCTGCCACATCCAGTCGTGAATGATCAGATCTAAACTCTGCAGTCCTGCCACATCCACTCATGAATGGTGGTGGACAATTAAACAACTCACTGGAGGAGGAGACTCCACAAATATCCACATCCTCAGTGATGGAGGAGCCCTGAAGCATTTGCTACAACCTTCAGCCAGAAGTGCCGAGTGGAAGTCCCATCTCGGCCTCCTCCGGAGGTCCCCAGCATCACAGATGCCAGTCTTCAGCCAATTTGATTCACTCCATGTGATATCAAGAAAAGGCTGAAGGCACTGGATACTGCAAAGGCTATGGGCTCTGACAATATTCCAGCAATAGTACTGAAGACTTGTGCTCCAGAACTTGCTGCGTCCCTAGCCAAGCTGTTCCAGTACAGCTACAACACTGGCATCTACCCAGCTATGTGGAAAATTGCCCAGGTATGTCCTGTACACAAAAAGCAGGACAAATCCAACCCAGCCAATTACCACCCCGTCAGTGTACTCTCCATCATCAGTAAAGTAATGGAAGGGATCATCAACAGTGCTATCAAGTGGCACTTGCTTAGCAATAACCTGCTCACTGACGCCCAGTTTGGGTTCCGCCAGGGTCATTCAGCTCCTGATCTCATTACACCTTGGTTCAAACATGGACAAAAGAGCTGAACTCCCAAGGTGAGGTGAGAGTGACTGCCCTTGACATCAAGGCAGCATTAGACCGAGTGTGACATCAAGGAGCCCTGGCAAAACTGGAGTCAATGGGAATCAGGGGAAAAACTCTCTGCTGGCTGGAGTCATACCTAGCACAAAGGAAGATGCCTGTGGTTGTTGGAGGTCAGTCATCTCAGCTCCAGGACATCTCTGCAGGAGTTCCTCAGGGTAGTGTCCTCGGCCCAACCATCTTCAGCTGCTTCATCAATGACCTTCCTTCCATCATAAGGTCAGAAGTGGGGATGTTCACTGATGATTGCACAATGTTTAGCATCATTCGCAACTCCTCAGATACTGAAATAGTCCCTATCCAAATGCAGCCTGGACAATATCCAGGCTTGGGCTGATAAGTGGCAAGTAATATTCGCGCCACACAAGTGTCAGGCAATGACCATCTCCAACAAGAGAGAATCCAACCATCGTCCCTTGGCATTCAATGGCATTACCATCACTGACTCCCCCACTATCTACATCCTGGGGATTATCATTGACCAGAAACAACTGGACCAACCATATAAATACTGTGGCTATAAAAGAAAGCCAGAGGCTGGGAATCCTGTGACGAGTAACTCACCTCCTGATTTCCCAAAGCATGTCCACTATCTACAAGTCAGGAGTGTGATGGAATACTCTCCTCTTGCCTGGATGAGTGCAGCTCTCACAACACTCAAGAAGCTCGACACTATCCAGGACAAAGCAGCCCCGCTTGATTGACAGCACATACACTTCCTCCACCACCGACGCACAGTAGCAGCAGTGTGTGTACCATCTACAAGATGCACTGCAGGAACTCACCAAGGCTCCTTTGACAGCACCTTCCAAACCCACGACCTCTACCATCTAGAAGGACAAGGGCAGCAGGTAGATGGGAACACCATCACCTGGAAGTTTCCCTCCAAGTCACTCACCATCCTGACTTGGGAATATATCGCCGTTCCTTCACTGTCACTGAGTCAAAATCCTGGAACTCCCTCCGTAACAACACTGTGGGTGTACCTACACCACATGGACTGCAGCGGTTCAAGAAGGCAGCTCACCACCACCTTCTCAAGGGCAATTAGGGATGGGCAATAAATGCTGGCCCAGCCAGTGAAGCCCCACATTCAATGACTGAATAAAAAAAGTATATATTAGATACTTTGCAGAAATTTCTTCACTTACAGGATTGTGAATTCTCTACCCCAGAGGGTTGTGGATGCTCCATCATTGAATACATTTAAGGCTGGGATAGATAGATTTTTGGTCTCTCAAAGAGTCACAGGATGGGGAGCAGGCGGGAAAATGAAGGTGAAGCCCAAGATCAGCCATAATTATGGTGAATGGTAGAGCTGGCTCGATGGGCCGAATGGTCTACTCCTATAGATTTTAAACAAAGGTAATTACTTAAACATGGCAAATTTACAAGTTTCAAGCAGGCTAACCTACAACGAGACATTACTTTGAGATGGTCTAACAATGGTATCTAATCAGGGAGAAACAGTTCACAAATTTGGCTCACAGTGGCTAAATGTAAATAGAACATGAGAAATTTATCTGAGCAAATCCTGCTAGAAATGAGGGCATGTAAACATGGCTCTGAACGAAATAGGTCAATCAAGTTGAATTATTGTAAATCACCGGGCTGATGGATGAAAATCACTCTGTGGACTTTGCATATTTGGACTTTCAAAGCAGCTGTTGATAAGATGCCAGATGGAGTCCTCTGGGGTTAGAGGGCAGATCCAGGGTTGGATAAGGAGCTTGAGAGAATTTACAGGGCTGTCAGGAAGGGGAGCAAACTGATACAGGGACAAGTAGAGTTCTGCTGGGCTTAGCATCGAGACCGTTCCACCTCACTTCATATCAATTACTGGCACAGGGCAGGGGAAGGCCAGTATCCCGAGATCTCGGGTGATATGAAAATCTGTGCTGGCGTCAGAATCCTTAAGGCGAATGAGATTAAAATTTGATCTGTGTTGAGGGAATTGGTCCCACACCAGGCAGATAGCATCTGAAGTAAATAAATATACTGCAATGCATGAGGGAGCAGTTAATGCCCAGAATGCTGGGCTCTGGATGAAAGTCTGCTGAGATGGACTATCACAGCATCATCTTCGAGGGATATTTTCATATGCTTTAATGTATCAATTTAAAATTATATTTCATTTATAATTAAATAGGCAAATTTATAATGCAGGAGGAAGCAATGAAGTAGAGTCAGTGAGAGACTTGCCAGCATTCAATCAGAGGGGCTGAAAAATGCATATCTGAATGATTACATCACCACCACTGGTGGGAGGATGTAATTACAGTGTGACAAGTTTACATAGGCAGTTTCCATTATAAGTGAGGATGTGGGAATTTATTCACAAGTGAAATGAAAATCTGAAACAAGGTGAGATTTTGAAGATAAACACAAGGGCCAGGATTTTATAGCCCCTCCCGCCTTGCCGGATATTACAATCCTGCCGAACTGAATGAAGATTTAAATGACTCACCGCATCCGCTGGGGGTGGGGCGGGGTGTGTGTAGTGGTGGTGGAAATAAGCAGCACAATCTGCGTGAGGGAAAAGCTGTAGATATGGGTCCACCGGTTCCCAAACTACGGCGGGAGAGGTGCAGGAGATGGAGATGGCATCATCACCACCAGTCGCTGGACGAGGCAGAAATCACATGCACCAGTGCCAGGCATTTCATTTGCGAGTTTTTGTTTTATATATATATCACAGCTGTACAGTTTTTGTGTTGAACAAGTAACAATAAAATTATTTCTTACAATATGATTAAAGGCCTATGCTTATGAATCATACACTATACATGAAAAGCTCGCACCTGTACATTTATACAACATCTGAGAAACTAAAAACAAAAGGAGCTATTTCTGATAAATATTTTAATAAAACCATTTCCTCCAATTTGTTGTTTTTTTTGTCCTGGTGAGGATGAAATGCTGATAATAAAATAAAATGAACACTGACAGTTTTATAATTTTCCCAGGAAAGGGTGTGTTATTTTTACAAAACAGAAACAGTCCATGCGTTGGACACGAGACTTAAAAACCAGGGCTCCTTTATCCCCCCCTCTCTCTACTTTGCAAAAAAAAAAAAAAAAAATAACTGGTCTCCAGAAATCATGGCTCCTTCAGATACACTCTCACCATCCTTTCAACTCTCCATAATAAATATACATTAATTTGTGTTGCTGTACAGATAGCAGAAAAGGCTGGTGCTGCAACTACCTGGTGTAGGCCCTTTCCTTTTTGGATTTTTCCAGTGCTTTGTCCATGGTTTTCTCATTCTCCCCCCTGCATTTGGGACAGTACCATTTGCCTTTGGGCTTGTGGTTCAAACTCACACAGGAGAAGTGGAACCACTCAATGGGGCACTCCTCATTGTCGCAGCCGATCATCTCACCGTAGGAGACCTGGTTGCACAGGCAGTAAGTGGGCTCGTTGGGGTCAATGGGCAGGTCCGCCGGAGATGCTTCCCTCTCCGCCTTGGCTTTGGATCTCTTCTTCTTCTTGGACGTCTTGGCTTTCTTTTCCTTCGGCATTCCGGCACTGGCCTCCTCATGGTCATGGTTGCTGGACGCGTTCTCTCGGTTCTCGTTGTTACGCTGCCTCCTGGACCTCTTGGCGCTGGGTTTCTCTGCCGGAGCCGTGCCCTCGTTCCTGGACCTGTCCAGTGAGGACTTGTTGTTGGCATCGTTGCTCTCTGCACAGTTTTCAAAGAGCTCGACGTGGCTGTCCACTTGCCGACTCCGGTTCTCCACCAGCTCCACCATCTGGTTAACAATCTGGATTTTCTCATCACCTAGCTCCTGGCTCCTGATCAGAGCCCGCTGGATATAATGGAGGATCCGCCTGCGCTGAACTACATCTGTCTCTCTCTTGTGCTTCTCGTAATATTCATCCAGCTCCTTCAGGATGTCTGGAGAGAGAGGAAGCAAAGAAAAACTTGCATTTATATAGCACCTTGCACATCCTCAGGGCATAGCAAAGACTTTACAGGCAATGAACTATTTTTGAAGTGTAGTCACTGTTGCAATGTATGAAAAAGAGCAGCCAATTTACACACAATAAGATCTCACAGTGATGTGATAATGATTAGATCATCTCTTTCACTGATGTTGGTTAAGGGATAAATATTAGCCCCAGGACATCAGGAATAACTCATCCTGTTCTTCTTTGAAATACTGCCATGGGATCCTTAATATCCACTTCAGAGGACAGGCAGGACCTTGGTTTTACATCTCATCTAAAAGACAGCTCCTCCGACAGTGCAGCACTCCCTCAGCACTGACTCTCCGACAGTGCGGCGCTCCCTCATTACTGACCCTCCGACAGTGCGGCGCTCCCTCAGCACTGACCCTCCGACAGTGCGGCGCTCCCTCAGCACTGACCCTCCGACAGTGCGGCGCTCCCTCAGCACTGACCCTCCGACAGTGCGGCGCTCCCTCAGCACTGACCCTCCGACAGTGCGGCGCTCCCTCAGCACTGACCCTCCGACAGTGCGGCGCTCCCTCAGCACTGACCCTCCGACAGTGCGGCGCTCCCTCAGCACTGACCCTCCGACAGTGCGGCGCTCCCTCAGCACTGACCCTCCGACAGTGCGGCGCTCCCTCAGCACTGACCCTCCGACAGTGCGGCGCTCCCTCAGCACTGACCCTCCGACAGTGCGGCGCTCCCTCAGCACTGACCCTCCGACAGTGCGGCGCTCCCTCAGCACTGACCCTCCGACAGTGCGAAGCTCCCTCAGCACTGACCCTCCGACAGTGCGAAGCTCCCTCAGCACTGACCCTCCGACAGTGCGAAGCTCCCTCAGCACTGACCCTCCGACAGTGCGAAGCTCCCTCAGCACTGACCCTCCGACAGTGCGAAGCTCCCTCAGCACTGACCCTCCGACAGTGCAGCACTCCCTCAGTACTGACCCTCCGACAGTGCGGCGCTCCATCAGTACTGACCCTCCGACAGTGCGGCGCTCCCTCTGTACTGACCCTCCGACAGTGCGGCGCTCCCTCTGTACTGACCCTCCGACAGTGCGGCGCTCCCTCTGTACTGACCCTCCGACAGTGCGGCGCTCCCTCTGTGCTGACCCTCCGACAGTGCGGCGCTCCCTCTGTACTGACCCTCCGACAGTGCGGCTCTGCCTCAGTACTGACCCTCCGACAGTGCAGCACTCCCTCTGTACTGACCCTCCGACAGTGCGGCGCTCCCTCTGTGCTGACCCTCCGACAGTGCGGCGCTCCCTCTGTACTGACCCTCCGACAGTGCGGCTCTGCCTCAGTACTGACCCTCCGACAGTGCAGCTCTGCCTCAGTACTGACCCTCTGACAGTGCGGCATTCCCTCAGCACTGACCCTCTGATAGTGCGAAGCTCCCTCAGCACTGACCCTCCGACAGTGCGAAGCTCCCTCAGCACTGACCCTCCGACAGTGCGAAGCTCCCTCAGCACTGACCCTCCGACAGTGCGAAGCTCCATCAGCACTGACCCTCCGACAGTGCGGCGCTCCCTCTGTACTGACCCTCCGACAGTGCGGCGCTCCCTCTGTACTGACCCTCCGACAGTGCGGCGCTCCCTCTGTACTGACCCTCCGACAGTGCGGCGCTCCCTCTGTACTGACCCTCCAACAGTGCGGCGCTCCCTCAGCACTGACCCTCTGACAGTGCAGCGCTCCCTCAGTACTCTCCTTCTGACAGTGCAGCACTCCCTCAGTACTGACCCTCTGATAGTGCAGCACTCCCTCAGTACTGACCCTCTGACAGTGCAGCTGTCCCTCAGTACTGACCCTCTGACAGTGCAGCACTCCCTCAGTACTGACCCTCTGACAGTGCCGCACTCCCTCACTACTGACCCTGTGACAGTGCAGCACTCCCTCAGTACTGACCCTGTGACAGTGCAGCACTCCCTCAGTACTGACCCTCCGACAGTGCAGCGCTCCCTCAGTACTGACCCTCTGACAGTGCGGCATTCCCTCAGCACTGACCCTCTGATAGTGTGGCACTCCCTCACTACTGACCCTGTGACAGTGCAGCACTCCCTCAGTACTGACCCTCTGACAGTGCCGCACTCCCTCAGCACTGACCGTCCGACAGTGCAGCGCTCTCTCAGTACTGACCCTCTGACAGTGCAGCGCTCCCTCAGCACTGACCTTCCGACAGATGCTGCCAGACCAGCTGAGTTTTTCCACCACTGTTTTTATTTCACACTTGCAGCAACCGCGGTATTTTTCTATCACCTCAAACTTGGGTATTGGCTTTGCTGGTAAATACTTTGTCTAACTTGGGGCAAAACGTTTCCCAAAGGGGGAAACCTGTAGCCCTGTATCTGAACCAAACGTTTAATCTCCTGTCATCATCAGGTTCTGGTCCTGGGTGCAAGGTGTGTGGTTTATTAGCAAAGATCCAGCACCCACAACCTGAATGGGGCAGTTATTGGGAGCCCCACAGGCCAGTGTTTGCATGTTTCCTCTGAGTGTTGAGGGTGAAGGTTGCAGAGGTCAGAGGGCACAGGTCAGAGGGCACAGCTCCCTGGGTGTCAGAGGCAATGGGAAGGAGCCCAGAGGAAACCCCAGCGGAGGAAACCCCAGGTGTTGGGCACCGGGTACACTCGGCCCGAGAGAGAGGGGAGGCTGGAGCCGGGATCAGGGCCGGGACTCCCTCCACACAACCCGCCTCCTACCGACCCCGCAACCGGGGGCCAAAATGGAGGAGGTGCCCGGAGGAGGTGGAGCCTCGAGGCGAAGAGGGGCCCCGCCCACTCCTCGCCCCCCCCCAATTCCCCTCCAGACTGACAGCCATGTTCTCCAATCGGCGGCCGAGACTCCGACAGGGCTCGGCAAGAGTTCAACCAATCAGCGACCGACATCCCCGCCCCCTCTCCCTCCAGTGATTGGCGGGATCGGCGACCTATCAGTGGTCGTCGCCCGTGAATCAGGAAACGGCAATTGGCCAATGAGGGAGAGGGGCGGGGCTATGGTAATGAGGCGCTGCGAGTATAAATGGCGGCTCCGGAGGGGCCGCAGACAGAAGGAGATGGAGCCTCCGGTCGAGTAATAGGGCTGGGGCATGGCGGCCTAACCGCCCTTTACACCCGCCCGGCACTTCCCGCCACCCTTTCCCCACACCGCAAACATACACACACACAGACCCCCCGGGGTTAGCGGCTCCTGGAGCCGGGCACAGCCGCCTGGCCTGGCCTGGCCTGGCCTGGCCTCGCTCACCCATCCCCGGCTGTGAGGCGGGATCTCCGCCCGTCCCCCCAACCCCGGGCTCTGTCCAGTTGCCCCTTTAAAAGAAGCCCCCCCCCCCCTCGGGGGGCGGGGTGGGAGTGTCTCCCAGACCGGGCACAAGCTGCCAGCCCAGCCCAGCCCGGGCCGGGAGCCCAGCCGTCAGGGGGGAAGCTGGCAGAATCCCACCACCACCCCCCCCCCCCCCCCCCCCCCCCTTGTGCCGGTGCCAATGCCCGGCTTCCGCTGCTTTGATGCGGCGGTGGTGGTGGTGGTGGTGGTGGTGGGGGGAGTGGGGATTATGGGGATGGGGCTCGGGCTCTCTCTCTCTCTCACCTCCCTCCCTCCCTCCCTCGCCGCCCCACTCTGCCTGCAGGACCTTTATTCCTCTTTCTGTCAAAATGGCTGTGTTTTCAAGCTGATCTTTTGTTCCGCCCCAATCCTGACGCTGCAGTTCACTTCTCTCCCCGCACACACACACACACACACTCTCTCTCTCTCTCTCTCTCTCTCTGTGTGTCTCTAACTATAAAAAAATAATGATGGCCGAGCGGAGCCGGGCAGGGACGGGCTTTGCAGTGAGGAGCCAGCCCCGGGCTTCCTCCCCCCCCCCCACCCCCTCTCTCCCCCCCACCTCTCTCTCTCTCTCTCTCTCTCTCTTTACCTTGGTATTTTGCATCGATTTCCCTCATCAGGGAGACGTTCCTCTGGAGATCAAAAGGCAAAGACTCGATTGAATCCAGATAATCCTCCACATAGTTCACAACGTGGATCTGCTCTCCGTTCGCAGGACTCAGCATCTTCCAAGCTACATTTGTTATTTGTTGGTGGGGAGTGAGGGAGAGGGAGAGGGAGAGGGAGAGGGGGCAGGGACAGGCTGACTTTCTTTCTCTCTCTCTCTCTCTCTCTCTCTGTGTGTGAAGCTGCTGAAAGCCGTCAGGAGCTGGAGAGGGAGGTCGGGTCTGTCCGGCCTCACTCACCCAAACCCTCCCCCCCCCCCCGGGTTTATATTTTTTGGTGGGGATTTGGAGGAGGAGGTGGGGGGGGTTGGTGGTGATGGAGGAGGAGGACGAGGAGGAGGAGGGGGGGGTTGGTGAAGAAAAGCAATTATTAAATAAAAAACAACACGCCGCAGAGACGGGGGAAGATGAATGGGAAACCTCCTCTCCCCTCCCCACTTCTTCCCCCCGGGTTCAGCAAGGGGTATAGCCTCCCTCCCTCCCTCCTCACCCTCCCCACTCTCTCTCTCTCCCTCTGTCTCTCAGCACAGTCCGATCCCAATCCTGGAGCACTTGATCCAACGTGGAAACCAGGAGCCCAGTTTGAAACACTTGGGAAAGACTCGGTCCGCAACGCGCATGCGCGCGCCCTCATTAGCATAGCACCGCAACGTCAGCGGCCGCCCTCTCTCTCTCTCTCTCTCTCCCCCCCCCCACCACCACCACCACCACCTCGTTAATTCCATTTAATATTCCCCCCGCCCGCCGGGCATTTCAGCCGTTCGCTTGACGGAAAGCGAACGCCAAAGTGGATTCGGCCGCGCCGCTGCCCTTTGCTCTTTTTTTTCTCCCCGATCTCCGGTCATCTTTAACTTTTATCCGTGATTGGCGTGAGGCCGCGACCAGTCAGGCCTCGCGGCTGGAGACGTCCGGGCCAATCGGCTTAGGGCTGGAGGGCGGGACCTACCCACAGGCCCCGCCCATCCACCCGGCGGGTTGTCAACAGCCAGGCTGCTCGCACTGCGCATGCGGCGCCGCGGTGGCCTGCGGGAGCTGTGGTTCCGCTGTCCGGCCGGCGCCATGACAACCGCGACCGGAAGGACTACAGCTCCCAGGAAGCGGCGCGCCGGTCTCCTGTCAGATTTAAAATGAGCGGGCAAAAGGCGAACCGGGTCAAAGGTCAGCTCTAGCCGGGCTGGCGGTAACCTTGAGTTGCGTTGATTAAATGGGGGAGGGGCGGCACGGTTGCTATGGAGGCGCCGGTTGCTAGGCTGTTAAAAGAGATTCCCGGGCGGGAGCCGCGGCTTTTCTTTCTCCTTCAGCGGCCGCGGACACCTCTCGGGTGAGACTCCCCACCCACCCACCCCCGGGTCTGAGACTCTGCCGGGCTGCGGCCGCACCCAGGCTGGGCCCTGTGCCTCGGGCAGAAAGCAGATCGCTGCGGATACTGCAAAACTGAAATAAAGGCAGAGGATGCTGCAAATACACAGCCATTCAAGCAGTATCTGCTGAGAGAGAGAGAAACCGAGTTAACGTTTCGAGTGGAATATGAGTCTTCAACAGAATGGAAGAGTTCACATTCGCCATGTTCAATGTTCCCTCTCTCCACATAAAGCCTTGATGGATGGCAGCAGGAAAAGTGGGCGGGGCCTCGGCTGGAGGGGGGCGGGTCCAATCAGGTTCGGGGCGGGGGATAGATGGGCGTGACCAACTAGATTAGGGCGGGGCCAGGCAGCGCCAATTGGGCCTGGCAGGCGGGTTCCAGACAGCACCACCTCCCAGCCTCCGGCCCCGCCCCCGGCTTCTGGCCCCACCCCCCCCCAGCCAGAAGCTCCGCCCCCTGGCAACCGCCGCCATTTCAGTCCGGGGCCTAGCGCACACCGTCCAAGCAGCGCTCGATTAGCCGCGCAGCCGCTCTCACCGAACAGTATGAGGGCGCTGCTGGCCTGGTCCCGAGACTGGCTCCTGGCCTGGCAGCGGAGGGCGGCCGGACGGTGCAGCAGCAGCTGGCAGCAACCAAGCGGCTACCCCGCCGGTCTGCGAGTCTACAACAGCCTGACACGGAGCAAAGAGCCGCTGATGCTCGCTGAGCCGACTACCGCGTCCTGGTACAGCCCTGCTCAAAATATGCCTGAGACCGCGGCTTCAAGGCAGGCCCAGTCCCGGCTCAGTGGGGCAGCTACACCCGCAACACCAACCGCCCCTCCCCCTCTCCCTCCATCAAGTGGTAGGGAGTTCACAATAAACCCACTCCAGAGACCCAAACAAAAAATCCAGGCCAACACCCTCAGTACTGACCCTCTGACAGTGCGGCACTCCCTCAGTACTGACCCTCTGACAGTGCGGCACTCCCTCAGTGCTGACCCTCTGACAGTGCGGCACTCCCTCAGTGCTGACCCTCTGACAGTGCGGCACTCCCTCAGTGCTGACCCTCTGACAGTGCGGCACTCCCTCAGTACTGACCCTCTGACAGTGCGGCACTCCCTCAGTGCTGACCCTCTGACAGTGCGGCACTCCCTCAGTGCTGACCCTCTGACAGTGCGGCACTCCCTCAGTGCTGACCCTCTGACAGTGCGGCACTCCCTCAGTGCTGACCCTCTGACAGTGCGGCACTCCCTCAGTGCTGACCCTCTGACAGTGCGGCACTCCCTCAGTGCTGACCCTCTGACAGTGCGGCACTCCCTCAGTGCTGACCCTCTGACAGTGCGGCACTCCCTCAGTGCTGACCCTCTGACAGTGCGGCACTCCCTCAGTGCTGACCCTCTGACAGTGCGGCACTCCCTCAGTGCTGACCCTCTGACAGTGCGGCACTCCCTCAGTGCTGACCCTCTGACAGTGCGGCACTCCCTCAGTGCTGACCCTCTGACAGTGCGGCACTCCCTCAGTGCTGACCCTCTGACAGTGCGGCACTCCCTCAGTACTGACCCTTCAACAGTGCAGCACTCCCTCAGTACTGACCTCTGACAGTGTAGCACTCCCTCAGTGCTGACTCTCCAACAGTTTAGCAGTCCCTCAATACTGACTCTCTGACAGTGCAGTTCTTCCTCAGTTGTGACCCTGTATAATGCAGCACTCGTTCAGGCCTTACCCTCCGACCGTGCAGCTGTGCCCCAGTGCTGTCCCTCTGACAGTGCGGCACTCCCTCAGTACTGACCCTCTGACAGTGCAGCACTCCCTCAGTACTGACTCTCCGACAGTGCGGCACCCCCTCAGTACTGACTCTCCGACAGTGCGGCACTCCCTCAGTACTGACTCTCCGACAGTGCGGCACCCCCTCAGTACTGACTCTCCGACAGTGCGGCACTCCCTCAGTACTGACTCTCCGACAGTGCGGCTCTCCCTCAGTACTGACCCTCTGACAGTGTAGCGCTCCCTCAGTACTGACCCTTCAACAGTGCAGCACTCCCTCAGTACTGACCTCCGACAGTGGAGCACTTCCTCAGTGCTGACTCTCCAACCGTTTAGCAGTCCCTCAATATTGACTCTCTGACAGTGCAGTGCTTCCTCAGTTGTGACCCTGTATAATGCAGCACTCGTTCAGGCCTTACCCTCCGACAGTGCATCTGTGCCCCAGTGCCGTCCCTCTGACAGTGCAGCACTCCCTCAGGACTGTCCCCCTGACAGTACAGCACTCCCTCAGGACTGTCCCCCTGACAGTACAGCACTCACTCAGTACTGACCCTCTGACAGTGCAGCTCCATCTCAGGACTGTCCCTCCGACAGCGCAGCTCCACCTCAGTGCTTCCCCTTCGACAGCTCACCATTCCGTCAGCACTGAGAGTGTTAGCCTCGTTTACTGGTTTGAATCTCTGGTGTGGGTCCTGTACCCATGTCCTCCTAATTCTGTTGTGAAGGCTACCCAATGAGCCATGATTGGTATTGGTCCTAAATTATTTTGAGTTGATTTACATTTTTCTTTATTATAGTTCATTTAGCCTTTATCAGAATAGTTAGCCTTGCTTTATTGTGTCAGATGGAAGTAATTAAATGCTTTAGATTGGGGGAAATATTGCAAGACAGTGTTTGCAAGGTTGCTGTGCCAGCAGCCTGCTCACAGAAAACTCTTGCCAAAAAGTTAAGTTGTGAAGAAGCGGGCAGTGAGCATTAACACGTTTGAGACTTGTTGAGATGTCACTTTGTTTGTAGAAGCATCGTGAATGGATTGTGCAAATGGCGTCACTTTCATTTTGGATATTTCTACACTTTGTGTAATATAAAGCAACTGTCTGCTTTATCTGTTAATTTCTGTTCCAAATTATTTTGAGTGATTAGCTTTATTGTCTTATTGAACAGTTTTGCCTCAAGGTCAGGCAGTTTTCCAGAGTTGGAATGATGATGAGGGTCATGGAAAGGAGTGTTGCACACAACATAAAATGAGATATCTGATAGCCTGCTATATTAAAAAAACACTATTTAGATGAACAAAATTAAAATAGTAAAAATGATGCTCGGGCTATTTTGTGCTTTGTAAGTTAGGGACAATTAAAGTGTTGATATATTCTGATAAAGCTGTTCTTGTGTCTTATTTTGTGTCTCTTTTGACAGGTACAGTTGTGGGCCTACTGTATATGACCAATCTCATCTTGGCCATGCAAGGTAAATACGTTAAATTTCTGGCTGATGGATGACGTTTGATTAAAATTCAAACATTCTACTGTTAGGAGTATGAGTAAAGGACAGTCAGGAACCTAAGAAGTAGGGGCAAGAGTGGTCTATATGGCCATCAACCCTTCTCTGCCATTCAGTAAGGTCATGGCTGATGTTCCACCTCAAATTCATTATGCCCCCATATCCCTTGATTCCCATGGTGCCTAAAATCTACCAATCTCAGTCTTGATTAAACTCAACAACTAAGCATCTATAGCTCCCTGGTGTAGAGAATAACAAAATTTCACAACCCTGTGAGTGAAGGAATTTCCACTTATCTCAGTCCTAAATGGCTGACCCCTTACCCTAAGCTTGTGACCCCTTGTTCTAGACAGTCCAGCCAGGGAAACAGTCTCTCACCTTGTACCCTGTCAAAACCCCTCAGAACCTTTAATGTTTCAATGCAATTATCTCTCATTTTTTTAAACTCCAGGGAGTATGGGCCTATTCTACTCAATCTCTCCTGATTGGACAACCCTCTCACTTCAGGAATCAATTGAGTGAATCTTTGTTGCACCACCATTCTTGGGTAAGGAGACTAAAGCTGCGCAGTAGTCCAGGAAGTGTACCCAGTAGTGAGGTAAACTAGTGGATAGCTCCTGCCTCAACTCATCTATTTCTCCCCATTCCTGCCACCACTTCCCTCCCTGCCCACAGTTTCTCCTTCACAAAATCCTGCTGATTCTGAAATCTATATTTTTGCCTCAGTGCCCCAGCTGGAAGTTTATTCTATGTATTGGAATGGTTGCAGTTATGTATTAGCCTTTTGTGTTTTCAGGACTTCACAAAGCCTGTCACAACCAAAGAATCATTTTTGAATTGTTAGGCAAGAAATTGTGTGTTTTGTGTGAGGAAGTTGTGTTTATTCCCTGAGTTAAGAGCTCCCTGACTTCAGCCTTGCGTTATGCCCCCTGCTAGTTGGAACCTGTCCTACTTTGCCTACCTTTTAATACCAATTTATAGGCTTGTGTACTAATGTCCAGTTTAGGCACTGACCTGTAAACCTTGTAACTGCTGGAGCCTCTAACTTGACAATGTTCCCATATGAAGCTGCATAAGCTGTGTCCAGTTTGGACTGTTGTTCTATGCTCACTAACTCCAGGGAACCAAAGAGCAACTTTCTGGAGTCCCTGGACAGGAAGACCATAAAAGTCTGGTGCAGTTGGAGCACAGTGGGGGGGGCAGATTCAGGAGAATCTAGAAATTTCTGGAATTATGGAATCAAATGGTGTATTCATAACTGAAAAACACACAAAGGGATAGAGTGACAGACACCGTGTGCTTAATACAGAGTATGAGGGAGTGTAAAGTACATGAGGGGAGTAAAGATGAGAGAGTTATGGAATAAGTTGCAGAAAGGAGAACTAACAGAAGACTACAGAGGAAAAGTGTAGGTGTTGTACTGACCCCATGGGATAAAATAAATCAGTAAGCATTTTGCAGAAATAGACTGCAAAATTTGTTTTTTTTTATATCCATGCTTTTGAATTTTCCAGGGGATGTATTACCCAGACACCTTAAAAAGCAACTCACTATTTCAGAGCTTGATCAGCACATAATGGGATTTAGGAGGAGCATGATGCTGGAGTTGTACAATCCTGCATTTACCTTTGTTATCTCCTCAAAACTGATTTCAAAGGATGAATAACCAAATATTTTCCAATCTTTCCTCAGAACAAAGTTTCTGCTGCTGGACATGAACTTTGTTCGTTATTGTATCTACTACCTCTGGGGCTGGAAAAATTTCCTTTGTGTCTTAGTGATCAGAATTGGGCAATCCTGCCAGTTGTGGTCTGATAGTCCAAGGGACTGCAATGTGGTTTTGACATTTATAAATTAAGGACTACCTCTGTGAGATCACTACCACAGCTTCCACTGTCTGATGGGCAGATAGTTTTGTACACAGCATATGCCAGTGTACCAGGCACACAATAAAATCACAAACGCTTCATAGCATATTTAGCACAGAAAAGGCCGTTCAGCTAAATTAGCCTATGCTGTTGCTTGTATGTCACACGTTGGTGCTCCCTTTCCACCTGCCACATTTCATCTTTCTCTTCCCTTTCCTTTCATTTACTCATTGCTTTTCCTCTTGAAAGCATGGATGTTGTTCACCTCAATCACTTCCTGTGGTAGTGAGTTCTACATTCTAACCACTCTGAGTAAAAAGGTTGTCCTTGTATCTCTATTGGATTTATTAGCAACTATCTGGGATTTATTAGCATCTATCTAGTATTTATGGCCCCTGGTTTTGGATTGTCTCATAGGACACAGGATTCCCTGTACATCTGCCTTGCCCAACTCAATCAGGGCTCCTCTTAAGACTTTTCTAAAGAAAATGCCCCAACCTGTTCAATCTTTCCTGATAGCTGCAATCTCTCAGTTCTGGTACAATCCCTGGAAGTCTTTTTTGCACTGTCTCTAGTGCTTCTATGTCCTTTCTATAGTATGGAGACAAGAATTATTCACAGTACTCTGTGAGGCCTAACCAGGTCCTCTCCAAGATTAATCGCACTGCTACTTTTGAATTCTGTACTCCTAGAAATAAATTCCAGAGCTTTGTTAACATTGTGAATTGCTTTGCTAACCTGCAAAGTTGCTTTTAATTGTTCACCTGTATCCCTTTGCCCTTCTGCACCATAGAAAATGATTGAGGTAAATTATTCTATTCATTAAAGTGCATCACCTTCCCATTATCTGTTAAATTCATTTGGCACTTAACCATGACCCAGCCTGTGAGTTTTTTAAATACCTCCTTGTATTATGTTGCAATATCTTCCTTAATGAATTATTTTTTCTTGTCCCAGTCTTCTCCACGTTCTTGTGCTCAATATATTGAAATCAGTAACAATGAGCTTTGTTGAACTGTGTTAATGCTTACTCAAATTTCACTGTCTCTTTGGCCATCTAGCATCATTTGTTAGAATCATTTTAACGGCTGTTAATTTCATCCATACATATAAAATGTGCAACTTAACTACATTAACTACATTACAAAGAAACACTCCTGTCATTACAAACAACGTATCCTGTAACTCACTGTGAGCAACTCCACTGCTGTTGTACTAAATTGATTTAAAATCTAATTGTTTTAAAAACATATTTGAAGCTTTTCACAAACTTGTGATGCAAAATTGAAAAATGTACAGGAAACCCATTATACCCATAAGGTGTGAGTTAATTGAGTGGAAAGGACATATATCGATATGCAGCATTTATTAATGCTGACTTCAAGTGGTAAGTTGTAAGTTTGAAGCCTTCTGCAATGTGTGCATTAGAGCTACAACTACATTATAACTTTAACATCAGTGGGAAGCAGTGACTCAAAGCTTGTTTAGTATGAATCGGCTCATGGGGCCCAAACTGACTGTGCAGGGTGAGATTCTCCTCCAGATGGAGCACTGAGACTGCATTCCAGCAGTATTCATGCTAACTGCTGTGGTTGTTGTGTAAATGCATCTTAAAATGCACGTGGCATAGTGTTGACCTGTGAAATAGTCTGCATTGCTGGCTGCATAAGACCATTAGACATAGGAGCAGAAATTAGGCCATTCGGCCCATTGAGTCTGCTTTGCCATTCAATCATGGCTGATAAGTTTCTCAACACCATTCTCCCGCCTTCTCCCCGTAACCTTTGATCCCCTTATCAATCAGGAACCTATCTATCTCGGTTTTAAATACACTCAATGACCTGGCCTCCACAGCCTTCTGTGGCAACGAATTCCATAGATTCACCACACTCTGGCTAAAGAAGTTTCTCCTCATCTCAGTTCTAAAAGGTCTTCCCTTTACTCTGAGGCTGTGCCTTCGGGTCCTAGTCTCTCCTATTAACGGAAACATCTTCCCCACGTCCACGCTATCCAGGTCTTTCAGTATTCTGTAAGTTTCAATCAGATGCCCCCTCATCCTTCTAAACCATTGAGTATAGACCCAGAGTCCTCAAACGTTCCTCATATGTTAAGCCTTTCATTCCTGGGATCATTCTCATGAACCTCCTCTGGACCCTCTCCAGGGCCAGCACATCCCTCCTAAGATATGGGGCCCAAAATTGCTCACAATATTCTAAATGTGGTCTGACCAGAGCTTTATAAAGCCTCAGTAACACATCCCTGCTTTTATATTCTAGTCCTCTCGAAATAAATGCCAACATTCCATTTGCCTTCCTAACTACCGACTCAACCTGCAAGTTAATGTTAAGAGAATCCTGGACTAGGACTCCCAAGCTCCTTTGCACTCCAGATTTCTGAATTCTCTCCCCATTTAGAAAATAGTCTGTGCCTCTATTCTTCCTACCAAAGTGCATGACCTCACACTTCCCCACGTTGTATTCCATCTGCCACTTCTTTGCCCACTCTCCTAACCTGTCCAAATCCTTCTGCATTCTCCCTGCCTCCTCAATACTACCTGTCCCTCCACCTATCTTTGTATCATCTGCAAACTTAGCCAGGATGCCCTCAGCTCCTTCATCTAGATCATAAATGTATAAAGTGAAAAATTGTGGTCCAAACACTGACCCCTGCGGAACTCCACTAGTCACTGGCCACCATCCTGAGAAGGACCCCCTTATCCCCACTCTCTGCCTCCTGCCAGATAGCCAATCTTCTATTCATGCTAGTACCTTGCCTCTAACATCATGGGCTCTTATCTCACTGAGCAGCCTCCTGTGCGGCACCTTGTCAAAGGCCTTCTGGAAGTCCAAGTAGATAACATCCATTGGCTCTCCTTTGTCTAACCTACTCGTTACCTCCTCAAAGAATTGTAACAGATTTGTCATGCATGACCTCCCCTTGATGAAACCATGCTGACTTTGCCCGATTTTACCATGCACTTCCAAGTATTCTGAAATCTCATCCTTAATAATGGACTCTAAAATCTTACCAACAACCGAGGTCAGGCTGATCGGCCTGTAATTTCCCGTCTTTTGCCTCACTTCCTTCTTAAACAGGGGGGTTACATTAGCGATTTTCCAGTCCTCTGGAACCCTCCCTGACTCCAGTGATTCCTGAAAGATCGCCACTAACGCCTCCACTATCTCTTCAGCTATCTCCTTCAGAATTCTGGGGTGCAATCCATCTGATCCAGGTGATTTATCCACCTTCAGACCTTTCAGTTTTCCTAGCACCTTCTCCTTGGTAATGGCCACCATACTCACCTCTGCCCCCTGACTCTCTTGAACTTTGGGCATGTCACTCGTGTCTTCCACTGTGAAGACTGATGCAAAGTACCTATTCTGTTCCTCCGCCATTTCTTTGTTCCCCACTACTACTACTCCTGCGTCATTTTCCAGCGGCCCAATGTCCACTTTTGCCTCTCTTACCCTTTGTATATCTAAAAAAACTCTTGCAATCTTCTTTTATATTACTGGCTAGTTTACCCTCATTTAATCCTCTCCCTCCTTATTTCTTTTTTAGTTGTCCTCTGTTGGTCTTTGAAGGCATCCCAATCCCCTGGTTTCCCACTGCTCTTCGCTGCATTGAATGCTTTCTCTTTAGCTTTTATGCTGTCCCTGACTTCCCTTGTCAGCCATGGTTGCCTCGTCCTCCCTTCTTCTTCCTCGGGATGAATTTTTGCTGTGTCTCCCAAATTACTCCCAGAAACTCCTGCCATTGCTGTTCCACTGTCTTTCCTGCTAGGCTCATCTCCCAGTCAATTCTGGCCAGCTCATGCCTCCATAGTTGCCTTTATTCAACTGTAATACTGTTACATCTGATTCCAGCTTTTTCCTCTCAAATTGCAGGGTAAATTCTATCATAATATGGTCAGTTCCTCCTAAGGGTTCCTTCACCTTAAGCTCCCTTATCAAATCTGCCAAATTACACATCACTAAATCTAGAATTGCCTGTTCCCTAGTGGGCTCCACCACAAGCTGCTCCAAAAAGCCATCTCGTAGACATTCCACAAATTCCTTTTCTTGGGATCCACTCCCAACCTGATTTTCCCAGTCTACCTGCATATTAAAATCCCCTATGAACACTGTAACCTTGCCTTTCTTACACACCTTTTCTATCTCCTGGTGTATCTTGTGCCCCACGTCCTGACTACTGTTCGGAGGCCTGTACGTAACTCCCATTATGGTTTTTTTACCTTTGCAGTTCCTCAACTCTACCCACACAGATTCTCCATCATCTGACCCTACATCATTACTTGCTATCGATTTAATTTCATTTCTTACTAACAAAGCAACCCCACCCCCTCTGCCAACCTGCCTATCTTGTCGAAAGGATGTGTATCTTTGGATACTTAGCTCCCAGCCCTGGTCCCCTTGTAGCCATGTCTCCATAATGCCCACCACATCATATCTGCCAATTTCAATCTGCGCCACAAGCTCATTTACCTTATTTCGTATACTGCATGCATTCAGATACAACACCTTTAGTCCTGTATTTGTCGTCCCTTTATCTGATGTGCTTGAAGTTAGATTCCTAGCCGTTTCCAAACACTCTGTCCTACTTTGTGTTCTGGAGACTTTAATAGCCTCTCCTGGGCTCTCCTTTCTTTTCAGTTTTTTCATAATTTTCCATGAAGTTGAATCCACCCCCCCACATGCTAACCTGCTGCTTTGTTTCCCATTAATCATACTTCTTGGAGCTTTACCCTTCATTCCCCCCCCACTTTCTAGTTTAAAGTCCTGTTGATCACCCTATTTACCCTATTCGCTAGAACATTGGTCCCAGATCGGTTCAGGTGGAGACCATCCCAATGGTACAGATCCCTCCTGTTCCAATACCAGTGCCCCATGAAATGGAACCCCTCTTTCCCGCACCACTCCTTTAGCCACGTGTTTACTTCCCTTATTCCCTTATTTACTTCCCTTATTCTCACGTCCCTATGCCAATTTGCACGTGGCTCGGGTAGTAATCCAGAGATTATAACCCTTGAGAACCTATTCTTTAATTTAGTTCCTAGTTCCTGATAATCCCCAAACAGGTCCTCTTTCCTAGTCTTACCTATGTTATTTGTCCCGACGTGGACCACTGGATCTTCCCCCTCCCTCTCCAATATCCTTTCAAGCCGGTCAGAGATGTCTCTCACCCTGGCACCAGGCAGACAACATACCATGCGGGACTCTCGATCCTGCTTACAAAGGAAGCTATCAATTCCCCTAATTATAGAATCCCCTACAACTACCACTTGTCTTTTTGCTCCCACCTCTTGAATGGCCTCCTGTGCCACGGTGCCGTGGTCAGCTGGCTCATCCTCCCTACAGCCCTGTTCCTCATCCACACAGGGAGCAAGTACCTCGTACCTGTTGGACAAGGTCAAGAGCTGAGGCTCCTCTGTTCCTGAACACAGGATCCCTCTCCTGCCTCACTTGCAGTCACACCCTGCTGACCCTGACCGGACTTGAGGTACTTAATCTACCGGGTGTGACTGCCTCCTGATACAAAGCGTCCAGCTAACGCTCACCCTCCCGGATGTGCTACAGCGTCCGGAGCTCGGACTCCAGCTCATAAATTCTGAGCCGGAGTTCCTCCAGCAACCAACACTTGCTGCAGATGTGCAAGAAAGTATGACATTTTCTTGAGCTAATCTTTGTTTGCTGGATAGCAAAGTGGAAAAAGAATATTTTCTGATGTGCAATCTTCTGATCAGATAACAGGAATGGCAAGGGGAGGAAACAAAATCCACACAACCATGTTCAGACTACCTTGGGAAAAGCTGGGAAATTGCCAGATTCGAAGTGCGAGCAAGAGGCCATGGCTGCACATGTGCCATGATGAGGGGAATTGGCCATTCTACACAAAACGTTGTCCCGACTCAGGAATGTGTCAAGTTCTTCAGTAAAGGACTGTAAGTGTATACGTTCCTGTCACAATAGGCAGTTTATTGTAGATTAATCACACACTGGGAAAAATGCTTCTCGGTATCAACTCTGATTAGCTGTGTGTCGTTTTGTTCCACCGTCCTTGTCCATTTCAGAAATCTTATCCAAATACACCACATCCAATCCTCTACGTAATTTAAAAACTTTAGTCATATCTCTCAGCCTATCTTCCTCCATAAAGAATACTCTTATAAATACATTTTTAAAAAATCTTCAGTTCAAGGGACAGCTTTGTCCCCTTTTGCATCCTCTAGAGCCTCAGTATCAGATTCACAAATCATTAATGTCACTATGTAAGTCAACAAGGCCATGCAAAACAAAACAGAGCACTTTTGTTCATTTATAGTTCTGGGCTTCATATTATAAAAAGGATATAGAGGCACAAAAGATGCAAAAAAAAATATTTGTAAGGATGATCCTAAAGCTGAGAAGTTATGACTGTCAGGAAAGACTAACAGGCTGGGACTGTTTTCTCTTAGAAAAAGGAAGCTGAGAGGTGATCTGATGCAGGGGTTTTTAAAATTATGAAGGGGTTCGATAGGTTAGATGTACAGAAGGTATTTCCACTCGTGGGTGAATCCAAGACTAGGGGTCATAAATATAAGATTATCACAAATAAATCCAACAGGGAATTCACAATCCTTTATCTAGAGAGTGGTGCGAATGTGGAACTCGCTACCACATGGAGTAATTGAGATGAATGGTATAGATACATTTAAGGGCAAGATAGATAAACACTCCTGTCATTACAAGCAACATATCCTCCAACTGACTGAGCAACACCATTGGTATTGTACTAAATTAGTCAAATATATTTGTTTTAGAAAACTTTGTATATTTCATATGTGGGGTTAAAAGCAGAGGACTGATGAGAAATGAACAGCTGTTGAAATAATTCTAACAAATTAAGTCAGAGAGACTCTGAGACCAAAGTCTTTTGATGGCTAAATTTATGAGGAAGCTTTACCAGAGTTCAACATAGCTCATTGTTACTAATTTCAATATAGAAACTTAAATACACAAGGGAGAAAGAAATAGAAGCATACGCTGATGGTGTTAGATAAAGAGGGATGGGAGGAGGCTTGTGTGTAACATAAACGTTGGCACAGGCAAGCAAAGTGGCCTGTGTAAAATTCTAATATCCATCAGGTTTGTCTGGCTTTGGACCCTGCAGTACTCAACTGCTTTATACAAGAATGGTGCCTCTAGTCCTTGTACTTTATTGCCCTAGTGATTTTCTCTGTAGTTGCCTCACCGATTTATGACCGGGTTCAGTGAGTGCTGTTGCATTTCTGTCTTGCTTGGCAACTTGTAACAGGTATTCGTACAAGGAGCAGATTAGCTGGGAGCTGCCTGGCCCCGTGAGGTGTCCGACCTCGTGGAGCAGCACGACCTCCACATTTGGTGACATGAGCCTATTCGTTCAAAAATCGAAATTGGCTTTGTAACTATTAATCTCCTTATGGTCAGCTTTTATACCTTTATACACCATAAAAATGTAATGCCAATGGAGCACTTAACATCACTAATTAATATAATGAGCAATGTGTGAAGCCCTGGGAAACTATTCACTGACTCCCAATTTCACCCTATTCTGTTTGAAACAATCCATTGCTCATGCAATTTTAACCAACATCCATTTCACTGCTCAGTTTCTCCAACATCAGCATGGCATCTTTTTTTCAAGGACCTATTTGTGGAATTGCCAGGATGATAGAATGAGAACTAGAAAGACTGGTTTTTTTTACACCTAGAAATTTGTGTCCCTTGTGAAGTCATTGTTTTACTGAATTTAAATTGGATGTCACTGACCTCCAGACTGCTATTTCAGTGACCATCAATGTCTCACTGTGGTTTTGTATAAAACCTCTGGATCAAATGAGTGTGTGTTAACTTATCAACCATCTTCAGCTGTGTATGAATTGTGGTATTCTGTTAATTTTGGGGTGAGAGTTTGTCTACCTGCATTGTGAGGCTTGAGTCTCAGCAATGCGTAGCACTCTACTGGATCCTAGATTGTGTTCTCTACATGGGGTGAATCCAAACTAAGATGGAATTTCCTGCTATTGCTTTGAGGCAAAGTAACATTTTGTACTTTGATATTCGATTTAATCAAACTCCATGGGGGCTCCATCTGAATAGAGCAGAATAACAGTGACAGGAGTAGGCCACTCTGCCCCTTGAGTCTGCATGCCCATTTAATAAGATCATGGCTGCACTACCTCATCAACTTCGCTTTCCTACCCCAACCCCCATATCCCTTAATTCCATGCCCCATTTTCCTTTCTACTGAAATGGAAGGAAAAGTTAGGAGCAATGTCGATCAGATGTATTCTCACCAACAATTAAAATTACTCCATCACCATTGCGTCAAGCCATAACATACTATGCTTAAAAGTATGGTAGAAGCATGAACACTTATCTTGGATATGCACTTGAAGTTGCTGTGACCTCCAAGGCTGCAGACCAAGAGCTGGATATTGAGATTAGGCTCTTTTTCGGTTGGCAGGCAGACACAATGGGCTGAATGGTCTCCTGTATCACAAATTCCTATAATGTTAATCTCTCAATTTCACTCTTGAATATACTCAATGACTGAGCATCCACAACCTCTGGGGTAGAGGATTCCAAAGAAGACATTTCTCCTTATTTCAGTCCTGAGTGGCTGACCCCTTATGCTGTAACTATTCCTCCTAATTTTTGACTCTCCAGCCAGCGGAAGCAGACACTTGGCATCTACCTTGTCAATCCTTCTCAAGAATCTTATATATTTCAATGAAATTACCTCTCAATGTTCTAAACTCCAGAGAATATAGACCCATTCTACTCAATCTCTCCTGGTAAGATAACCCTCTCACCCGAAGAACCAATCTAGTAAACCTTCATTGTACCGCCTCTGAGGCGGGTATGTCTTTCTTAAGTTAGGAAACCAAATTCGTACACAGTACTCCAGATTCCAGTGTAGTGCTAAGAAAATGCTGCACTATCAGAGCTGTCATCTTTCAGATGAAATTTTAAAGCGACACTCACCTGCCTATCTGGTGGCTGTAGAAGATGCCTTGGCACTATTTCGAAGAAGAGCAGGGGAGTTCTCCCTGGGGTCCTGGCCAATATTTATCCATCAACTGACACCAGTGGAAAAATCGGATTATCTGGCCATTATCTCATTGCTGTTTGTGGGAGCTTGTTGTGTGCAAATTGGCTGCCATGTTTCCTACATTACAACAGTCACAACACTCCAGAAATATTTCATTGGCTGTTGAAGGAAGTCCTGAGGTCATGAATGCAAGTTTTTTTTCCTAATGTTCCTAACTTGGAATGTAGTGGGTATCTTATGTGAAACTCACTCGGAACATAAGAAGTAGGAGCAGGAATTAGCCATTCCTTCCTCCCCCCCACCTCAGCATCTTCCACCATTCAATAAGATCATGGCTGCTCTACCTCCCATTATCTTCCCACACTATCTCATATCGCTCAGTTCCTTTAGTATCCAGAAATCTGATCTTGCTCCTGAATATACTCAATGATCGAACATCCACAGTTGTTTAAAAAGTTAAGGATTAATTGGTGGAGCTGGACTGTATTAATTTAGACTAGCAGACAGTAAGAGGGACTAGTTTCTGACCAGTTGGTACATTTGGGTGACAAAATGCCATTGGACGGTTTGAAGAATGGGTGAAGAATAGAAAAGAACATAGCAAAACAAATGGCAGCAGTCAAAGTGGAATAGATATCATGCTGCCACTAAAAACCCTGGTAAAAGTTGAACTAAGTCATCTGCAATGATGCTGGGAGCACAAGACTGGAAACTGAAGGAATTTGGAAGATGAAACACCAAGCAGGAATGTTCTAGTCCAAGTAGAAGAAAGCACTGGAATTTATATGAAACTGATGACCACGAACATTCCAAGCGCTTTGCAGCCAATGAAGTACATTTCAAGTGTAGGCGCTATTAGTGTACTTTTAATCTGTATTACCTGGAAAAACTCAGCAGGTCTGGCAGCATCGGCAGAGAAGAAAAGAGTTGACGTTTCGAGTCCTCATGACCCTTCGACAGAACTTGAGTTCGAGTGCAAGAAAGAGTTGAAATATAAGCTGGTTTAAGGTGTGTGGGGGGGGCAGAGAGAGAGAGAGAGAGAGAAGTGGAGGGGGTTGGTGTGGTTGTAGGGACAAACAAGCAGTGATAGAAGCAGATCATCAAAAGATGTCAACAACAATAACATCTTTTGATGATCTGCTTCTATCACTGCTTGTTTGTCCCTACAACCACACCAACCCCCTCCACTTCTCTCTCTCTCTCTCTCTCTCTCTCTCTCTCCCCCCCCCCCCCCCCCCCCCCCCCCCCCACACACACACACACACACACACACCTACACCTTAAACCAGCTTATATTTCAACTCTTTCTTGCACTCGAACTCAAGTTCTGTCGAAGGGTCATGAGGACTCGAAACGTCAGTTCTTTTCTTCTCCGCCAATGCTGCCAGACCTGCTGAGTTTTTCCAGGTAATTCTGTTTTTGTTTTGGATTTCCAGCATCCGCAGTTTTTTTGTTTTTATTACTTTTAATCTGTACCATTTAGAAGTCCTTGAGCTGCTGTCCATAAAGGAGATGGATAAAGTGGCAGGAGGCAAAGGGCCGAATAAAGTAAAGAAGGTTTGCTTGACTGGACATGGAGGTTGATGGCACCTAATACCCAGATGAGTGGGACTGCTGACAAACCAGCCTGTGATCAGATACGGTCTGCTCGGTATTTCCAACCTGATGTCTAAATGCTGTACGTAGAGGGATTTCTGATTGGGTAAAGGCCAAAACATAAAGAGAGCAAAGTACATTGGCAGAAAATTGGTACAGTCACTTTGTGAAAACATTTTGCATTTTCTTGTGTAGATTTTGATTACAACCCAGTAAAACATGCAATTACTGACTAAAAGCTAATCTGTGTCATGACCATTTTGAACAAGGTAAATCTCGTCATTAATTTTGTCAGCACCACCATCACTGTACTTCCTGCCAATAACTGCACAAACCACGTCAACCTGCAATAGGAGTAGGTTAGAAGCTGGGAATTCTGTGGTCAGTGGCTCATCTCCTGTTTCCCTAAACCCTGTTCTCCATCTACTAGGTTCAAGTCAGGAGTGTGACGGAATACTCTGTACTCAGGTGGATGGGAGCGCCCATAGCAAATACTTAAGAAGCTTAACATCATCCAGGACAAAACAGTTAGCGCAGTGCCTCTCTCACTGGACTTCTATCTACTCCAACCAGTCACTGTAGTTATAACATGTACCATATACAGGATGCACTTCAGGCTCTTGGCAAGATTATTTTGACAGCACTGTGGTCCTTCACAGGTTAGCTAATGCAAAGGCTTTCTTAAATGGAATGGATCTTATTCAGTGTCACTTAGTCTGCTGAATGCTTTGTGAATTATGATGTATGTATTAAGTGGAATGCTGCTAAACTCTGAGCTAGACTGAGAGGCTGCCTGTCATATTGAGAGATATGGTGCCTTGCAAAGTGTGCAAACTCATATCTAACAGATAGGGGAATAAAGCTTGGGAACGTTTTCCTGATATTGTAGGACCAGATAACTTGAATCTTGGAGGTGAGCTCCATCTTCAAAGCTTCAAATAATGCTGTCAGTGACTTTCTGTGGAGTATTGGGGACAGACAGAACGCTGCAACAGAAGTTCCTCTATGGACATTCCCAACAAGGGAAGCATCATGAAAGCTGCTGCCTATTGTTTATTTCAGGATAAGCTTTTTTTTTAAAGGTACTGATCAAACCATTGCATCCTGTGAGGAGGCAAGCTTCAGGAACATTAGACCTGGTGCAATAAGGGTATTAACAACAAAGTTTAATGTGAAAAGTAACAGGATGCACGAGTGACAGGAAGAGCTTGTATGCAGGTTTTATATTGTTGGGAGCTCTCCCTTGCTGTTAGTGGCAATGAGTCAAATATGGACAAGCATGTTGTTTAGCTGCTGTGTAAAGCACAATATCACAGCCTCATTACAGCCTTGGTTCAAACATGAGGTGAGGTGAGAGTGACCGCCCTTGACATCAAGGCAGCTTTTGACCGAGTGTGGCATCAAGGAGCCCTAGCAAAACTGGAGTCAATGGGAACCAGAAAACTCTCCACTGGTTGGAGTCATACCTAGCACAAAGGAAAATGGATGTGTTGGTTGGAGGTCAGTCATCTCAGTTCCAGGACATCACTGCAAAAGATCCTCAGGATAAAGTCCTAGGCCCAGCCATCTTCAGCTGCTTCATCAATGACATTCCTTCCATCATAAGGTCAGAAGTGGGAATTTTTGTTGTTGATTGGTGCTGAACATTGTGCATTCGTGACTTCTCAGATACTGAATGCAGCTCCAACAACAGTGGAGAAGCTCAACACCATCCAGGACAAAGCCTGCTAGATTGGCACCCCATCCACAAACATTCACTCCCTCCACTAGCAGTGTGTACCATCTACAAGATGCACCTCAGGAACTCACCAAAGCTCCTTAGACAGAACTTTCCAAACACGTGACCTCCACTGTCTAGCTGGACAAGGGCAGCAGATGCATGGCAACACCATCACCTGGAAGATCCCCTCCAGGTCACTCACCATCCTGACTTGGAAATATATTGCCGCATTGATATAAGGCTGCATTTGACAGAGCATGGCATCAGGGAGCTCTAGCAAAACTGGAGTCAATGGGAATCAGGGAGAAAACTCTCCTCTGGTTGGAGTCATACCTAGCACAAAGGAAGGTGGTTGTGGTTGTTGGAAGTCAGACATCTCCGTTCCAGGACGTCACTGCAGGAGTTCCTCAGGGCAGTGTCCTTGGCCCAGCCGTCTTCAGCTGCTTCTTGAATGACCTTCCTTCCATCATAAGGTCAGAACTGAGGATGTTCACTGATGATTGCACAATGTTCAGCACCATTCGCGATTCCTCAGATACTGAAGCAGTCCATATCCAAATGCATCAAGACCTGGACAATATCCAGGCTTGGGCTGACAAGTGGCAAGTAACATTCACGCCACACAAGTGTCAGGCAATGACCATCTCCAACAAGAGAGAATCCAACCATCACCCCTTGAAGTTCAATGGCATTACCATCACTGAATCCCCCACCATCAAAATCCTGGAGTTTACCATTGGCCAGAAACTGAACTGGACTAGACATATAAATACTGTGGCTACAAGAGTAGGTCAGAGGCTAGGAATCATGTGATGAGTAGCCCATCTCCTGACTCCCCAGAGCCAGTCCACCATCTACAAGGCACAAGTCAGAAGTGTGATGGAATACTCCCCACTTGCCTGGATGAGTGCAGCTCCCACAACACTCAAGAAGTTTGACACCATCCAGGACAAAGCAGCCACTTGATTGGCACCCCATCCACAAACATTCACCCCCTCCACCACCGACACACAGTAGCAGCAGTGTGTGTACCACCTACAAGATGCACTGCAGGAATTCACCAAGGCTCCTTAGACAGCAGCTTCCAAACCCATGACCGCTACCATCTAGAAGGACGAGGGCAGCAGATAGATGGGAACACCGCCACCTGGAAGTTCCCCTCCAAGTCATTCACCATCCTGACTTGGAAATATATCACCGTTCCTTCACTGTCGTGGGGTCAAAATCCTGGAACTCCCTTCCTAACAGCACTGTGGGTGTACCTACACCACATGGACTGCAGCGGTTCAAGAAGGCAGCTCACCACCACCTTCTCAAGGGCAATTAGGGATGGGCAATAAACGCTGATCCAGCCAGCCAAGCCCACACCCTGTGAATGAGTAAAAAAAAAAATTTGGATCAATGATTAACAGTTCAGAATAATTCAAATAAAGTTTTTAAAAAGTACTATTGACTGTAAAATGCTTTGAGACATCCGGTGGCCATGAAAAGTGCTATATAAATGTATATCCTTTTCTTTTATTAGATGGACTTTTATGATGTGAGTATTTTAATTTGTATCTATTCTGTGACATCCAGAAAAGGAAATGTCAATATTTTGACTGTTTGATCAGAGCTGAAAAGCCACAGAGTTGTCTTCTGGGCAAAGTGCAGAGCAGCAGAAAGAGGGGTTCACTTGGGTATAGTTGGATGACAGATATCACAGAGTGATTGCAGACGAGCTGCAGTGAATGTGTGAAAATGGCACAAGACAGATGAGCGTGACACAGCGTGACGGCATCCTTCTGATAGGTGTAGCTACAAGTAGCAGTAGCAGAGAGTAAATAACGTATATTTTTGTACATAGTATGCTTTGGGTTTAATGGGTTCTTAAAAAAAGAAATGGATTAAATTGAAGTGGAATAGAAACTCGAGTTAACAATTAAACCAGTAGTCTAGAATTAATAGTGGCCTTGGCAGAAAATAAATATAAGATGCAATAAACTAACGTGGCTGTCAGAGATATCTGGTTGTTGTTTTTGTATTTTCGTGTTCTTTCATTGGTGAACAGTGTGAAGTAGCAGATGGAATCATGGGTTGATCAACAGATTGACCAGTTGTGGTGTGAATGCTCCTTCCATAACCATAAACATCTTTATACCAACCAGCAAAGAGGGTAGTCTCATGTGGTGGGAAGGTTTTATGTGTTCCTACAAGCCTGTATGATGAAGTGGTTGGGGGAGGCGGGCTGTATCCAGACCGAGTGGACATGATGTAATGTAAATAAACTGCCAGTGCATAGTAAATGTTTGTCGTGAGCCTGTTCCAGTTCAAAAAAAGGTGGTGGAATCTTTTACATTCATGTGAACAGATAAATGGGGCCTTAATTTAGTGTCCCATCCAAATGAGCACGCCTGTGACAGTGCAGCACTCCCTCAGTGCTGACCCTCTGACAATGCGGCACTCCCTCAGTACTGACCCTCCGACAGTGCGGCACTCCCTCAGTACTGACCCTCCGACAGTGCTGACCCTCCGACAGTGCGGCACACCCTCAGTGCTGACCCTCCGACAGTGCGGCACTCCCTCAGTGCTGACCCTCCGACAGTGCGGCACTCCCTCAGTACTGACCCTCCGACAGTGCGGCACTCCCTCAGTGCTGACCCTCCGACAGTGCGGCACTCCCTCAGTGCTGACCCTCCGACAGTGCGGCACTCCCTCAGTACTGACCCTCCGACAGTGCGGCACTCCCTCAGTACTGACCCTCCGACAGTGCGGCACTCCCTTAGTACTGACCCTCCGACAGTGCGGCACTCCCTCAGTACTGACCCTCCGACAGTGCGGCACTCCCTCAGTACTGACCCTCCGACAGTGCGGCACTCCCTCAGTACTGACCCTCCGACAGTGCGGCACTCCCTCAGTACTGACCCTCCGACAGTGCGGCACTCCCTCAGTACTGACCCTCCGACAGTGCGGCACTCCCTCAGTACTGACCCTCCGACAGAGCGGCACTCCCTCAGTACTGACCCTCCGACAGTGCGGCACTCCCTCAGTACTGACCCTCCGACAGCGCGGCACTCCCTCAGTACTGACCCTCCGACAGTGCGGCACTCCCTCAGTACTGACCCTCCGACAGCGCGGCACTCCCTCAGTACTGACCCTCCGACAGTGCGGCACTCCCTCAGTACTGACCCTCCGACAGTGCGGCACTCCCTCAGTACTGACCCTCCGACAGTGCGGCACTCCCTCAGTACTGACCCTCCGACAGTGCGGCACTCCCTCAGTACTGACCCTCCGACAGTGCGGCACTCCCTCAGTACTGACCCTCCGACAGTGCGGCACTCCCTCAGTACTGACCCTCCGACAGTGCGGCACTCCCTCAGTACTGACCCTCCGACAGTGCGGCACTCCCTCAGTACTGACCCTCCGACAGTGCGGCACTCCCTCAGTACTGACCCTCCGACAGTGCGGCACTCCCTCAGTACTGACCCTCCGACAGTGCGGCACTCCCTCAGTACTGACCCTCCGACAGTGCGGCACTCCCTCAGTACTGACCCTCCGACAGTGCGGCACTCCCTCAGTACTGACCCTCCGACAGTGCGGCACTCCCTCAGTACTGACCCTCCGACAGTGCGGCACTCCCTCAGTACTGACCCTCCGACAGTGCGGCACTCCCTCAGTACTGACCCTCCGACAGTGCGGCACTCCCTCAGTACTGACCCTCCGACAGTGCGGCACTCCCTCAGTACTGACCCTCCGACAGTGCGGCACTCCCTCAGTACTGACCCTCCGACAGTGCGGCACTCCCTCAGTACTGACCCTCCGACAGTGCGGCACTCCCTCAGTACTGACCCTCCGACAGTGCGGCACTCCCTCAGTACTGACCCTCCGGCACTCCCTCAGTACTGACCCTCCGACAGTGCGGCACTCCCTCAGTACTGACCCTCCGGCACTCCCTCAGTACTGACCCTCCGGCACTCCCTCAGTACTGACCCTCCGACACTGCGGCACTCCCTCAGTACTGACCCTCCGACACTGCGGCACTCCCTCAGTACTGACCCTCCGACACTGCGGCACTCCCTCAGTACTGACCCTCCGACACTGCGGCACTCCCTCAGTACTGACCCTCCGACACTGCGGCACTCCCTCAGTACTGACCCTCCGACACTGCGGCACTCCCTCAGTACTGACCCTCCGACACTGCAGCACTCCCTCAGTACTGACCCTCCGACACTGCAGCACTCTGTCGGTACTGCACTAGGAGCGTCAGTCTGGATTGTGTGTTTATGGCTAGAGTATTTGGAATCTATGGCCCCCTGATTTAGATGGTTGAATTACAGCTGACACTAATTTACTAAATAAATATGTGACCATTTGATATATTAGTTTCCTCCAACATTTTAGATTGAAAAACAGCGACTGCTTAACCTAATGGGTTCCCCCCCTCAATGTTAAATCAAAGGTGACTTCTGTTATTTTTGTTAATGTGATTCCCCCAAAGCTATCTTATTAATAAAAAAGCAGTTGTTTTTGTCTGCAGTCAGGTTGGCCAATTCAAAGCAGTGGAAATAACTGGTAAATCAATGAATTAATTGAAAGAATGTAAAGCTGCCGCTGTTTTTTTTCAACTGTTGAGTAAGTACAAGGTCCATTGTGTTACTTTTCCTGCAGACTGGTTAATGCAATCAAAGTGCTTTGTGCTCCTTCAGACGAAGTTTAAAAGAATCCTAGAATAGTACAGCAGAGAAAGAGGATGTTCGGCCCTTTGGGTCCATCCCATGTCTCTGCACAAACTACTCAGCTTGTCCAACTCCTGTGTCTTTTCGCCGTAGCCCTGCAAATGTTTTCTCATCAGGTGCTTATCCAGTTCCACTCTCTAAAAGCAATTTGCCTCCACAACCCCCCCCCCCGCTCCCCCCCCCCCCGCACCCCGCCCACTCAGGCAGAGCATTCCCAATTCTAACCACTCGCTCTGTAAAAATATTTTTCCTCAAAACCCATGTCCTCAGGTTCACAACCCTCTTGCCACTGGAAACGGCTTCTCCCTATCAACTTTGTCAAATCCATTCATAAAAAAGGAATTACAGCTGGATAGAATAGACCAGTAAGAAGTTACTATACCGAAGGGATGTGTGGAGAAGCTGCTGCAAAGTGTCAAACACTGGGGAATGCCGTCCTAGAAAAACCCGTGAGTCCCGTTGTAACAAAATGTGAATACAAGTAGTAAGTGAGGACAAGGCACAAGACCTTCAATCTAGACCAGTGGCTCTCTTTGTGATTTTGTACTCAAGAATCTGAGATTAGCATGATGTATAGGTCATCGGGATTAGAAGATAGAGGATAATTGAAGCCAGGAAAGGAT
This sequence comes from Carcharodon carcharias, assembly GCF_017639515.1. Lineage (NCBI taxonomy): Eukaryota > Metazoa > Chordata > Chondrichthyes > Lamniformes > Lamnidae > Carcharodon > Carcharodon carcharias. The sequence goes on along the minus strand of NC_054477.1, from coordinate 164,047,909 downwards.
GTGGAAAAAGGAAGGCAGGGAGAGAGAGCAGTAAGATGTATGACAGGCAGAGTGGGACCGGAGTATGTGAGAGAGGCTGAGCTGCTATACCACTAGTGTGGGTAATTTCTTTTTCCCTTCCCCCCCGCTTTAAGCCCAGAGCTTCAGCTCAGGTGCAGTCTGGGGAAGGCTGCAGTGATTTCCCTTCCTGCGAGGGTGGATTTCTTTCGCCACAGAGCAAGGTGGGGGTGTCAATTGTGATGCAGCAGACTCCGTTTCCTCTGTGCGAGATGGCGTTGGTGCATTTGACTGCAGTATGGGTTGGGATTGGGCAATGGGATGCAGCCCTCGCTCCAGCGCGCACACGCGTGCGAACCCACACACACACACGCACAAATATACAGTCAGAATGGAGTCATTTTTAAAATATATTGGCATTGATGACATTGGCCATGCGTTCTGTTGAAAATTGCTACTAAAACATTTCTTTATGGTTCGTCCTATATTCAAATGCCCACGCTGTTGCATTCACTGGTGATATCCAGTAGTGGCACTAAGATAGGCATTTTCATGTAATTTTCTGACTTGGCTGTCACACCACACTTTGTTCTGGAGCCTTGTGGATTCTCTAGGGCTTTGCCTGCTGGGTTGTTGTAATTCATCCTCAAATTTAAATTTTAATAAATTATTTCAGTTTTTCTCATTTAATTTTTTCTCCTCGTCTTCATAGTCAGCTCTGCTCCCTGTGCTGTCTGAGCCCTTGACCCCTGCCCTGAAACATTTAGAACTCGATCTGGACAGGAGAGTCTGGCAATCCCAGCCAACCCTGCAGCGTCCTCCTCATCAAAACACTTAGGGACTGGTGCCAAAATTTGGGCGAGCTGCCCCAGAGGCAAGTCTAAACCCTGACTCTCTCACTTCTGGGACCCCGATTGTTTTTTCCCCCCACCAGTTGGCTGAACTTTGACCTGGCACCACTCCCTAAAAACTCTCTCTCCCCAACCCCCCCTGCCACTTGGGCCCACCAGCCTTCAAAATATTGGCGAAACTTCTGGCACACAATTGGGGTCTTTTTTGCAGTTTCCACAAAAATACCCTGTTTTCTATCATGGCCCTGGATTGTGCTGGTCTCTTTCACTTTTTAAGAAAGTTCCCCTGGGCTATGTTTTTCATGTTCATTGCAAGCACATTATTTTTTTTTAAAGACTGTGGTTTGTTTGACCCTGGGTGTATTTCTTTTAGCCTTATTTTTCATTGAACTTCTCTTCCCCGTGAGTTCTTCATTCTCTTCCTCCACCTCACTTTCCTCTCCATCCACTGATTGACAATCTAAGAATCCCACATTGTAAACTTCCAATTCCTCACTACTAAAGTTTCCCTAAATACTCACTCCCCTTTCAGTACCGTGTTCATAGTCTGACCACCCCTAGATATCTTCACTTCCCCATCCCACCTAACCATGCCCATGCCCACCCACTCATCTTACAATCAAAATAACTTTCTCCCGCAAGCAACGTTCTCCAACTCACCATATCCTTTGCTGCAACACATTTGCTTCCTAATAAATGGACAGAATCTGGGGGCTCCTCATCAGAAGGATGTTACACCAGTATGTTCTAAAATATTACATATATTTCACAGATCATTTTAACTATCATTCTCTTCAATTCTAAATTTGTCCAACTGTACCCTTAATTTTATGATTCTTCATCTTTAACCAGGATTTGTCCTATTTTGAATACAAATTATCCCATTACATTAGTATATCCTCAGTTACACTGTACAACACTCCTTATTAAAGATATGTACACAGTCATGGAATTAGAGTCTGCAATCTTCACTAACAGGACCATGACATCTATAATAAAAACTCAATTTGATTTATTCCAGCACTGCTTAAAGCACTATGGGAGTACCTGAAATCTGATCATAACACTGCCTGGGAATTCATAAGATCATCCCACAAAGAGTTATGCGACAATGCTTAGATAATCTGCTTTGGTTAAGGGATAAATAAGTTGTTGAGCAAGACCCTGCACCGGAACCCAGACTCAGAGCAAAACCCCAGAGCCGGAGTGAGACCCTAGAAATAAACCATCAACTTTATACCCCATATATAATGCAAGCACCTTAAATTGGAAATATTAGCAACAACCTTTTCACTCCTTTTCATTTTTTTTCTAGCTCCTATGTTAGATTTGACATCCTAAGAAGAATACTAACCAAGGTCTTTGACATTGATGTCATTATGCTGATGGTTATCACAGATATTGATGACAAAATAATTCAAAGAGCCAATGAGGTAAATTACATGTTTGCGTCTCAGGAAGTATTTAATTTAAAACCATGAAACTGATATTTGATAATTGAGTATTATTTTCTGGATTGCAGTTGAATATTTCACCTACAGTACTTGCTCGCATGTATGAAGAGGATTTCAAACAAGATATGGCGTGCTTAAAGGTACAATTAGTATTTCCTTGAGGTATAACAGAAGACATGTTGGCATAGCTGCTAACTATTCATAAGCACTTTTAACTTCAGCTTCAGTTTATGTGGAGAGACTGGAGAAGCTCCTAAGAGCAGAGAAGGTTGAAGGGATATTTAATAAAGATATTAAAATCATGAATGGTTTTGTTAGAGTAAATAAGGAGCAACCCTTTCCACTGCCAGGAGGGCTGGTAACCAGAGGACACAGATTTAAGATAATTGGCAAAGAAGCAGAGGGGAGCTGGGGAGAATTTGTTTTTTACACAGCAAGTTGTTGTGATTTGGAATGTGCTGCCTGAAAGTGTGGAGGAAGCAGATTCAGTAGCAACTTTCAAAAGAGGAATTGGATCAAGTCAAAAAGGACAGGAGAGTGGGATTAATTGGATAGCTCTTTCAAAGAGCTGAATCGCCTGCTTCTGTGCTGTAAGATTCTATGATATGTTCCATGATTAAAATTTACAATTGGGTTACAAAGGTTTCTTGGTTAGTGGAGTAGTCACATTGAAATAATTGCCTGGGGTTGTATCATATCAAATACACCAACGCAGCTTATGGTAATTGCACCCTGGCATTGGAGGTGTTGAATTGGGAGAAGGTGATTACCAACAAGGGGAAGAGCAGGAGCCATAGAATAATACATCACAGACTGAGGCCATTCAGCCCCTTGAGCCTCTTCTGTCATTTGGTTAGACCATGGGTGATCTGAATCTTAACTCCACCTGCCCACCTTCTTACTAAACAAAAATATAACAATCTCAGTCTTGAGATTTTCAATTGACCCCCATTTGCTAAGCTTTTATAAGGCTGGAATATCAACTGAAAATGGAGGCAATGAATCCAAGCCTCGACTCGGCTGGAAGTCAGCGACAGAAGAAAGATTTGTGCTGAGAAACGTTAGAAGTGCTAGGTTTAAAGAAAGAAATATTTCTGTAACATCTTTCACAGCCTCCAAACATTCCAAAGCCTTTACAGCCAATGAAGTACTTTTGAACTGTTGTAATGCAGGAAATGAGGCTGCCAGTTTTTGCATAGCATACTTCCTCACACATGGCAATGAGATAATAATCAGATAATCTGAAGGAAAAATATCGGCTAGAGCAGAGTAAGGGACTCCCATGCTCATTTTTGAAATAGTTTTCATAGGATCTTTAATGTCCACCTGAGGGGGCACATGAGGCTCCTGTTTAACACCTTTTCTAAAAAAAACGGCACTTTCGGCAGTGTAGCACTTTCTTGGTACTGCCGCACCAAGAGTTCACTTCCAGTACCAATTGCTGCTTTTCCTGACAGCCGTGAAGTTCAAATGAGGCAGAGTCAAGTGCTTTCATGGGACAGGGGTTGTTTTAATCCACTTGTGCTAGTAAATTTCAAAATTGAAAGTAAATGCTGATTACTCACAGAAATGAGTGAGGGAAATAGCCTGAGCTGTCTGTAGCTAGCAACTGAAATTTTACAGTCAAACTTTAGGTTTTTTTCCCAGTAAGTTCTTGGTTTCTTTAAAACTTTATTTTCATGTCGAGCAGTTTATCTTGGAGTATTTTTTAAAAGTTGTAGAATCATAGAATTGTTACAGCACAGAGGGAAGCCATTCAATCTGTTATGTCCATTTTGGCTCCCTGTAGGAGCAACTCAGCTAGACCAGTCTCCTGCCTTTCCACTGTAGCCCTGCAGATGTTTTCCCGTCAGATAATTATACAATTTCCTTTCAAAACCCTCATTTTATCTGTCTCCATCACAGTCTTAGGTAATGCATTCCAGATCCTAACCATTTTTTGCGTAAAGAAACAACATTTTTTCCTTGTATTGCCATTTGTTCTTTTGCCAATTACATTAAATCTGAGTCCTCTGGTTCTCGACCCCTCTGCCAGTGGAAACGGTTCCTATCCAGCTACAAAAACAAAAAAACTGCGGATGCTGGAAATCCAAAACAAAAACAGAATTACCTGGAAAAACTCAGCAGGTCTGGCAGCATCGGCGGAGAAGAAAAGAGTTGACGTTTCGAGTCCTCATGACCCTTCGACAGAACTTGTTTAATTGACTGCCACTGCTCTTCAAGAAATGCCTACCTCCTTGAAGAAGTTCTGTTCCTCTCTGCGACAAGATTTCCGTATTTCTCTGTTGTCTTGCTCACCTTCCTTGCTTTCCATTTCCCTCAAGTTCTGTCGAAGGGTCATGAGGACTCGAAACGTCAACTCTTTTCTTCTCCGCCGATGCTGCCAGACCTGCTGAGTTTTTCCAGGTAATTCTGTTTTTGTTTCCTATCCAGCTACGCTGTCTGGGCCCCTTGTGATTTTTGACATTATATCAAATCTCTCCTCAACCTTCCCTGTGCTGAGGAGAACATCCCCAACTTTGCCAACCTATCCTCATAACTGATCCTCCTCCCTGGAACCATCCTCATGAATCTTTTCTGCACCCTCCCCAATGCCTTCACATCCTTCCTAAAGGGCGATGCCCAGAATTGGACACAATACTGTTGTTGAGGGTGAGCCTGTGTTTTATAAAGGTTCATCATAACTTCCTTGCTTTTGTGCTCTTGCCTCTATTTTTAAAGCCCAGGATCCTGTGTGCCTTTTTAACCACTTTCTCAACCTGCCCTGGCACCTCAACAATTTATGCACATATACCCCATGGTCTCTCTGTTCCTGCACATCTATTAGAATTGTGCCCATTAGTTTATTTTGCCCCTCCTCATTCTTCCGACCAAAATGTATCACTTCGCACTCTTCTGCATCTGCCTTTTATTCCATACATTATTATTCATACATTGCGAAGACCTCATATTTTGGGAGAGTAGCAATTTTGTCAATGTTTAGGGGTATTGTCATTCGCCGTCACCATGGCCTTTACCTTTGTAAAGCTCCCTGATAGGCTGGAGTACCTGGACTATGTGTTGGTGGGCACTGGTTCTGCCATAGAATGTCATACTGAGGAAACAGGCCTCATGTCCTCCGCAAAGCAGGTTGATTGTAACTTTGTGATGGCAACCCTGTTTTACACCTCCTTGTTTGTATTTCTACTGCTGATTTACTGTCACCCAGTTCACACTGTTGTACAAAGTCAATATCTATCCCAGAGAGTTTAACAGTTACTTTTTATTTTTAAAAAGAAGCTTGTGGGACTCTTAAATTCAGTGCTAATAGAAGGGCTCTTGTCACGTATGACTGTAAAGGTTTTCTAAATGGGAATTTGATGTAATCTGGTCTATTTTGGAGTTGTTTTCAGCTTCAGTACCTGTAATATTTAAGTACACAACCTGTACTTCTATTATGTAGACAGGACACAAGACAAGGCAGTCATTTATTGTTAAGAGTCATAGGAATGATACTGCAGAGATGCTTTTGAACCTGCCCCTGTATTAATCTATTTAAATCTGTGAAAGAGTTCACTTTAGGTTTAAATGATCTTTTGATATCTAACTCTTTCCCCCCGAAACAATATAGTTCTACTTGTGAGACAAAAGTAGGAACCTGGTTTCATCAAATACTGAATAATGTTATCACTGTTGTTTCTGTAGGTTCTCCCACCGACGGTTTACATGCGAGTGACCGATAATATTCCCCAGATTGTGAAATTTATAGAAAGAATCATTCACAATGGCCATGCCTATTCCACCTCGACAGGTGAGTTTGTGCAGTGATAGCTGCCCAATGAGTGACTTTCTGCTGTGTTTTTATTAATAAACGGTATTCTTAACCTTATACAGGCAAAATATAAATTTTAGTCCGTGGATACATAACTCCAATCAACCGACAGCCTGCCTTAAATTAATCGTGGACCCTTTAGACTGATTGAGAATCTTATTTGATGTATGTGTTAAAGTAAAATTTTGCATGTGGCTGTGATGGCCCATGTGTTGGCAAAAGCTTGTATTTTCTTTTGTGCGATGCCCTTTTAAGACCAAAGTGGTCTGGGGAGTATTATAAAAGAGGGTTATTTGGTTTCCTGATTATGAGTTCTTTAGGTTTCAAGGAATGCCCATGTGACCTAAGGTTGACATGGGGATGAATAGCTAAAAGGCAAAGGGTAAATAGAATGCTAATTGTATTGGGTTTGGGTTTCAGCTTGAGTTTTCTGTTTTACAGTTAAGAACATTGAGATTTTGTGTAAAGAGGAAACAAGGTTCTTTCTGAATGGAGCAGTTTTTTTGCTTGGCTGATCAGAACACAGAATTTGGATGAGAGAAAACAAGCAAAGTTCTCTCTGAATGGAACAATTTTCTGATTGGAAGTCTTTGAACAGATCCTGGTGTTGAAACGTTCTCTGAGACTAGAGCAGAGATTGTGTTACTGTGTGTGTTGTACTGTTGGAAAGAGCAGAGAGCTGAAGACAGGAAGGGCAAGGGATTGTAGATTGGGCAAGACCCTGCCTGCTGGTTTAGTGTTCCCAGAATCCACTAGACCATTTAAAGGGACCACAGACTCCCAGGGAGTCTCTGGGCATTCTGTGCCGTCAGCTCTGTCGTGATCCAATTGAGAGAAGGTTTGGAGACGTACGCCTTGTTGGTGTTCACTGTGTCGGGGACTTCGGGTAGAATACGGCTACTGGTGAATGTGACTAAAGGGCCGAAACAATTGACTGGGGGAAGTGAGAGATTCTACATAGCGGAGGCCAAGCTGGAAAGCCTGTGAGATTGCTTGTGGTCCGACATTTGTGTGGGAAGTAATGCAAGTGCTTTACTATGTGAGGCGTAGTACCTACGTGAGGTGTATCTTTGTTGTGTTGACTATTTAAAATGAAATTTACCTTTTGTTAGAAATATCCTTTGGTTGTTAATTACTGTTTGAATTCTGTTGATTTTAGTTGGTTTGTTAACAGTAAAAGTTTGAACAAGTGAAATCTTGTCCAGCTGTTTTCTTTTCTGTTGGTGTTGTGGGCATAACTTTGGTTTTAAAAAATGATTGGTCCCTACTGGGACAGTAACTGCCACGTTGGTGCGGGCTTGTCGTTTAAGTTGGGGAGGGGGGGGCTGTTGGGGAATTTGTTCCAGGGCCATTTCACCATTTTGAGAGGAGCTTGATTTGAAAATAGGTACCGTTTAAGACTTCAGTGTTACTAAGACAGTTGAAGCCAAGCTGGTTTAATTTGTTCCAAATAATATAGTGGCAGATAGTAACAATAATCTAGCCCTCATTTTTGAGGGGAAATTTAATAGAGGCGTTCAAAATAATGAGGGGTTTTGACAGAATGCAGAAGGAGAAACTATTTCCATTGGCAGGTGGGTTAGTAGCAGGACACAGGTTTAGAATAATTGTCAAAAAATTCTGGGGAGGGCAGGAGGGTTAGTGGTGGCGGAAATCGGAACTCTCTTTTACACAGTGATTTGTTATGATTGAGAATGCACTGCCTTAAAGGACAGTGGAAGAAGATTTGATTGTAACTCTCAGAAAGGAATTGAACATATACTAGAGAAAGAAAAAAAATTGCAGGGTTATGGGGATAGAGTCGGGGGAGTGGAACTAATTGAATAGCTCTTTTTCAAAGAGCTGTCACAGGCATGATAGGCCAAAAGGCCTCCATTAGCTGTATTATTCTATGATTCACAGTGATTTTTAGTGACAGTATGCAGCTCAGTATCATTTAATCCTAGTACAAATGAGGTATTGATCTTGCAACATACAAAGAAATTCTTATCTAAGCCTGTCATGATTTCAGAACACAATTTTTTACTTATTGAGCAAAACACTTTTTTTTTCTGAAAATTTTCAGGAAATGTATATTTCAATATCCAGTCTATTGGTGGTCAGTACGGGAAGTTCGTTGGGATGTGTGCTGATACTGCTGGAGAAACAAGTATGTATCTACAATTGTGTTAATTTCTTTACTGTTTGAGTTGTTATGTTTAACATCTTTCCGCTGGTTGTGGCCAGAGTTTCTGTGAGCAGATTGGGTCCCAGACTGGAAGCTGTTCCTTTAGTCCCTGCAATGTAAGGGTCAGTGTCACCAAATTTGACAGTTGTCTCTGAATTGTAGTAACGTGGTGATGTTCCCATGCTCCCTTGTCATCTGAAGCAAATAACAAATAAGGTGCGCCAAAATGGCCAAAAAGGTTTATTTAAAATAAAGATATTATGTCTGGTTCTATAGTAAAGGAATCTACTTGCACATTGCATAACTTGGCTGCCTGTTTAAACACAGTGTACATAACTCTTGCAGCACTCTGAGCATGTTCTTAGAAAGACATCTCTGATGGTAAGACTTATTTTAGTGATGCTATCTCCCTTTTATGGAAGAGGTGAGGAGATTTGAGTCCCCGAGAGAAATCCTGGATTATGAAGAGTCTTTCCTAGAAGGAGTCTGTTTTATAAAAGTGACACCCATCACAGTAACTGTGGTCTGGGAAACCTGTTTGTACCTTCCCAGTTGGATTGGTTCTTGACAATAGCTACAACTACTTATATTGAAGGTATTATATAAATGTAGTGAAACACCTAAAGAGAAAATGTAAGAAATATTAGTACAGGTGACCAAAAGCTTTGTCAATGATGTAAATTCTAAGGAGCAAATTAAAGGAGGAGAGGGTGCGAGGTGGAAAGGTTTAGGGAGGGAATTCCAGAGCTTAGAGCCGAGGCAGTTGAAGGCATGACTGCCAATGGTGGAGTGAAGAATGTGCAAGAGACTAGAATTAGAGTAAAGTAGTAAAGGATTTGGGTAGACATTTGGATGGCGGCGGCGGGGGGGGTTAAGATAATAAATCGGGACAGACCTCTGATTGAATAAGGTCCTATTAAATAAGCTAGCAATGTGTGTTGGCCACAGACAGACTACTCTCACCACCAGGACAAAGGAACCATTGAAAAGCAAAATACTGCAAATGCTGGAAATCTGAAATAAAAACAGAAAATGCTGGGAATGATTTGCAGGCCAGGAAGCATCTTTGGAGAGAGAAACACAGTTAACATTTCAGGTCGATAACCTTTCATCAGAGCAGAAAGATGTTAGAAGTTTGGTCTCGTCTGCAAGTGGAAACATTTCTTCCTCTCTTGCAATGGCAGGCGGAGGGAAGGAGCCAGTGGAGGAAGGAGGGATAAGTAAACCATATAGGAGAACTCCCCTTCACGATATGTTGATGTGGTAATCAACAACATGGCACAAGTTTATGTTCTGAAAAGTATTTTAAATATTTTATTTGTTGATCCTTTATTACTAGGTGGTGGTGATAAAAGACATGTCAGAGACTTTGCCCTGTGGAAAGCATCAAAACCACATGAGCCATCTTGGGTGTCCCCATGGGGTAAGGGCCGACCCGGCTGGCACATCGAGTGTTCGACAGTTGCAAGGTTAGTGCCGTGTATTTCTTGTTGAACAGTGTCTTGACTGAAGCTGACCTGGGAGTTGTACTGCTCACGAAGCGGAATCACGTTAAGGCAGACTTGTTTAACTATCGTGCTCATTTTCTGATCTGGTAATAGTATTATCTCTATGACAGTTCGATTCCAATGTCTGTTGGGATTTTTAATAATCCAATGACCGTGTATTAACTGTATGGAGTGTCCTAGTGCTGGAATTAAAGGAACAAACATAGAATCTTACTGTTGTCATAATTTCTGGCCATAACAACACTTGTGTCCATTTTTTTTGTCTCTCTCCACCTGTGTTTCCACATGCTGTCACTCAATAACAGCAACTTGCATTTATAAAGTGCCTTTAACAGAGTAAAGTGTCTCAAGCTGCTTCACAGGAGTGTTATCAAAAATAATTTGACGCGGGGCCACAGAAGGAAATATTAGGACAGGCAAGCTAAAGCTTAGTCAAAGAGCTATGTTTTAACGAGAGAGATGTAGAGAGGTTTAGGGAGGAAATTCCAGAGCTTAGGGCCCAGGCAGCTGAAGGCACTGCAGGCAATGGTGGAGTGATAGAAATCATGGATGTGTAAGATGCCAGGATTGGAGGAGTATTGAGATCTTGTAAGGTTATAGGACTCTTTAAGAGGTTACAGCGATAGGGAGGTGGCAAGAGCAATGAAGGGAGTTGGAGACAAAGATGAGAGTTTTAAAATTGAGGCGTTGCCAGACTGAGAGTCAATATCTCATCCATTTTCAGTTTTTACAGATTTTTTAAAATTTCCAGTGAACTCCCTGTATTGTTCGCATAAAAGCATATCCAAGACCCCTTATTATTGCAGTGTGCTGTTGTGACTACGAAAATAGTTTCACACTTTGCATTATAACAAATGGCGAGCTTCACTGTGTGGCATTTTCAGCTCTGTGTTTGGAAATAAACTGGACATCCATTCGGGTGGAATAGACCTGGCCTTTCCCCATCACGAGAATGAGATTGCTCAATGTGAGGCCTACCACAAGTGTGAACAATGGGGCAACTACTTTTTACACTCAGGTATGTATTGGTTGGGCATTGGATAAAGGGCAGATCGAATTCAAATTAAGACAGTAATCAATGTTCAAAAGCTTTTATGAGTTTTTGATACTTGAGTGATTAGTAGGGAAATATAGTGTAATTTTTCTGTTGTGAGAGTGTGTGTATCTGGTAATCTATGTGTAGTTTTCTGACCATCAATTTTAATCATGCAATTTCTTAATGTGTCCTCTGGAGGGAAAGCTTCGACACTGGGAGTATGTAATGGAAAACCTATCCATTATGTTTCTAAAGGGTTCACAACAGAGACAGCATCGTAACCAACTTTCAGTCTGGATAAAATCCCTGAGCAGTTTGGATGTTTTTTTTTCAGTTTTCCTCCAAGTCTCTTGGTTGTAAAAGATGAAATATATACAATAGTCATTTATTAATTGGCCTCGTTGGGAAACAAGCATTGCAGCCTTGTGATGAGGGGAATTATTTTGTGGCTTAGAAATGAGCAGAATGAATGTAATTGACTTCAAGCCCTGGAGCAGTGCATCGTAACCCCTGTTAAGATTGTGCTATGTTTTTGAAAGTGTTTCGCCAACAACAGTGAATTGTTTGCTGGCAGAGGGATCTCTGAGTTTGTTTAGCTGCTTAAACTGCTAGCATGTTGAGTGCCTTGATCTAAGAATGTAATTCTTGAATTTCCATGAAGAGGCTGACAATCCAGGCTTTTTAGTTTTTGATTCATGAGATTAGAATTCTTTTGGCCTAAGGTTCTTAGTTCCAGCAGTCCTGCTAATTCGTTGCGCAGTAGTGAAATTATTAATATAAAGCTTTAAAACGGTTCTTCTGTTTAACCAGATTTACAGCTCTGCTGCCATTTATTTGTATTTAACCTGGGAACCTAGATATTTTTGACCAATTTGTTCCTTCTTACCTGTGCTGAGCTTTGGCCTTTCGGTAATTGATCTTATACTGTTCCATATCCCTGCTTTCTCTCCAGATCTTTTATTCTACATTCTTTCAGTAGTTATCCATATTTGTTGAATGTGGCCATTGACTTCACACCAAACATCACATCCCAATAATTTATCCTGGAAGTGTTTCTTCTAATCTTCCCCATTTTCTGTTGAGGGCTTATAATGAGATCAGGGCTAGTCGGTGAGGCTTTGAAATTGGCAGTAACCGGAAGCAGGCACTGTGGTACTGGCTGCCTCCTTTACATTCTGACTGATCTTTTCTGTGAAAGTTGATGGTAAAGAAAATAGGATGCAGTGTAAAATGGACGGCAGATTTATCATCACCCGTTTCATGCTACCTTCCAAGACCAATTTCAGCCCTGCATGACTTCAACAATGGAAAGAAAACATCTTTATCTTGTCTGCATCCCTTTTGTTCAGGGCATTTGCGTTTGAAAGGAAGTGAAGCAAAGATGTCGAAATCTTTGAAAAATTACATCACAATTAAGGTAACTATCCATTTGTTTACTTTTTCCACTGTTCCTTTTTTTAAAAAACATTTTCCAATGAAAGCTGTTAGGCTGTCATAAAAATCTAACTGGTTCACCAATAGCTTCCAGGGAAAGGAACCTATACCCTTAGTTCTACAGGTGAATGTCTTTCTTTACTATCTGATTGTCTCATATTGTCTTCGGGGCAGCTAGGGCTGGGCAACGCAATTTGCTTACATTCCAAGAGCAAAGGTTCTTGGGGCCTTGTGTTTCCCAGTAAGATGTCCTTCAGACATTCCCTAATAGAATATAATTTTCAGAGTATCTGGAGTGCAGATGAAGAATGCATTTGACCAGGGACTTCAAGAAGAATAGGAAGCTAGGTAAAGGTGGAGGGGTAGCACTGTTAGTCAAGGTTGGTATTGGTGCAATAGTTAGAGATGATCTTGGTTCAGATTAGAATGTATAATTGGTTTGTGTGGAAATGAGGAATAATAGGGGAAAGAAGTCACTGGTGGGAGTGGTCTACAGGCCTCCTAACAGTAACCACAATGTCGGATAAAGTATGCAGGAAGAAACATTTTGTGCTTTTGATAAAAGGCTGGCAATAATCATGGGTGATTTTAATCTACATGTAAACTGGAAAAATCAGATTGACGGTAGTAGCCTGGATGAGGAGTTAGTTTCTTAGAGCAGCACATTCTGGAACCAACCAGAGAGCAGGTTTTATTAGACTTGATATTGTGTAATGTGACAGGATTAATTAATGACCTCAGTGTAAAGGTACCCCTAGGTAGCAGTGACCACCATATGTTTGAATTTTACATCCAGTTTGAAAGGGAGAAGAATGGATCTAAGACTAGTATCTTAAATTAAATAAGGGCAACATTGTGGGGATGAAAGCTGAGCTAGCCAAAGTGAACTGGGATACTAGGCTGGAGGATAGATCAATAGAGAAGCTGCGGCAGACATTTAAGGGGATATATTTTAGAATACTCAGGATAAGTAAATTCCTACTATAAAGAAAAATTCTAAGGGGAGGGCCCACCATCCATGATTAACTAAAGAAGTTAAGGAAAGCATCAAACTTAAGGAAAAAACATACAACTGTGTAAACATGAGTGGCAGATCAGATGATTGGTCAGAATGTAAAGAATGCCAGAGAATGACTAAAAGGTTAATCAGGAGAGAGAAATGAAAGTATGAGAAGAAGCTAGCTGGAAACGTAAAAACAGATAGCAAAAGTTTCTACGGGTATTTAATAATGAAGAGTAAGTAAAGTGAGTGTTGGTCCTACAGAGAGAGAATGGGGAGTTAATAGATAATATTGAAATGGCGGATGAAATGAACAATATTTTGCGTCTGTTTTCACTATAGAGGATACAAAAAAACATTCCAGTAATAGCTGTAAGTCAGGAGGTGGAGGTGAGAGAGAGGAACTTGGTGAAATTACAATCACTAGGGAAATGGTACTGAGCAAACTGATGGAGCTGCGGGCTGACAAGTCTCCAGGTCCTGATGGACTTCATCCTAGGGTCTTAAAAGAGGTGGCTAATGAGGTAGTAGTGTGTTGGGGTTAATTTTCCAAAATTCCCTATATTCTGGAATGGTTCCATCAGACTGGGAAAGTAGCAAATATAACCCTTCTATTCAAGAAAGAAGGAAGGCAGGAAACTCTAGGCCAGTTAGCTTGACATCTATCGTGGGGGAGGTGTTAAGGTCGATCATTAAAGAGGTTATAGCTGGGCACTTAAAAAAACTCAAGATCATTGCGAAGAGTCAGCATGGTTTTGCGAAAGGGAAATCATGATTAACCAATTTATTAGAGTTCTTTGAAGGAGTAACATGTGCTGTGGATAAAGGGGAACCGGTGGATGTACTGTACTTGGATTTTCAGAAGGCATTTGATAAGTTGCCAAATCAAAGATTATTATGGAAAATAAAAGCTCATGGTATAGGGGGTAACATATTAGCATGGATGGAAGATTAGCTGGCTGGCAAAAAACAGAGTATGCATAAATGGTTCTTTTTCTGATTGGCAGGTTGTGATGAATGGAGTCCTGCAGGGATCTGTGTTGGGGCCTCAACTTTTTACAATTTATATAAATGACTTAGCTGAGGGGAGCGAAGACATGGTAGCTAAATTTGCAGATGACACAAGGGTAGGTAGGAAATTAGGCTGTGAAGAGGATATGAGGTTGCAGATGGATATTGAGGTTCAGTGAGCGGACAAAACCTGGCAGATGGAGTTTAATGTGGGAAAATATGATGTTGTTCACTTTGGCAGGAAAAATAAAAAGTAGAGTATTACTTAAACGGGAAACAACTGCAGAATTCCAAGCTGCAGAGGGATCTAGGTGTTCTAGTGCATGAGTCACAAAAAGTTAGTATGCAGGTACAACAAGTAATTAAGAAGGCTAATGGAATGCTATCCTTTATTACGAGAGGGATTGAACATAAAAGGAAGGATGTTATACAGGGCTTGTTGTAATGGAGTATAGAAGAGTGAGGGGTGACTTGATTGAAGTATATCAGATTTTGAACAATCTCTACAAGGTGGACATGGAAAGGATGTTTCCTCTTGTGGGTGAGTCAGAATTAGGGAGCACTATTTTAAAATTAGGGATTGCCCTTTTAAGGCAGAGATGAGGAGAAATTTTTTCTGAGGGTTGTGCGACCTTGAAATACTGCCTCAGAAGGCAGTGGAGGCGGGGTCATTGAATATTCTTAAGGTAAAGGTAAAGAGATTCTTGTTAGGCGAGGGAATCTAAGGTTATCAGGGGTAGATGGGAATGTGGAATTTGAAACACAAACAGATCAACCATGATCTTATTGAATGGCGGAGCAGTCTCAAGGGTTGAGGGGCCTACTTCTCCTATTTCATATATTCATATGTCCCGCTCTCCAACTGGATGAAGGAAACCCACATACTTATTCTAACCTGGGACTGAAACATTGCAGGTTATTTTGTACAGTTAGGCTGCAGGTGTGGAGGTGTAAATGAGCTTTAGCCCTGATTCTCCAACTGCTGCAAGCAAGGATTACCTCAGAATTACCTCTGGTCAACTTGCTGAGGAGCAGTAAAGAAAGAGCCTTCTGCTTTGCTGACTAATTGAGAGAAATAAACAGTCCTCTCCAATGAGCAATCTCAGTGTCCGATAGGAGAGAAAAACAGTAACAAGTTGATGCCGTTAAGCTTTCAGATTAGTCTGACCAATTTGAGAAAAAAAACTTCCTAGCATCTAGCCAATTAGCTCCTACATTGAACTGGCATGGACAGAATGGTTGGAATGGCCTTCTCCACTGTAATCGTTCCCTGATCCTATAAATGTTGACTGAATCTGTAGAAGTGAGCTATCGACCCAAGGGTCATAGCAGTAATAAAATTTCAAAAGATAATGGCTTAGAGCATCTTTGTGTAAAATAAGTTCTGTGACCCTGGGCAATGGTTACTCCTTGGCTTTTAATAGTTGTCCCTACAGTCAGTATTATATAATAAAAGTACTGCTGCTGAAAACTGACAAGTGTGCTGTGTTCATCCTCCTCTGGACAGAAGAAATGCACGAAGGAGACTGAACAGCCTGGGGTTCTTTACTCTAGAACAGAGAAGGCTGAGGGCTAACCCCGTAACTGTCTTTAAAATTAAACCTGTACAAACAGATAGTGCCAAATAACTTGCATTATATTAGATAGAAACTGCCCCTTGAAACCACAGACACTTACAAATTCCAAACTAATCTCACCCTTCATTTCACCAAATCCGTTTGTAATCGAAAACATGGGATATACGGTTGGATACAAGGCAGCAAAAGGTGAAAGAAATGACTTTTGTGAAATGTGGAGTTCTTTATCCAGCATTCACTGGTAGGGAAACCCCTCTATCTCGAGGATGCCTGCATGGCTCTGTCCCAGCGATACAGAGGGTTCACTGCCACTGTGCCTGCTGGATTAAGAACTTCCCATTCCACAAAAACCGGAAACTGTACCCGAATGTCTGGTACGGGCGCAAAATGACATGGACCTCCATGGTATTACCTCTATTCATATGGTATATCACTGGATTAAACTTCTTGCATCTGTGAACCCCATCCCATTGCATGACATCACCTGACCCCCGCCGCAGAGAGCTGTGACAGCATGGAGCACAGTTGGGAGGGGCCTGTAGAATTGGGGCTCATTGGTGTTGACCTTCGGGAGAGGGTCTTATGTGATGGTCTTAGCATTCAAGGGAATAATGAAGTCAGGTGTGGGAAGGACTCTGAAATTGGGGCAGGAAGTGGTAGACTGGGGAATTCGGGATGAAATGCAGAGTGGCGAGTGGAACGTCAGGGTGAAGTAGAAAGAGGGAAAAAAGGAAAATGAAGAAAGAGCCTGGGAGTTGGGGGTTGGTGTTTGCAGGAGGCAGGTTATTAAACTGAGGGCTGTTAGATCATGGCATCCTTCGCCACATGTAATTCTGAGACTAATGTTTAGTATGAAAGGGAAGGGAATTAATATTTGAAAAGGAGGAATATAAAAGTGTCTGAGGGGAATTCAGGAGAGTGTAAACATCAGGAGCTGAAATGCTCCTCCTGTGTCTCCTGCTTACTGCAGGCTTTCTGGTTCTCGGAACTTCTCACACACCAGCTGCTAATGTGAATCTACAAGCAGAAAGAGTCAACTTCAGTGAACCCAAGCATTACATGTTAATACATGTCACGTGATCGTATTGTCAGATATCATGTGGTCAGAACATCATGTGATCAGAATTTGAGGAGCATGGATGCAGCGTTGAAGCAGCCACACAGGGGAAAGCTCTGGTCAGACTACGAGCAGTGGGCATGACATGCGAGCCCAGGTATCTAAACACAAATCGAAACGCAAGCCGGGCACTCCAAACACAATCCTAAACACAAGCCTGGGCACTGCAAACACAAGTCTGGGCGCTCCAAATACAACTTTAAAACACCGAAGTGGCTGGAGAGAGAGCAGGAAAATGTACCATTGTGATTGGAGAATTGAATCTCATTTCACCAGTACATCAAGCACTGATGAGCTCCTTGCAGCTTCTACCAACAAGCAGGGAATAGAATTGAAACTGAATCCTGCCACCAGGGCTCCAGAATAGGTACATTCCTAGGTGAGAAGAGAAAAGAAGGAAGGGGAGGTGCAGCCAATCTTGGGGTATTTGGTTCATCTGATTCACTACATATACAGCATTTTTGAAAATAAAGACATCGGCAAATAAAGGAGACCTAATTCAAGTCCCTTAGGTTTCCCTAATTTACAGATTTTGCAAGATAAGATGGTCACTACTACATCCAAAAGGGAATTCAGGAGAAGCTTCTTTACCCAGAAAATAGTGAGAATGTGGAACTCACTACCACAGTGCGTGGTTAAGGTGAATAGTATAGATACATTTATGATGTAGATATATTTAAGGGGAAGCTAGTTAATTGCATGAGGGGGTAAGGTTTAGAAGGATATGGGGTAGGATTTTTCGCATGGTGGGGTTTTCCACCCTGCCATCCAAAGGGTAAGCTGGGACAGATCTTGGGGGCATGCCCAATGTAGAGAAGGAGATGACCCTGCCCTTCTCGCCTGATGCTCAAAAAGGGTGAGATCCTTCCAGCAGCCTCAAAATTGAGGCCGGGCAGTAACAGCCCTTAAGTGGTCATTAGTTGTCTACTTAGGGCCTCAACTGGGGCAAGGGCTGGCCTTGGCCTCGCCTGTTCCCCTGTAAAATTGCAGACAGGTCAGGGCATGTGGGAGGAGGGTGGGAAGGCCACTTGGGGAATTTTATGACCCATTTTCCATCCCCCCCCCCACCCCCCCCAGCCTGCAAAGCCTGCTGGCGGGGGACCATAAAATTCTGTCCTTGCTGGTAAGGTGGGAGGAACAGACTTGACTGGGACATTAAAACCAGGTTGGACCAGCTGAGCCAGTTGGCCTGTTTCTGTGCTGTACATTCTCTGTTTTACAAAGACTCAGGACTTGATTCTTACCATGTAGTGAAATTGATGCATTTCCTGGCGACAGCTTAGTATTTGCGCTGAATGGATTGGCGAATTTGTCGAATGAGGACTGCTGTGCCCCAGCACATTATTTTTAATACTTATCAATACTTTATACATGTAATGCACAATGATAACATTTCAATTTCTCTGATTATTAACCAGAGTTTCTTGGAAAAATTCTCTGCAAATCATTTTCGAATGTTTTGTCTTCTATCAAAATACAGATCAGGTAAGAAAGCTTTAATAGCTTGGAAAAAAGGTTGATGTGTGATGGGAGGACCATGCTGAATCTGTATTGTGTTTGAATTGTAGCAGTGGAATACAGTGATACGAGCATGACAGAGGCTGGAAACCTTCTCCATTCCATTTCAGCTTTTATCAATGACGCGTCTGCTTACATGAAAGGACAGTTGATCTGCCCATCGGTCGATGAAACTTTGTTGTGGGAAAGGTAAGGCAGAGGAAAAGAAAGACTTGCATTTCTATAACGCCTTTTGCAGCCTCCGGGCATCCCAAAGCGCTTTACAACCAAGAAAGTAGTTTTGAAATGTAGTTACTGTTATAAGAAATGCAGTGTCACTTTGCACACAGCAAGCACCCACAAACATCAATGAGATAATGACCTGATAATCTGTTTTGAGGTGTGGTTGAAGATAATTATTGGTTATGAAACTGGGGAAACCTGCCCCCACTCTTATTTGAAATAGAAATCATCCAAAAACAGCCCGCTCTGCAGTATAGCACTGAATTTGTGCTCAGGTCTCAATGGAGTGAGACTTAAACCCATGACCTTCTGATTCTGAGATGACAGTGGTACCTACTGAGCCACAGCTGATGTTTGTGTGATTTGTAAACACTGTTGTGTGCTACCCTTTCAAACTGTGACCCCCTCAGACTTTTTTATCATGTTGTTTCAGGAAATAGGCTCGTTAAAGGGCTGGGAATTCACCAAGCCACAATGCTGCTATATGTTGTACCCTGTGTCACAAAGCTGAGCTGATCCAGCAGGTAGAAACACTTTCTAAAAATAATCCCCTTTCTGCAGTGTCCAAATGCCTTATTCTGCAATGACCAGCCAGGGAAAATCGGCTGGCATATTGATCAAAAACTAACAGTAGTGAGCGGGCTGACCATGTGATCCAGTGCTGCCAAATGGGGAAGTGTGTTCTCTGGGAGCACCTGCGATTTTCCATTTTAATCAAAACAAAAGCCACTGGCTGCTATGCCCAGCTTTCCTGAGAGTAATGTACCCTGCTGGGAGTGAAGGATCACACAATTATCCCTCTGGTTTCATTCTTTAGGCTATAATCACATCAGATGCTTTCAATAACAATAATTTTATAGTGCCTTTATTGTTGTGGCTCAAAAAATATATAGGTTTGTCTTTCTTTATTTTTTAAAGTGTAAATTGCGTGCTCTCTGCTTTTTTCTTTTGTATCCAGGTTAAATGCAGCTAAAGTCAATGTGCAGGCTGCCTTCGCTGATGATTTTGACACCCCAGGGGCTACTGATTCAATTATGAACCTCATTCACCATGGCAACAGACAGCTTCAAGCAGTTACCAAGGTAACCCATTAGGATTTCACAATCCCTCTGAAGGTAGTGCATTATTCAGAGTAAGGCCACGATGGGTGTATTAGATTTTTCAAGACCATCATTAGGTTTGTTGAGGTGAGGCGGGGGTTTGTACAGTGCTTTGATAGTTAGTGTCGCAGCTCTCTTGGGAAGCAATGAGAAAGATGAGAGACTCTGGAGCATTAAGTTTCATTACGTGCACTAATTCGAAATGAGCTGTTGTTTTTCAGCTTAGGAACTCATTCAATTTAAATCATAACTTCACTAAACTGATGTTAGGGATTGCAAGTTGTAGCACTGGTCCTTTTGAAGTCACCACATGTAGTGGTTCAGGTGAATACTTTAGATGCATTAAAGGGGAAGCTGGATAACACATGGATTGACAGACTGGGTCTCCTCTCTCTTGAAAAAAAGGAGGCTAAGAGTGGTCTTTAAAATCATGAAAGGTTTTAATAGAGTAAATGCAGAGATAATGTTTCCTCTTGTTGGGAAGAGCATAACTAGAAGCCATCGATATAAAATAGTCACCAAGAAATCCAATGGGTAATTCGGAAGAAACTTCTTTACCCAGAAAGTGGTGAGAATCTGGAACTTGCTACCTTAGGTAGTGGTTGAAGCATATGGTAAAGGTACACTAAGGGCAAACTAGGCAAGCATTTGAAGCAGTAGGGAATAGACAATTATGATGGTGGAGTTGGATGAGAAAAGATGGGAGGAGGCTCAAGCAGAGCAAAAACACTAGCATAGACTGGTTGAGCCAAATGGCCTGTTTCTGTGCCGTATAACCTGGTAATCCTATGAGGGAGAAAGAAATGGAAAGATATACTGATAGGGTAAGATGACGTAGAGTAGAAGGAGGTTTGTGTGGAGCATAAACTGGCACAGACCAGGTGGGCCAAATGACCTGTTTGGGTGCTGAACGTTCTATGTAATTCTAATCCATCTGAGTTGCTATTGGCAGTGGTCCTGAGGTTGGTCAGTGTTAAATGGTGCTGGAGAAAGGAAGCAGAGGCAGGGAATATTGCAGCGAATATTATCTTTTCATGCCAAAGAATTCACTCACTTTGGACTAGATTAGTTATCAGAAAATATTTGGGGAAGTAAGTCTCTTCCCCAAGGAAACCCACGGCATAGCTTTTCCCCAGGATGCAGAGAATCTTGTTAGCAGTGTACTGTAAGTGGCAACAGATTTAGTTTCTCCACTAAGCCACTGTTCAGTAATGTGGATGGCTGCACGCATACTGGCTTCAAATGGGCAGCAAGGAATCTTCCACTAACGTTTGAACAAGTTTGTTGACACTGCATATAAAATACAAAGTGAAGATTAATTGATTGAATCATAGAATGATACAGCACAGAAGCAAACCATTCAGCCTATCGTGCCTGTGCCAGCTCTGAGAGAATTATCCAAATTGATCCCCATTCCTATGTCATTTTTCCCCATTCTATCCTTTGTAAATTTTTCTTCCTCAAAATGTTTATCAATTCCTTTTGAAAGCTTTCCAACCCTGTTTCTGGCAAGGTATTCATGCCCTACTAACCCACTGTATTTAAAAAATAACACATTCTCCATCACTCCTCCTTTGTCTTTTCATGGTAACCTTGTTGTCCACCAACTGACCAGAGGATTTTTAAAAAAATTATTTGTCTTATCAAAACTTTTGATAATTTTGAACTTTATTTTTGAGTGAAAAGCTCTCCAGTTTCTCTGGTCGCCCTTCACAACTCAAGCTTCCCACCCCTGGTATTACCCTAAACATTGCTGGACCACCACATAGACTCTCCTCCACTAGAACAGCCAAGACTGGACACTGTTTTCTCGATATGTTTCAATCAATGATTTTCTGTAGGATTATCATTACACCAGT
The DNA here is from genome assembly GCF_017639515.1 of Carcharodon carcharias. Lineage (NCBI taxonomy): Eukaryota > Metazoa > Chordata > Chondrichthyes > Lamniformes > Lamnidae > Carcharodon > Carcharodon carcharias. The sequence goes on along the minus strand of NC_054477.1, from coordinate 164,026,247 downwards.
TTTATGCTCCATGATCCTACTTATAAAAGAGAGGTTGCCATTTTTGAAGGGGTTGCATTTTGTAGGGTCAGTATGGAGCTGCACTGTTGGAGGGCCAGACTGAGGCACCACCACATTGTCGAAGGGTCACTACAAAGGGAGCGCAGCACTGTCAGAGGATCAGTTTTGAGGGAGTGCTGCACTGTCAAACATGCTGTTGGATGAGATGCTAAACTGAGGCACTGTGTGCCCTCAGGTGGATGTAAAGTATCCTATCAGACAATTCAGTAGGGTCATTACAAGGTCTGAGAGGATTGGTGTTAGTTCTGAGATCAGTGAGCACTGAGAATGCATATATATTTGTGGCTGAAATTTGACCGTTCTGGCATACCTAACAGTCAGCTCTTTATGTTTATGGCAGGAGGGCGACTACCCCAGGAGTCCTGCTGTGTTTGGGGCAATAATCTCTTATATAGAGCGATTCTTGGATGTTGTTGGTATTTCTCTTGGAGAAAGTCAGGTGAGTAACTGCAATGCAGGAAGTCTTTCAGAGTTTCTGTGTTGCAGAGTTGATTTAGTCTTTGCATAAAGTTTGAGTCAGCTGAGGCAGTCACTTCGCGACACTGCATATTGGCTTACAGGAGAAGGATATTCCATTAACATTTACTCCCAAGATATGCCTGAGGCAGCCACACTTTTCTTTTTCAGCTGATGAGGATTCTAAATCTCCATTATGGCTGATCTTTACTGCCTTCTATTTATTAGTGCATTGAATCCAGTGGGTGATGCATTACCTGACTCTGTCTGCTTTTTAATGCTGACTTCAGTATTCTCCACATTCATTATTTACCACTTGCTCATGTGGAGGGTAAATGGCAGGCACTGGAAGGGCAGAGTGACCGGTTTCCATATGGTAGGTTCAGTTTACAAGGTGGCTAGCCTGACTGTGGATCCATAGAAAGGGAATGATGGAAAAAATAGTGGTGCTTAGTGATGACTGTTGGAACAGGCAATGCTTTGAACACTTCCCTATGTTATAACAGTGACTACACTTCAAAAGGCCTTCATTGACTATAAAACGATTTGAGATGTCCTGAGATTGTGAAAGGTGCTATATTAGTGCTAGTCCGTCTACCTTTTTGAACACACAGAATATCTGAAATTATTAAACCCACTAGGAATTTTGTTCATCCATCTGAACCTCCATAATCTTTGATAATGCAGTACACACTCAGTACTGACCCTTGGACAATGTGGTGCACCCTCAGTACTGACCCTCTGACAGTGCAGCGCTCTTTCAGTACTTACCCTTCGACAGTGCAGCATTCCCTCAGTACTGACCCTCTGACAGTGCAGCACTCCCTCAGTGCTGCTCCTCTGACAGTGCAGCACTCCTTCAGTTGAAGGGCTCAATTCCTGGAGAGATGCTTCAACTTACTATTGAGGTAGCCATTTGTTTTGTTTTTAACAAAGATTTAGCTAGGCCATTCTGGAGCAGGATTTAACTAATTGTGTATTGGAATACTGCTCAAAATTATACAACCTGTGCTGTTGGGCTTTGTCAGCTGAGTACCCAAAGAAAATTGGTATAATCTACAATACTGCAATTGACACCATTTTGAAAGCACCATTTGGACAGCTGAGGGTACACGTATTTGGACAGCTGAGGGTACACGTATTTGGACAGCTGAGGGTACACGTATTTGGCTGCAAAATGGCCTGAAATAGAAAGAAAGATTGCATTTATGCGGCACCTTTCTTGACCCCGTGATGTCCCAAAGCGCGTGACGGTCAGTGAAGTACTTTTGAATGTAGTCACTGTTTTAATGTTGGAAACAAGGCAATAGATTTGTGCACAGAAAGATCCCACAAATGGAATTGAGGTAATAGCTACATAATCTGTTATTGATGATGTTGATTGAGGGATAAGTATTGACCGGGACAGTGGGGAGAATTCCACTGCTCCTCTTCGAAATAGTGGCTGTGGGATCTTGCACATACACATGAGAGGGCAGAGGGGGCCTTGGTTCAACACTTAAAGGCATGGTTTCCTGTTTCTAATTTGACAACAAGTCATTTCTAAGTGGAAGTTGAATGAAGAAGGAAGATAATTTCCTACTGTACTGGTTGTCATCTTCATTCTTAGGACCATAGGAAACAGGAGCAGGAGTATGCCTTTCAGCTTTTCAAGTCTGCCTCACCGATTAACTTGATCATGGCTGATCATCCACCTCAATGCCATTTTCCTGCACCATCCCCTATATCCCTTGAAATCTTTAATGCCTAGAAATCTACCTATTTCTGTTTTGAACACACTCAATGACTGAGCCTCCGCACCCTCAGGTAGAAAATTCCAAAGATCCACCACTCTCTGACTGAAGCAATTCCACCTCATCTCAGTCCTAAATGGCCTGTCCCTTATTCTGAGACTGTGTCCGCTGGTCTAGACCCCCCAACCCCCAGCTAAGGAAAACATCCTTCCTGCATCGACCCTGTCAAACCCTGTGAGAATTTTGTAACTTTCAATAAGATCACCTCTCATTCTTCTAAATTCTAGAGAATGCAGGCCCAGTCTGCTCAATCTCGCCTCATAGGACAATTCTGCCATCCCAGGAATCATTCTAGTGAAACTTTGTTGCACTCCCTCTATGGCAAGTATATACTTCCTTAGGTAAGGAGACCAAAACTGTATACTCCAGGTGCAGTTTCACCAAGGCTCAATGCAACTGCAGCAAGATATCTGTACTCCTGTGCTCAAATCCTCTTGCAATAAAGGCCAACTACTATTTACCTTCCTAATTGCTTGCTGAATCTGCATGTTAGATTTCAGTGACTTATGAACAAGGATACCCCATGTCCCTTTGGACATCAACACTTCCTAATACTCCGCATTTCTGTTTTTCCTACCAAAATAGGTAACTTTGTACTTTTCCACATTATATTCCATCTGCCATGTTCTTGCTCACTCAGCCTGTCTAAATTCTCTTGAAGCCTCTTTGCACCCTCACAACTCAGAAAGCATTGTCTCCAGTGGCAGGAGGGTCAGTAACCAGAAGGACACAGACTTCAAGTGATTTACAAAAGAATCTGAAATGATATACAGAAACACATTTGCAAGTAGTGAGTTGTGATCTGGAATGCACGAAAAAGTGTTGGAAGCAGATTCAATAATAACTTGAAAAGTGAATTAGATAAATACTTGAAGGAGGAAATGTTGGGGAAAGAGCAGGAAGTGGGATTAATTGGATAGCTCCTTCAAAGAGCCAGCGCAGGTACAATGGGCTGAATGGTCTTCTTTGACATTTTATGGTTCTATATATGCCTCCTGCCCGCTCCCTGATTTTCTAGTTTTGATTTTCCTCCTGTTTGCCCATCCTTGGCATTGTTTTTATTCCCTTGCATTGAGTTGGCAGTGGAACTGACTTGTGGCTCCAGTATGAATTCCTTCAGCTAGGCAAGAACTACCTGACAGCAAACTCTTAATGATGCAGTTTTTATTCTGGGTTTGTATGGGGAGACTGGATTATATCGAAAGATCATACACTGCGCAGATCATCTCACCATCCACCCAGCAGAAGCTTGAAACTTCCTTCAATGCTCCAATGGTTTGAGAATGATTAGACAGACTATTGTACAAACATTTCAAAATTTGCTTTATGGAGTAGAGAAGTTGCTTGCTATGTTATATGTTCTGTATCTGCTGATCCTCTGGTCTGTAATTCCCTCAAATTTTTTGACTAGCTGATGTGAAAACAAGCTAAATATATCTCGAAAACAAAAACAAAAATACCTGGAAAAACTGTTGAAGAGTCATGCGGACTGGAAACGTTAACTGTGCTCCCTTCCACAGATGCTGCCAGACCTGCTGAGTTTTTCCAGGTATTTTTGTTTTTGTTTTCGATTTCCAGCATCCACAGTTTTTTGCTTTTATCTTAAATATATCTTGACTTGTATTTACAAGCAGCCTTGTAAAACTAAGAAAATGTAGGCGGACTCCCATTATTTGATCTGTTTTAATGCTGGATAAACCGTTACACTCTGCTACTAAGAGTGGACTTCTGTTTCTTTGTTTTACCCTCTGCCAAAAATTCAGTCAGGGACAGAAATTGGACAGACACTTGAGGGAAATAAAGTTGCAGGGCCACAGGTTAGAATGGGACTGACTGAATTGCTCTACAGAGAGCCAGCATGGATTCGATAGACTGAATGGCCTTTTTCTGTGCAGTATGGATTGTATGACTGGGCAACATGGGATGGTGTCTAACATTCCAGACACACCTCACTCCAGCAGTTTGCAAATAAGAGTGAACCTTTTGTTGAGACTATTGCCTCATGGAGAGCTGGAGCTGAAATGTGAATGAGGCAAAGTATTGATGTCCTATTTGGCTTGGACTCTAGTAAAAACAAAAAATGCTAAAAATGTGCAGCAGAATCAGTTCATCGCCATGTGGTTCTGTGAAAGGGCCCACCACCCAGAATGGTGGCCTTTTGTTCTCCTTCAAGCTATCTGCAGAATGCTTCTAGCAGATTCTGCTTCCACTTCAGATTTCCAGCATTCACTTTTTGTTATGTATTTCTTTAATGTATTTTTTGCTGTCATTGTGAAAACAATCACTCCAATTCTATGGGAGCCCCTTGCGTTTGGTCATCCACTCTTATAAACAGGCCAGTTGAGGTGCAGTGAAGCCCATTGCAGGGTGTCCCATTGCAGTGGGTAGGACAAGAGAATTTCCTGTGTTTCGAGGAGCCTGAGCGTCAGTGTGTGGAGTCTGATGCTTTTTGAGCCAAGATATACCATCAGATCATTTGCATGGTTTTGCTGTTCCATTGCTAGATGTCCTGCTGGCTAGAACTTTCTCAGTTAAAGTACAGAAAGCTTTCAACTAGATAAGTTGGTTCCTGGAGTTTCAGACTTGGTAATTCTGACAGACATGGTTACATGGGGTTTCACTGTAGGGCCGACACAGATCATTATGCTTTTGCTAAATATTAGCTTTTATATGTTTTAGGTTGTGTGGCATGGAGTGGAGTTGAGACAGGTCCACTGGTTCACTTTCTCTCTTGTAGGCACAGCTTGCTAATTGCTCCTACTTTATTCCATATCTTTGCATATCCTCCTTGTATTTTCTTAAACTACTTTCTGTGCTTTTGAAACAGATGTTGTCCTAAGTGCTGATTTATTGCTTTATAACTGAGATATTCTGCTTTTTATGAGGGGCACCATGTGTTATTGATCTTTGAAGAGATTTTGCAGATGATAATGGTCTTGCGTTCCAGGTCAGAAGGAGCCACTCTCTGAGTCAATTGCCTCACTTTCTTGTGGTGCGTTTGATATTTTACAGCACGGTGTCAACATGCTGAATCTAATATTTTAATGTTAGTGTGTCAAGGGGAGTCAGGTTATGGAGTTTTGGGATGGTTGGTGTAGGGGTGTCAGGATGTGGCAGGAGGACAGATGCATATGTTCAAGGACAGAATTTGTAAATAAGTATCTCCATCTTTTTGATTGGTTCCTGGAAAATGAACAAGTGCCCCTTATCCATCTGCATTTTGGATGAAAAAGTAATTAACTGATCTGCATAAATAAATCTTTCTGTGAATACTCAATTATTTTATTCTCTCAATCTCAGGAGAATAACAGGCAGTTGCTCAAATCACTGCCTTGGTCTCAGTTTGTTGGCCTGTCTCTCACTGCCAGGAACATTCTCTCAAGTGAAAAATAAGTTTTGCCTCAGTTACCAGGTCATCCTCCAGCTTGTTTTCAAATCATTTGGAAATATAAACTCATGAATATTATTGTTGTTCAAGGAACAATATTCTTCACGTTTTGATCTGTGAAACATAAATACAGTTTTAAACAATAATTGTTCTTGAATCCATTTAGCAAAGCCAAGCATGTGTGTTCCAAATATTCTCATTATTTTCTATTTTTAAAAATTAGCAACATAATCATCCTTTGAAAAGGTTCTGAAATTTATGGTCCTGATTCTGTTTATTTTGAAACTAAAGAAAAGTAAAACTTTTTTTACTTGAGGATAAACAGGTACAGAGCTGAGCATATCCTATTGATTTATAATGGCAATTCTCCCCACCTCAGTCAGGATAAACAGGACTGTTTTCTAGACAGTTAATCTTGCTATTGTGAAATGTATGATTTTTAATCAATCTCGGTCTATTATAAGTCTTACTTTGAGCCTAAGATTTTTGGATTTATGCAGTCAAAAAGGCAAACAGAAAGGAATTGAGAAAAAAGAACTTAGAAGATTATTTTTCTGTTTTGGAGTAGATCTTCATTGGTTCTCATATGTAAGGGTCTGATTTGAGAGAACTTAATCTATCAGTGGCAGCAGCAGTGTACATAATAAAACATGATATTAGAATGTGATGAGAACACACACACACACACACACACACACACACACACACACACACGAGTTGAGAAAAATCAGCTATTCCTGTAATGCACAGAGCTTATCCAGGCTCTGATACCTTATGCAAGCTCTGATACCTTATGCAAGCTCTGATACCTTATCCGGGCTCTGATACCTTATCCAAGCTCTGATACCTTATCCAGGCTCTGATACCTTATCCAGGCTCTGATACCTTATCCAGGCTCTGATACCTTATCCAGGCTCTGATACCTTATCCAGGCTCTGATACCTTATCCAGGCTCTGATACTTATCCAGGCTCTGATACCTTAACCAAGCTCTGATACCTTATCCAAGCTCTGATACCTTATACAGGCTCTGATACTTATCCAGGCTCTGATACTTATCCAGGCTCTGATACCTCATCCAGGCTCTGATGCCTTATCCAGGCTCTGATGCCTTATCCAAGCTCTGATACCTTATCCGGGCTCTGATACCTTATCCGGGCTCTGATACCTTATCCGGGCTCTGATACCTTACCCGGGCTCTGATACCTTACCCGGGCTCTGATACCTTACCCGGGCTCTGATACCTTACCCGGGCTCTGATACCTTACCCGGGCTCTGATACCTTACCCGGGCTCTGATACCTTACCCGGGCTCTGATACCTTCTTTCAAGTCATATTTTCTTTCTTTCTCATTTTCTTTTCCTCTCACTTATGTCTTTTATCTCTGGGTATGTTTCAGATTCCCTTACATTTGTCCTGCTGTGCAGGTCTCTGTTGCCTTTCCTGCTCCCACTGTGTGGCTCTCCTCTAATTTTCTATCTCTCTTGTCCTTTTTCTCTTTTTGTGTATCGTCCTTTTGTTGTTTCTCTGCTTTTGTTACTGTTTGTTCCTCTTGTACCTTTTATATTCATCACAAACCAGTAGGATACAGATTGTGACCAACAGTGTGGGGCTTTGGACAGAATGCATTGCAAACATTGTGTGCTGTTCTGGCCCCTAAGACATTCAAGTTTTGCTAAAAGTGAGAAATTTGATTGGTTGTTAGTTAGTAATGTTTTGTTGAGTAAGGATATTAAAGGTTACAGAGCCAGGGTTGAATACATTGAGTTCAGATACAGACCAGATTCGGAGCCTGTCAACTTCAGACACTCAGTATGGTTGACGTATTTGACCATTGTTATTGTTTATGCTGTTGGCATGTGTGAAGTCTCTAAAATCTGATACAACAGATGTGCACCAGATGTCTGACTTGTTAAACTCTCTAATAAAATGGAGCCTTTAGGATAAAATTGATACATTTATTTGTGCATGTAGTAGAGGTGAGTAAGGGTGCTCTGGCTTATTAAAGTACTCAGTAGGTTCTTTAACCCCTCCACCTCACTTTTATCCATCAGTTCTGGAGAGATGTGCTTGTGATAAATTCTAGTATTGCTTCACAGACTGTATTCTGAGACAAACAGGATAAAGTTAGTAATAAAAACAAAAATAAAAACAAAAAACTGTGGATGCTGGAAATCCAAAGCAGAAACAGAATTACCTGGAAAAACTCAGCAGGTCTGGCAGCATCGGCGGAGAAGAAAAGAGTTGACGTTTCGAGTCCTCATGACCCTTCAACAGAACTGGAGTTCTCGAAACATCAACTCTTTTCTTCTCCGCCAATGCTGCCAGACCTGCTGAGTTTTTCCAGGTAATTCTGTTTTTGTTTAGGATAAAGTTAGTTTCGTTGAAAATACAGTTGCACAGTGGCTGGAGAAAGTGGCACATGTTGATCTCTTCCTGACCTTTTTAACCTGCTTTTAGTTTCCTGTAGTAGTATCTCTTAGTCATGTGACACAGTTATGAAAATGAAAGTGGCCCCTTAAATTATTTGATCTCTTTGACAATGTTAAACCTAGTTCAAGCATCAAGTTAGAAGTCTTTTTTTAAAAAATTGTCAACAACCACATTCAGCAAAACTTTGAATAAACTGTGCTGCAGTATGTTTCCAAGTTACCACTGAACAATACTGAGACATCTGTAACCCTATCAGTTAATGTTTTTATTGAAAAACTGGGAGATTAGTTGAGTGTTCTTCATTTTATTTGAGTGGTCAAATAAAATAAACAGGAAATTTGTCAGCTTTGAGTGCTGAACAGATTTCTTAAAGTGATTATTTTTAAATACCAAGTTAAGTTGCCTCGGTAATTTTGTGGTCAGAAATGTTATTGATGGGGTAAGATGAGGAAGGGTGGGAGGAGAATTGTAAACACTGATATGGACCAGCTGGGTTGAGCGGCCTTTATCTGTCCTATACTCTGTATGTAACACTGAGCCCTCCTCTCTCTCCCGCTGTCTGCTCCCTGTACTGTCATACTTCCATTGACCACTACCTCACACTTGCTGTTCAAGTCACCTCCTGCTTGCTTTCTATGTGCTGCACCTCCCTCCACTGCTGTAAACAAGAGGGGTGGCAGTGATTACTTGTCATCTCCAGAATGTGACAAACCACTCCACAAATAGAACTGAAAAATACCCCCGCTAACTTAATTTACAATTTTCCTCCCAGTTTAATTTTGCGTCATTGCACACTGTAATATTTGAAGATTCCTCAAGGCTGTACCTTGAAAAAACCAGCTGTTTAGTTGATGGGATGAACATTGCAAGCAGAGTTTGGCTGATACCAGGAGAGGTTGTGGTTAGGAAGAAAGTGGGGCTCTTTACCACTGGCTAAGGGAGAATTTAATAGAAAATTTCATAATTTTGAGAGGGTAAAATAGTGAAATATATTTGGTGTTTTCCATTGGTTAGTGAATCAGTGACACACACATGCTGATTACTGAGGTAAACAAACAGGGAAAATTTAAGAAATGACTGTAACATCATTCACAGGGGAATTGATCAGAATCTGAAAATAAGTAATATAAGAGGATACAGGATGTGGTAATAGTTGACAGAACAAGAGTTAGCTCCAGCATTGGTTCGATGGGCTGAATGATCAGCACCTATAACTTCTGTGGTCAGTTTTTGTTTTTGTCTGTTTTTTTCAACTAGCAGTCACCAGTAATTAATCCCTGTATTTAGTAATGGTGGAAATTAAGCTCGTCATGCCCTGAGTATACAGAGCATTGGGTAGCCTCACTATTGTTATCCTGGCTCTGCTGTTTTGTTTCACATGTTTATTTTTGTTCTTTTTCCAGGTACGGGCAGTAGACCAATCTTCAGCCACCCTTCGCAGTGTCGCTGAGCAGCTGGTTGGTTTTCGACAGGAAGTAAGGAAGTTTGCCCTGGCAGTGGATGACCAGGAGCTGGCAATGAGTGAAGGCAGAGAGCTGTCCAAGGAAGAGAAACAGCAGGTGAAGGAGAGGCATAGGCAGCTGCTGAGTGAGCGGCAACCTCTCCTCCAGACCTGTGACTCGCTGCGGCAGAATCTCAGTGCTATAGGAATAAATATAAAGGTTAGTGGGAGATGTGTGACCATAGCAGAGAGATATGTGGAAAAGGACATATGAAAACACTTACTGGTCTATTGGACCTGTTATACACAGTCCTGGTGTAACTTCTACACAGCACTGCCCCTAGCCCCTTACCTTGTTTCCCATCAATGACATCTCTTGAGGATAGGATGATACCAGAAATAAAATAACTCATCCTAAAATTGAAATTGATGACAAAAGGGATTAATTCTGAGGGCAAGTTGCATAGACTCAATTTGTATTCCCTGGAATATTGACCTAATTGAGATGTTTGAGATGATTAAAGGATTTGATAGGGTCGATGGAGAGAAACTATTTCCTCTGGTGGGGGGAGTCCAAAACAAGGGGACAGAATCTTGAACAAAAACAGAATTACCTGGAAAAACTCAGCAGGTCTGGCAGCATCGGCGGAGAAGAAAAGAGTTGACGTTTCGAGTCCTCATGGCCCTTCGACAGAACTAGGTGAATCCCAGGAAGGGGTGAAATATAAGCTGGTTTAAGGTGTGTTGGGGAGGGGGGGGGTGGCGGTTTGGGTTGGGGGAGAGAAGTGGAGGGGGGTGGTGTGGTTGTAGGGACAAACAAGCAGTGATAGAAGCAGATCATCAAAAGATGTCACAGACAACAGAACAAAAGAACACATAGGTGTCGAAGTTGGTGATATTATCCAAACGATTGTGCTAATTAAGAATGGATGGTAGGGCACTCAAGGTATAGCTCTAATGGGGGTGGGGGGAGCATAAAAGATTTAAAAATATTTAAAAATAATGGAAATAGGTGGGAAAAAGAAAAATCTATATAATTTATTGGAAAAAAACAAAAGGAAGGTGGAAGAAACAGAAAGGGGGTGGGGATGGAGGAGGGAGGTCAAGACCTAAAGTTGTTGAATTCAGTATTCAGTCCGGAAGGCTGTAAAGTGCCTAGTCGGAAGATGAGGTGTTGTTCCTCCAGTTTGCGTTGGGCTTCACTGGAACAATGCAGCAAGCCAAGGACAGACATGTGGGCAAGAGAGCAGGGTGGAGTGTTGAAATGGCAAGCGACAGGGAGGTTTGGTGATATTATCCAAACGATTGTGCTAATTAAGAATGGATGGTAGGGCACTCAAGGTATAGCTCTAATGGGGGTGGGGGGAGCATAAAAGACAGACCGCAGGTGTTCTGCAAAGCGGTCGCCCAGTTTACATTTGGTCTCTCCAATGTGGAGGAGACCACATTGGGAGTAACGGATGCAGTAGACTAAATTGGGGGAAATGCAAGTGAAATGTTGACAGAATCTTAAAATTGGAGCCAGGCCGTTCAGGGGTGAAGTCAGGAAGCACTTCACACAAAGGGGAGTGGAAATCTGGAACTCTCTCACTACAAAGAGCTAATGAGGCTGGGGATCAATTCAAAATTTCAAAACTGAGATTGATAGATTTTTATTAACTAAAGGTGTTAAAGGATATGGGGCAAAGGTGTATATATGGAATTTGGTCACGGATCAACCTCGAACTAATTAAATTGAGGAATAGCTTCAGGGATTGAATGGCCTCTTCCTGTTCCTATGACAAACTGTGTTAAATAGCTCCTTAAATAGACCAATACAACTCAGAGTTGGAAGATGGCTAAACAAAAACAGAATTACCTGGAAAAACTCAGCAGGTCTGGCAGCATTGGCAGAGAAGAAAAGAGTTGACGTTTCGAGTCCTCATGACCCTTCGACAGAACTTGAGTTCGAGTCCAAGAAAGAGTTGAAATATAAGTTGGTTTAAGGTGTGTGTGTGGGGGGCGGAGAGATATAGAGAGAGAGAGAGGTGGAGGGGGGGAGAGGTGTGGTTGTAGGGACAAACAAGCAGTGATAGAAGCAGATCATCAAAAGATGTCAACGACAGTAGTACAATAGAACACATAGGTGTTAAAGTTAAAGTTGGTGATATTATCTAAACGAATGTGCTAATTAAGAATGGATGGTAGGGCACTCAAGGTATAGCTCTAGTGGGGTTTTTTTTTTAAAATAATGGAAATAGGTGGGAAAAGGAAAATCTTTATAATTTATTGGAAAAAAAAGGAAGGGGGAAACAGAAAGGGGGTGGGGATGGGGGAGGGAGCTCACGACCTAAAGTTGTTGAATTCAATATTCAGTCCAGATGGCTGTAAAGTGCCTAGTCGGAAGATGAGGCGTTGTTCCTCCAGTTTGCGTTGGGCTTCACTGGAACAATGCAGCAAGCCAAGGACAGACATGTGGTTTAGAGAGCAGGGTGGAGTGTTCAAATGGCAAGCGACAGGGAGGTTTGGGTCATTCTTGCGGACAGACCGCAGGTGTTCTGCAAAGCGGCCGCCCGGTTTACGTTTGGTCTCTCCAATGTAGAGGAGACCACATTGGGAGCAACGAATGCAGTAGACTAAGTTGGGGGAAATGTAAGTGAAATGCTGCTTCACTTGAAAGGAGTGTTTGGGTCCTTAGACGGTGAGGAGAGAGGAAGTGAAGGGGCAGGTGTTGCATCTTTTGCGTGGGCATGGGGTGGTGCCATAGGAGGGGGTTGAGGAGTAGGGGGTGATGGAGGAGTGGACCAGGGTGTCCCGGAGGGAGCGATCCCCACGGAATTCCGATAAGGGGGGTGAAGGGAAGATGTGTTTGGTGGTGGCATCATGCTGGAGTTGGCGGAAATGGTGGAGGATGATCCTTTGAATGCGGAGGCTGGTGGGGTGATAAGTGAGGACAAGGGGGACCCTATCATGTTTCTGGGAGGGAGGAGAAGGCATGAGGGCGGATGCGCGGGAGATGGGCCGGACACGGTTGAGGGCCCTGTCAACGACCGTGGGTGGAAAACCTCGGTTAAGGAAGAAGGAGGACATGTCAGAGGAACTGTTTTTGAATGTAGCATCATCGGAACAGATGCGACGGAGGCGAAGGAACTGAGAGAATGGGATGGAGTCCTTACAGGAAGCAGGGTGTGAGGAGCTGTAGTCGAGATAGCTGTGGGAGTCGGTGGGTTTGTAATGGATATTGGTGGACAGTCTATCACCAGAGATTGAGACAGAGAGGTCAAGGAAGGGAAGGGAAGTGTCAGAGATGGACCACGTGAAAATGATGGAGGGGTGGAGATTGGAAGCAAAATTAATAAATTTTTCCAAGTCCCGACGAGAGCATGAAGCGGCACCGAAGTAATCATCGATGTACCGGAGAAAAAGTTGTGGAAGGGGGCCGGAGTAGGACTGGAACAAGGAATGTTCCACATACCCCATAAAGAGACAGGCATAGCTGGGGCCCATGCGGGTACCCATAGCCACACCTTTTATTTGGAGGAAGTGAGAGGAGTTGAAGGAGAAATTGTTCAGCGTGAGAACAAGTTCAGCCAGACGGAGGAGAGTAGTGGTGGATGGGGATTGTTCGGGCCTCTGTTCGAGGAAGAAGCTAAGGGCCCTCAGACCATCCTGGTGGGGGATGGAGGTGTAGAGGGATTGGACGTCCATGGTGAAGAGGAAGCGGTTGGGGCCAGGGAACTGGAAATTGTTGATGTGACGTAAGGTGTCAGAGGAATCACGGATGTAGGTGGGAAGGGACTGGACAAGGGGAGAGAGAAGGGAGTCGGAAGATGGCTAGTCAGTCAAGGACTTAGGAGAGACTGACTAAATGATTTAAATATGGTTCATTTGGAGCACAATGTACTGATATTCTGCAGTGCTTAGTGATTAACAAGTCACAATGTCCTATAATACACAATGCATAGGCATTAACCACTGTTTGCGCACTCTTTTCATGTTACACCAGACTTTACATTTCTCCCTACTGTGCCCCAGAAAGGTTGAACTATTGTGGCCTTGCATTAAACTTCATTGGCTGAACAGGCTGTGACTGCCCTCTGCTGCTCAAAGTACAGATTGCACCGCTGCGATGCTGCATTGCAAACTGCAAAGCCACTGTTTATCAGCAGAATGTCCTTACTGAAACGGGGCTTTCAAGAACAGCCTTGTCTCCCTGTGGACCCCTTGGTCAGGACTGGATTAAGTGCTTAGATTTGTTTGACTTTGGTATGATTCCTTTAAGAAAAGTTTTAATACTTAGTGAAGATTGCATTAATCTTGAGAAGCGGATGTCTTTCCACCTTGTCCATTGTTTCCCTTTAATTATAATCATGCCATTGTGGATTAGGTGGAGGATGGTGACAAATTTCTGTGGGCAGCCAATTTTGAGGAGGATTTGTAGTGGATAGAGCCAAAGACCTCTTATGGGTTGAAAGAGGCAGTGTACAGTGGCTGGTGCTGTGCTGTGCACTACTCTTGAATTTGCCGTGCAGTGAAGATCATGTCTGTGGTGCCTCTCGAAGGGTGAAAACCACACCGGCTCTGGAAGGAACTCTCCAGACACTGGGAGGGCCAATTGAGGTGGATCCTTGCAACAATCTTCTCTGTGGCAGACAACGGAGAGAATCCTCTGTAGGCAACACAATCAGACTTGTGTCCCTTCTCGAATATAGTCATGGTCACAGCGTCCCTGAGACCCCCGGCATGTGTTGTTCTTGGGAGATGAGGTTGTGCGGCCATGTATGGAGTGTCTCTCCACTGTGTTCCAGAATTTCCATAGGGATTTTATCTGCTTCAAGGCCTTGTTGTTTTTCAGCTGCTGAATGGCTTTTTCAGCTTCACTCCAGACCAGGATAGCACCAAGATTGAGCAAACCGGGATATTGAGGAATGAAGTTGAGGACATTCAAGTCGAAGGCAGAGTCTTGGTTGAGGAGTTCTTCAAAACGTCCTCTCCAGTGAGACACCGACTGCCTCCCAGTCCTTGACGAGCTCGCCCCCATCTCGGCACTCAGTGGGGTGGGGCCTCGGCTGTTTGGGCCATAGATCATCTTAATAGTGCTGAAGAAACCATGTATGTCGTTGGTGTTCGCAAGTTGTTGGATCTCCCAAACTCTACCCACCATTTGTTCTTAATGTCAATATAAAATTAAACTTTCAGTTCTGTAATACATTCCATGACCACCAAATATCCAAAAGCATTATACAGCCGATGAAGTATTCTTGAGCAGAGTCACTGTTGTAATGTAGAAAATGCAGCAGCCAATTTGTGCACAGCAAGGTCCCACACACAGCAGTGTGATAATGACCAGTTCATCTGATTTTGTGATGTTGCTTAAGGGATAAATATTGGCAGAGGATACCCAGGTGAACTCCCCTGCTCTTCTTCAGAATAGTGCCATAGGATCTTTTACATTCACTTGAGGGGGCAGACAGGGTTTCAGTTTAATGTCTCATCCCAAAAATGGCCTTCTTAACCTGCATCAGTACTTGTGATTTCTGTATCTGTACTCCTGATTCCCCTGTTCCTCTACCCTATTCAGACACTTTCTTTCCAAGGAGTCTGTGACCTCCTCCTTTCTACAGTGTATTACCTCGCACTTAATCTGCATTGAAATTAATTTGTCAAATCAGGTTACGGTTCTTACTGTTCACATTCCACTCTATTCTCTCAGTTGAAAAAAGTTCACTATAAATTAGGATTGGCTATTACTGATGAACAGATGGATAATATCGCCGCTACATGGAGCATCTTGCTTTAGTTTTAGAACCATAAAAAAGCTACGACGCAGAAAGAGGCCATTCTGCCCATTGTGCCTATGCTGGCCATAAAAAGAGAAAAAAGAAACTAGCCGCTCATTTTTAATCCCACTTTCTAACACCTGGTCTGTAGCCTTGCAGGTTACAGCATTTCAGATGCAGATCCAGGTACCTTTTCAATGAGTTGAGCGTTTCAGCCTCACCCACCAATCTAGGCAGTGAACTCCAGACGCCCATTACCCTCTGGGTGAAAAAGTTATTCCTCATGTCCTCCCTAATCCTTCTACCAATCACCTTAAATCTATGCCCCCTGGTAATTGACCCCTCAGCTAGGGGAAACAGGTCTTTTCCGTCTACCCTATCTAGGCCCCTCGTAATTTTGTACACCTCAATTAGGTTACTCTTCAGCCTCCTCTGTTCTAAGGAAAACAACCCCAGCCTATCCAAGCTTTCCTCATTGCTGCAATTTTCAAGCCCTGGCAACATTCTTGTAAATCTCCTCTGTACTCTCTCCAGTGCAATTATGCTCCTCCTGTAATGTGACCAGAACTGTACACAAAACTCCAGCTGTGGCTTAACCAGCGTTTTGTAAAGTTCCAGCATTGCATCCTTGCTTTTGTATTTAATACCTCATCCAATAAGGGAAAGTATTCCATATATTTTCTTTACCACCTTATCCTCCTGTCCTGCCACCCTCAGGGACCTGTGGACATGCACACCAAGGTCTCTCACTTCCTCTACCCCTCTCAATATCCTCCCATCTTTTGATGCAGCAGTGGACAAGAGATCCGGGGTATGAGAGGAAGAACTTTTTTTTACACAGCATATGGTAATGACCTGGAGCTCTCTGTCTATGAGGGTGGTTGAAACAGAGATGATCAATGATTTCAAAAGAAAATTGGATCGGCTTTTGAAGTTAATAAACCTGCAGGGTTACGGTGATAGAGTGGGGGAATGGGACTGACTTGATTAGCCAGTAAAAGAAGGTACCCCCTTGAGATCTAAAGCAGATATTTGTGTACCATTTTAATCATTTTGAAAATAGATTGTTCAGCTATTTTATGTCAGTTATCAGTTATAAGGAAATTCACTCAGTTCAAACAGTACAGTTTGTCTTTGTAGCAATAAATACAAAATAATGAAGATGCTGCACTTCTCAAGCTTGGTACATCCTGTTACTGAACTAAAATAACCCCTAGTTACCATCCTGCATTCCGCAATGGATCCTGGCCAAAGCTTGTCCTTGCAGTTTTTTATTTGTCTGCCATGTCCGGAGGTAGAAGGGAAGAGGCCTGTCAGACCATCTCCGCTAAATATCTGGGACCAGAGACTTCCTAACACAATGAGGGAGGGGGGGAGAAGTTTACTAAACAAAAACAGAATTACCTGGAAAAACTCAGCAGGTCTGGCAGCGTCGGCAGAGAAGAAAAGAGTTGACGTTTCGAGTCCTCATGACCCTTCGACAGAACTCAGGTTCTATCGAAGGGTCATGAGGACTCGAAACGTCAACTCTTTTCTTCTCCGCCGATGCTGCCGGACCTGCTGAGTTTTTCCAGGTAATTCTGTTTTTGTTTTGGATTTCCAGCATCCGCAGTTTTTTGTTTTTATCTCTGTGAGAAGTTTACTGGTTACTGAGGCAGGTTAACATGTTGTCGTTGGTCATGATCTTTGGAGAAGCCATATCTAAGCTCATTAGCCACCTTTCATCCTGATGCTTTTGTTAACCTAATTTAAAGACGTAAAACTGGAAAGTACCTACTCGACACATCTCTGTTGTATCTATCACAGGGACAATTTGTGAAAATGACCTCATTGGCTGCAATGTGCTTAGGGAGGTTGTGAAAGGCGCTATGGAATGCAAGTCTTTCCTTAACCATCCAAAGCTTTTTTTATTCTTTCACGGGATGTGGATGTTGCTGGCTAGGCCACCATTTATTGCCCATCCCTAATTTGCCTTGAGAAGGTGGTGGTGAGCTGCCTTCTTGAACCGCTGATTAATCCCACACACTCTCTGATCATCTGGAACTGCTTAAGAGACTGCTCCCCTAACATTAATTGCCGTAGTTCCTTATAATCCATTGCATTTTCTCTAGCTGACTATCAACCAGATATCCTCCAGCTCTGCTACTAGATATTTGTAGGTTCAACTCAGCATTTCCTGTTGCTGGTTAAGTATTTGACTGTGTGATTCTGATCTTAAATCACAGGCTGTAGAAATAGCAAAGACTTACAATGAGTTTGTACTATCTGTTCAGTCTTTGCGTGAAAATGCCTCGAGCCAAGGGGCGGTAAAGTATTTCCAGCCAACTTTTCGGTTCTGCAGTGTCTGGCCAAAAACGTGTACTCGTCGAAATCACCACCTCTGCAAATGTTTGGTTTTAAGCTGGTTTTGTCAAAATTCTCCTGTGCCAAGTTATGCACTAGAGGAAGTCTGCCTCCTCCTGCTGGCCAGCATCCTTTCTCTGCCTTCACTGATTCTCCCTTTCCTCTACTGCCAACTTACACCAGCCATGCATCTTGACTGATGACCCTTCTCACCCTTTACCAACTTCTGATACTCCCTCCTCCAAATTTAGTTGTTATGCTGAATTCACCATTGATGACTGCTCCCAAGCCCTTGCATCCCCCATAAACTATATGTGTCTGTATCCCATATCAAAGTAAATGTAGTGAGAGCCCAGGATTGAATGCTACCAGTTAAATTGAATTCAAGCACTGCTAACCATGACTGACTCAGATACATTATTCAACATCCTTTTAAAGATATACTGAAACAAAGCTGCATCAACAGCATCTCTCATAACCACATTAGATCAGCAGCCATTCACAACACTGGCTATTTGTCCACACTAATAAGTTTTCCATTACGGAAGTTTAAAAACAAATTCAACAGAACAGCATCTAAAGCAGAAAGGCTTCGATGGAATGATTCACCTGGAGTGATTCTGTGATATAACATGCAGAAAGGCAGAGCAGAAACAAAGGTGTGTCTTTGGTTCAATGGCTCTCATTATTCCTGTAAAGCAGCTCCATCTGGCTTACTGTGAACAATAACAACTTGCATTAAAATAGCCCCTTCAATGTAGAAGAAATGTCCCATGGCACTTTGCAGGAGCATTATCAAACCAAATTTGACAACGAGACAAACATATGATATTAGGACAAGTGACCAAAAGCTTGGTGGGAGAGGTGGGTTTAAAGGAAGAGGGAGGGGGAGGGAGAGATAAGTATTTAGGAAGGTAATTCTAGAGTTTAAGACCCAGGCAGCTGAACATTGGAATTTGAGTTGCCTGTACTGGCCAATAGGCCATTGTGTAATCTGGGACTCCCTTGCGACCTGAACAGCATGTTGTGTGTTTTGTAGAGGCCTCACTGCAGTCCTGCACTGTTTAAATAGATGGATTGATGGTGTTTTAGTGAGATGAGGCCAGATACAAATCATTAAGCTGTTTTAGTTTCAGACAGTAAGGAAATTTAGAGTGAAAAATATATTCAAATCTCAGTGTACTTAATTTCAATCAGTTTCTAATGAATGAGACAAATGAATACACCACACCATCTACCCAGGGTTAGCATTTTGGCTAATAGTCGATGCAATGCATTCTCTGCCAAGAGGTCATAAATAGAGACATTTTCCACTGGCTGAATTGACAGGACGCACTGGGATCAGGGGTTCAGCTAGCCATGGTTCCATCTACCCAGGGCAGCTTGAGAACGAAGATGTGTTAGAGTCTGATGATTTCTAGTGAAGAGCTTGAACCATGGTTGTGCAGAATACAGGATTAGTTTTACACTGTCATAATTTCCCAGAATCTGTGTACAAACCTATATTTTGCTCTTTCATAGGATCGAGGGGCAACTTCATCGTGGGAGCTGACAGAACATCTTACCAAGGAAAACAAAAGTGAAGCCTGATCATTTACTTCAGCCTCATAGACACCAATATTGGGGTGCCAGGCAACCTATTGATAGTCATGGAGACGTACATTTTATCTTTGGGTTAAATTGTTCATTGGTATTATCACAAATTGGAAGGCTCCAGTGTTAGCTACAGTGGTAATACTGGACTGAGAGTCAGAGGGGTCAGATTCAGAGTTCTCGTCCCAGGCTGGACTGGCACAGCTGACCTGTGCTTAACTTTGCCGAGGCTGGCCAGACTGTTAGTGACTTGCAGTGTCTCCATGCTGCCTTTCCTGTGGATCAGGTATGTTAATGTCAGTTTCCAGCAGGGAGCTTGTTAATCACAGTTACACCAAGTAGTGGTGAGAAAAACTGATGGAAGCCATTCAAGCCAAAGGATGAATCATGATCACCGAAGGCAAGTTAAAAATCATAGTGGATTGTAGTTAGCTAATTCATACCATGTTCATTGATCATGCTGTGTTTCTGTCTCATACATAAATTATTTTAAAAAAATTGACTCTGGGTGTATTCAACAAGTTGCGAAAAATTTTGAAAACTAAGAGTTTACACTTACATGAAGTAACAGCTCATCACATCCTCAGACAACTTGGACCATTTTAGAACAACCTGAAGGTTGCAGTTCAAGCAACAGTGACCACTTATTCTGTTTCTGGTGGGGTGGGTGTGGGGAGGGGAGATGGGAAGGAAGGGGAAAGGGACTGGCAGGGAGAGGGGGTGTAGGGAACCTAGGCCCAGACAGCTAAAGAATGCTGCTCTCTTAAAATAGCACTATCCATAAAATCCTGTAGCCCTTAGTTGATCTTTGAACCTGATTTCCCCAAATGTGCACTGAACTACAAAGTTCCACAATAGGTGTGCAAGTTTGTAGAGTAAGAATCTCCCCCCCCACCCCCCACCCTGTTTTAAGCAGTTTATGAATACATGGAGCTGTAGCTGTGTTTGGGATGAGGTTACTAACTGTGGCCAATTGTGGTAACATTCTACGGCGATGCACCGACTCCCCACGTAGCATTTGGGTCTGACAATTCCATGCTCATGATGCTAGTGTTCAGATTACCAGTGTTAACTTTGTTTCTCTCCTCACAGATGCTGCCTCACCTATTGAGTGTTTCCAGCATTTTCTGTTTCTATTGCTAGGTGACAGCTGTGTTTGAAAAGCATTTCCAGGTTGAATTTAACCCTTTATTCACTCATCAGTTGAAAGGAACTTTGTGCTTTTAATTTGGCGTTATTGATGGAAATCATTCCTTGTACTCAGTTCATTCTTGTTTCCCTGGTAATAGGCGGCCTCGAAACAGCTACACTTGGCTGCAGATTCTTCAGTCATTTCTGCTGATTCCATCATTTTAAAATAACTTATAGATCTTCCATGGTAGATCAGGTCCATGATATGGATTCTGATAGTGGTGTGTTACACAGATGTGTTGCAATGACTAAACAGTTGCACGTAAGGTAGTGGTTTTTAACTGCTGATAAGCTTCAGAACTGTAGAGCAACAGAGAGATCTACAGAAATCGCTGAAAGCTATTGGGCAGGTACAAAACAGTTATTAAAAATGCTAATGGAATGTTGACCTTCATCTCAACTAGTGGCTCCTTGCTCCTAATTTCAGGAGGGTAGAATTCTCCACAGCAGCTTTATTCAACACTAAATTATGATAAAACAACAGTCAGTCAAGGAGATATTTCAATTCCAGTGAGAATGAAAGACTATGAGAAGGATGTACTGTCAGTGGCTAACCAAGGAAGTTAAAGGTAGTCTCAAATTGAAAAAAAAGCATTCAATTCAGTATAGATGAGTGGCAGGTCAAGATTGGGCAGAATATAAAAAACAGCAAAGAGTGACTAAAAGTATAATAAGGAGGGAGAAATTAGAGTATGAGAGAGCTAGCTAGAAATATAAAAAAATAATTAAAGTCTACAGGTATTTAAAAAGGAAAAGTGAGTAAAGTGAGCATTGGTCCTGTAGAGAGAGTCTGTGGAATTAATGGAAAATAAGGAAAGGGCAGAAGAATTGAACAGATATTTTGCATCTGTCTCAACTGTAGATGAAGTAACATTCCAGAAATAAGTTTGCATCAGGAGGCAAAAGAGATGGAGGAACTTAAAACAATTTACAATCACCAGGCAAAGGGTATCGAGAAAATTATTGGATCTAAAAGCTGACCTAACCCCAGGTCCTGATGGACTTTATCCAGGGTCTTAAAAGAAGAGGCTGCTGAGATAGAAGGTGTATTGGTTTTGATTTTCCAAAATTCCCTGGATTCTAGAAAGGTCCCATCAGATTGGAAAATAGAGAATGTAACACATCTATTCAAGAAAGAAAGACAGAAAGCAGGAAACTATAGGCCAATTAGCCTAATATCTGTCATAGGGAAAATGCTAGAAATTTATTATTAAGATTATAGGGGGGCACTTGGAAAATCTTAATGCAATCAAGCTGAGGCAACATGGTGTCGTGAAAGAGAAATTGACTAATTTATTAGACTCCTTTGAGGAAGTAACCGGCCATATGGACAAAGGGGGATCTGTGGATGTGCTGTACTTAGATTTCCAGAAGACATTAAACAAGGTGTCACATCAATGGTTACTACACAAAACAAGAGTTCATGGTGTAGGTGGTAACATATTAGCATGGATAGGGAATTGGTTAGCTAACAGGAAACAGACAGTAGGCATATTTGGATCATTTCCAGGTTGGCAAGATGTAATGAGTGGAGTGCCACAGGGATCAGTGTTGGGGTCTCAACTGCTTACAATCTATATCAATGACTTGTATGAAGGGACCAAATTTATAGTTTCTAAATTTGCTGATAACACAGATAGGTAGGGGAGTAAGATATGAAGAGAACACAAGGAGTTTGCAGAGACATTTAGATAGGTTAAGTGATGGGACAAAAATTAGCATTTGGAGTATAATGTGGAAAAATGTGAACTTGTCCACTTTGGAAGAATAAAAAAGCAGCAAATTATTTAAATAGAGAGAGATTGCAGAACTCTGGTACAGAGGGATCTGGGTGTCTTGGTACATGAATCAGGAAAAGTCAGTCTGCAGGTACAACAAGTGATTAGGAAGGCAAATGGAATGTTGGCATTTATTGCAAGGGGAATGGAATATAAAAGTAGGGAAGTTTTGCTTAGTTGTACAGGGAATTTGAGAGACCTAATCTAGAGTACTGTGCACAGTTTTGGTCTCCTTGTTTAAGAAAGAATTTAATTGCATTAAGAGGTAGTTCAGAGAAGGTTCACTCAACTAATTCCTGGGATGGGGGTGGTGGTGTTATCTTATGAGGATCGGTTGGACAGGCTGGATCTGTATCCATTGGAGTTTAGAAGAATGAGAGGTCCTGAGGCGGATTGATAAGAGTGGATGCTGAGAGGGCATTTCTCCTTGTGGGAGAGACCAGAACTAGGGACACAGTTTTAAAAAATAAGGGGTCTCCCATTGAAGACGGATATGGAGGAGAATTTTTTTCTGAGGGTCATTAGTCTGCGGAACTTTCTTCCCCAAAGAATGGTAGAGGCTGGGTCATTGGATATTTTTAAGGCAGAGGGAGATAAATTCTTGACCAATAAGGAAGTCAGAGGTTATTGGGTGTAGGTGAAATGTGGCGACGAGGCCACAATCAGATCAGCCATGAGCTTATTGGGCAGAATTTTACGGCAGTGGGATTTTACATTCCCGCAGAAGTCAATGGGGTTTATAATGTCTCGCCACATTTTACAACCTCATCCCCGCCGAATCGGGACTGTAAAATTTTGCCCATTGAATGGCAGATCAACCTCAAGTAGTAGACTCAAGGGGCCAAATGGCCTACTCCTGCTCTTAATTCATGCGTGTCTAACAAAATATGCAACTTTATTACTGACATTCTTGCCACTGGAAACAAAGGGCACAGCTCTCTGAGACAATTAAAAAATTAACAACTATGTGGCAGGGAATGTTTTTTTTAAAAAACACAATTGTTTACTCTGCCTGAAAAGGGTGGTAGAAGCAGATTGGCTAGTAACTTAAGAGAATTGAATAAATATGTGAATGGGGTGAAAATTGCAGGGCTCTGGGGAAAGAGCAGGAGAGTAGGACTAATTGGATAGCTCTTTCAAAAAGCCAGCACAGGGATATGGGCCAAGTGGTCTACTTCTGTGCTGATAGATTTAAAGTCCAGGATCCGTGAAAAATGGCACCTTTGACAGCATGGCACTCCCTCGATACCGCCCTTCCAACAGTGTGGCGTTCCCTTAGTACTGTGCTGGAGTTATCAGCCTGGATTATTGGCTCAATCTCTGGAGTGAGGTTTGAACCCACAACTTTTTGATTCAGAGGCACTGAACCACAGCTGACACTCAGTGATCCAACTGTAGCTTAACTAAACATACCTCCTGCCTCCTCATGCCCGCAGTGGGCTCATGTCCAGGTGACCAGCAACGATCCTAATTCTCAATATCATATGTCAAACATTCACCGTGCAGATCAGTGAGTTACAGCCTAAGGTAAATTGCCTTCAAATTTGTATACTCAGCTGTTAAAACAAGGAAATTTAGACACCATTATTGAAAAAGCAATCTGTTCAATACAATGCTGTAATGTTTTTATTTAGATCAGAGAGTGAAATTAACTTCAATCGACACTCTAGCAACTCATCCAACATAAAAGGCTGAAGCATGGTAACGAGGCATTGGATTTTATAATGCTGGACCTGCTCTCCTGTCCCCCACTCCAGCAGTTACACTTATATTCATCAAAATATTTCCATTATTTTGATGTGTTTATTCCTGAGATAGGAATCATAGGAATTCAGCCCATCGTAACTGCTGGTTCCTGTTTTTTAACTGTAGCTGGCCAGCTGGACTTATACATTTTAGCAAGAAAATCATCAGAGACATTGCCAAGTTGGGGACTGCCCACAAACAGCCAGTGCAGACCACATGAACTCTGGCACTTCAGTACAGTATTCATCACACTTTTCCTGCCAAAAGCTGATTCTTCCCATTAGCTCTCAAAGAGTTTGTTAAAAGCCGTACTAATCTCCACAATCATGTCCGAGGTTGTCATTGATCGTCGGTGTTTTTGGAAAGCCTGGTGGTTGCACTGCCTCGTCAAGGCACAGGCTCCAAATGCAGCTACAAGAGTGGGATTTAACCTGAGGGAGAACAGAGAGTACGATGAGCTACTGTAGGAAAGGCTCAGAGACACCCACATCTTAAAATCATACATCACAGCTTTGTGTCTGTCCCACTCGCCTGTTCTTTTCCCAGAACCCTGAAAATTTCTCCTTTTCAAGTGTTTATCCAATTGCCCTTTTGAAAGTTATCACTGAATCTGCTTCCACTACCCTCTTAGGCAGCGCATTCCAGATCATAACAATTCATTGTGTAAAAAGAATTCTCCTCATTTCCCCTCTGGTTCTTTTGCCAATTACCTTAATTCTGTGTCTATTGTTACTGACCCTCCTGTCAGTGGAAGCAGTTTCTCCTTATCAAAACCCTTTATAAATTTGAGCATCTGTTAAATCTTCCCTTTGACACAAATCAAAAAAGAAATCTCTCTAAAGTACTGCTTTTTAGTGTTCTGCATCCCCGATTCACTGCAGACATGATTAATGGACAATGCATCACTGCATTGGAGTGTGTGAAAATGCACTTTCATTCTCCCAATTTTGCACATGACCTCTCCCATTTCAGCCACAGGGGCATTAGGGCTCCAGCCAGGATGTTAAACATTGCCAGGAGAAGGGGGACAGCAGCTTTTTCCAACCTGGCCTCGCAAGCAGTGAGAGAAATAAGGAAGCATCATAGAGTCTGAGCTGGGAAACTGATGCAGAGGCAGCAGAAGTCCAAACAGGAGAAATAAGTAACTAGATTTTTAAAAGTCTCTTCTGCCCAGAGCACATGGTTCTGGATCTTTGGTTACAGTTAGATTCATCATTGACTTGAACCAGACATATCTACATTCTGCAGAGATTTGTCAATTAACCATCCTGTTTAACCAGGATATTGCTCTTGTATTTCCCTTGGTAACTTTGTGAGGCTGTTTAACAGTCTGATAGGTTGCATTTATGACCAAAGCTATCTTTATACCAGGCAATAGAGTCCCAACGCCATATAATGTACAGAGCCTACAGTCCACAACCCCATATATGTGTGTGTGTGTGTGTGTGTGTGTGTGTGTGTGGGGTGGGGTTGTGGGGGGGGGGTGGGTTGGAGAAGAGACATATCCACTGGACTTGAATATTCTACTCGAGACAACGCTCCAGTTTGCCCCCTGCTGACTGAAGCTTCAGTCTCTATTCTCCCTGACACCGTCTAGATCTGTGCTACTGTCTGGAGTGGGGTTTGAACCCATAACACAGAGGCGGGAGTGCCAGCACTATTCCAAACGAGGCACTCCTGTGTAAGCAGGTACAGGCTCATTAGCATCACAAATAATACAACCCCAAACGTATTTCCACTGCTCAGAGGCACACCATTGGCCATTCTTACCCATCTGTTTTCTCGTTCCCAGCGGTGAAAGCCCAGTGGGCAAGGACCCCCAGTGATCCAGAAAGGAGGTCTCCCTGACCTCCACACCTCCGACCACTGCCTTGCTGTGAGCATACCAGCACTAAACACAGAGAAACAGGTACTCCGTTAGCTTAACCTTTACGAGAAACACATGTTAAAATTATCCACTTACTAATGAACTTTAAAAAGGAGAAAGATTTAGAAAGGAGATAAGATCTGTTTAATCAGTCCGGAACCTGTACCAGTAGATGATGTTATGAATTATTTGAATTAAGCTGATTCTCAGTGTCTGAAACATTTAAATGTTACATTGGCCTAACCGAAACCTACTGTTGCGTATAAATGATTCAGTGTGGAAACGTCAATTTTGTATTTAACACTGGTTTAATCATAATTTAATCATTCAGTGCAAATGCTCCCTTGTTCCCTCTGTAAACACCCCCTAACCACCCACCCACCCCTCCCCCTCAACATTGAATCACCTGTGATAACTCCACATTGAATATTTACAGGGGGACAAAATCTAAGGTGACGCTTCCACAGCAGCACTGAGCAACTGCTGTGCTGCGCGGGAGATTTGGGGGGGGGGGGGGGGGGGGGGGGGCACAGAGGGAGTCCTGCACTGAGGGTTTCTGTGTTTTCGACATTAGAACAGTGACTACACCTCAACAGGACTTCACCAGCTGTGAATCACTTTGGGATGTTCCAAGGTCATGAAAGGTGCTTTAGGAATGCAAGTTTGTTTTTTCTCTGTCCTGTCACTTGTGGTTAGTTGAGAATCCAAATGGAGTGAATTACATTTTATTTATGAGATAAGTAGTGAGTGATAGACAGCATCATTAATCAGTGATGCATGTGAACTTCACACAAGTTTTTTTTGTCCTTGTGGCTGCTTTATTTGACTATGGGTTAAAATATTGTATAACACAGGGAAACAGTAGATGATGTTATGAATTATTTGAATTAAGCTGATTCTCAGTGTCTGAAACATTTAAATGTTACATTGGCCTAACCGAAACCTACTGTTGCATATAAATGATTCAGTGTGGAAACGTCAATTTTGTATTTAACACTGGTTTAATCATAATTTAATCATTCATTGTCCCCCTGTAAGGAGCCACTGGTCAGTCCAAGTATCAGGACAAACTCCACTGCTGAGTGCTAATTCCCAGTCCGCTCTTCACTCCTATATTGGATAATCTTTTTGAATTAATGGAGACTTTTAATATATTAGTGTGGCCGATTCTTAAAGGACAGATTGGATCTATTATTGTCAAATGAACTAAAACCCAGCTGGTTTGGACACAAAACAGGAGCTCCGAGTTGGGAATTGTTGGAAAACACCCAAAATTAAACCCTTTATATAAGTAAAAATCTGATTATTAGAATCTCAACAATCGAAAAGTAACAAATAAAAAAAAAGCTGATATTTTTCTGTCACTATCCGATTGGCTTGATTTCCAAAGTTATCAAACGCATCCACATCAATGCATCTCTTGTTTACATTGAAGAGTTTGCAAAGTCTCACTGTTGCTTTCCTCAACAACCTGTGTCTTTAATGTGTAAAATGTCCCAAAGTGCTTCCCAGGAGCGAATGTCAAACAAAATTTGACATCGAGCTCATCAGATGATATCAAGTTGGTTACTCAAAGAGGTAAGTATTTTAGGCAGAGTTTTAAAAAGGTTTAAGGAGAGAATTCTGACTTTAGGGCCCAGACAGTTGAAGTCACGATCACCAATGTTGCAGCGATGGACACCAGAAATGTGCAACTGGCAAGAGGAGAGCAGACATTGCATAAGTTTGTGGGGCTCCTGCCCAAAACAACCAATTAGCCTGGAACAGGTGACAAAGTTTACATTAGTATAGCTCACCTGTGGTTCCATCTGAAATTAGATCCTTCTGTCCCTTCTGGACAATAGTCACGTTCCCCAGTGCTTGGCTGAGTTGAAGCAAGTTGCCCTGGTGATCGTACTCATCCAAAGGACCCTTGAGCTAAGCACAGAGAATCCATGTGACTTCTCATCTACCCGAATGCTTATAACAAACTGTGCAAAGCATAGTAGAATCATACAGCACAGAGGAGGCCGTTGGTCTATCATGCCTGTGCCAGCTCTCTGAAAGACCTATCGAATTATCCCTGTTCCCCTGCTCTTCCCCCATTGCCCCACAAATTTATTCTATTCAAATACTTATTCAGTTCCCCTTTTGGATGTCTGCAAAGAGAGATAGATAGGCTAAGCGAAGGGGCAAAAATTTGGCAGTTGCAGTACAATGTGGAAAAACGTGAAGTTGTCGATTTTGGCAGGAAGAATAGAGAAGCAGAATATTATTTACATGGAGAGAGACGACAGAATGCTGCAGTACAGAGGGATCAAGGTGACCTTGTATACGAATTACAAAAAGTCAGCATTCATGTACAGCAAGTGATTAGGAAGGTAAATGGAATGTTGGCCTTTATTGCAAGGAGGATACAGTATAAAAGTAGGGAGGTCTTGCTACAACTGTATGGGGTATTGGTGAGAGCACACCTAGAGTGTTGTGTACAGTTTTAGTCTCCTTACTTAAGAAGGGTATACTTGCATTGGAAGCAGTTCACAGAAGGTTCACTTGGCTGATTCCTGGGTTGAAGGGATTCTCTTATGAGGAAAGATTGAGCAAGTTGGGCCTATACTCATCGGAGTTTAGAAGAATGAGAAGGTGATCTTATTGAAACATAAGATTCTGAGCGGATGGTTCCCCTTGTGTGGGAATCTAGAACAAGGGGGCATAGTATTAAAAATAATGGGCTCCCATTTATGACAGATGAGGAGGAATTTCTTCTCTCAGAGTGTTAATACTTGGAATTCTTTTCAGGTCATTGAATATATTCAAGGCTGAGTTAGACAGATTTTTGATCTACTAGAGAATCAAGAGTAATGGGGGAAAGCAAGAAAGTTGAGTGAAGGCCATAACCAGATCCACCATGATCATGTTGAATGGCAGAGCTGGCTTGATGGGCTGAATGGCCTATTCCTGCTCCTGTTTCTTATGATCTTATTAAAGTTAAATCTGCTTCCAACACACATTCATACAGTGCGTTCCAGATTACAACAATTTGCATTAAAAATATCTAATTTCCTCCCTGGTTCTTTTACCAAATACCTTATATTTGTGTCCCTCTGGTTACCAACATTTCTATCAATGGAAACGGTTTCTCAAAGAGACAAGGTAATACTAAGCAACTTTGTAAGAGTTGTGTCCAAGCTGACTGATGCAATCAGCCAGTTCAGAGCTAATGTTACTAAAGCAACTGCTTTTTAAGATGTCATTCAACCCACCAAAGGTTGAGGTGGCTAACATGCTCCCACTGAGCACACTGCTGGTTAAAAAGTCCCGCTGTTTACCTGCTCAAAGACTCACCACTGTGTTGTACAGTCTGGCAAATTCAATGACATTTGGTGTTAGGATGGCTTTACTGTATCCCTGAATCACAGAGGGTTCTTGGACAATCACCCATAATCCATCCTGAAAAAGAAAAGGATAAAAACTGTCAAGATTCTTGATGGTTGGTGCC
This sequence comes from Carcharodon carcharias, assembly GCF_017639515.1. NCBI lineage: Eukaryota > Metazoa > Chordata > Chondrichthyes > Lamniformes > Lamnidae > Carcharodon > Carcharodon carcharias. The sequence goes on along the minus strand of NC_054477.1, from coordinate 163,996,922 downwards.
CAGGACACAAGGAGAATCGAACAATTAATTTCCCAGCTTAAAAATTCAAAAAATGATCTATTCTTCTACACACCCGTACTATGCTTAGAGACAATTTTTTTAATTAAATAACATGGATTCTTTGCTTTTCGTAATGTGAGGGCTCCAAACAGCGAATTAAGCAGATAATCTAGACAGGCATTCCCATTGCATCACAGAGGGAGCGCTGAGTGTCAGAGGCACTGTCGCAGATGGATTTAAAAGTTACCACAACACTATTTCAGAAAAGATTAGTAGAGTTCTCCCCAGTGTCCCGGTCAACATTTATCTCTCAACTAACAGATCATATTGCTGTTTATGGGATCTTGCTGTGTGCAAACTGGCTGCTGTTTTCTGCATTCCAACAGTGACTACACTTCAAAAGTACTTCACTAGCTGGAAAGCGCTTGGGGTGTCCTAAGATCACGAAAGACAATTTCGTGAAATAGAAATGCCAATTCTGGATTCAGCAGTGACAGATTCGACAGTTAATATACAATCCAAGAAATGCGAGATCCCAAAGCTTAAAGTATGGTGAGTTCTGTGTGAATTGGAGCCAAAAAGATTTACTCACGGCATCGATTACAATGGGCAACCCTCGCTGCTTACACTTCTCTATTATAACCTGTTGTGAAAGAAATTCGCTTTCAGTCACCACATCACTCAAGAAAAAAACTTAATTCTCCAACTCGCAAGGATTTAACAGGCTGCCCACATTACAGAGCTTACAACACAGAAACAGGCCATTCGCTGTCCGTCAGTGTTTAAGCCACATTCAAGTCTCCTCCCACCCTATCAGCATATCCTTCTATTTCTTTCTCCCTCATGTGTTTATCCAGCTTCCCGTGTCTATACTGTTCACTTCAACCACTCCGAGGTAGTGATCCCCACATTGTCACCACTCTGGGTAAAGAAGTTTCTCCTGAATTCCTGATTGGATTTATTAGTGACTGTCCTATATTGGTGACGATACACTTTTTAAATTCATATTGAATTTTCTGCGGAGCCAGAGATGCCACAGGCAATATGAGCGTCAACAGATTCAGATTTGATTCAATTGAGGCATTATCCAACATTACTCGTGTTCTGTAACTGAGTTATTGTCCCCAGCAGCGTAGTGAGACACCAGAGGAACAACAGGAGTGATGCCACATCGTGAGATTTACCCCCAGAATTCAACTGTTAAAAGATGGGTGCTTGGATATTCTAGGCACAGGGTAAATTGTGGGGCCTGGGATGTCCCCTCTATTGGGACTCAGCCCTCTTATCTATGAAGCAGGTGAGCTATGAACAGCAAGAAGCAGCTTTCCTGGTGGTGAGTGTTTGAAGGCTGGGCCCATCTGATGCTAACTCCAGCCCCTGGGTCAAGTTAACGTTAATATCAATAGGACAGGGATAAAAATGGACAGGTTGCATAGACTAGGTTTGGATTCCCTTAAACTTAGAAGATTAAGGGGTGATTGAATTGGGGTGTTCAAGATGGTTAAAGGATTTGATATGGTTGATAGAAACTATTTCCTCTAGTGGGGGGAGGAGGAAAGAGTCCAGAACAAGGGGCCAGAATCTTTAAATTTGAACCAGGCCGTTCAGCGGTGATGTCAGGAAGCACTTCTTCACACAAAGGAGAACAGAAATCTGGAACTCTCTCATTAAGTAAGAAGCTGGGGTCAACTGAAAATTTCAAAACTGAGAGTTTGATAGGTTTTTGTTGGGTAAGGGGACGAATGGACAAGGAACCAAAGTGGGGAGATGGGAGGTAAGATACAGACAGATCAGCCATGATCGATTGGAATGGTGGAACAAACAAGGTGTTGAATAGCCTCCTCCTGCTCCTATGGGATGCAGGAGCAGTTGGGGAGGAATGTTGGTAGCATTGTGGGGATAGGGATGGATGTTGTCTGTATTCTCAGGACGCAGGGTTGTGACACCTGCCTCTCTGAATTCCACATTCAGGTAAGTTTACTGTAAGCATGAACCTTATCGCTGGTCCTCTAATGACCTCCAGTAAGGCTGTGGAACAAGCTGCCTCAGGGTGACCCAGTCATGCCGAGACCTCAGAGAGGCAGTACTCGCCCACTCAAATCAGCACACTTCCCACCCCGTCACAACTCCAACCCTCAACCCCCACCCACCAAAAACACACACATTGACGTATCAGCTCCTGAGAAACTGGCCCTGGAAATGTCAACCCCAGCCCTGCCCCGAGCCCCCTATCTCCCCCATACCCCGGCCCTTCTCACCCTCCAACGCTCTCATTCCCTCTCGTCCCTGCCCTCTGAGATGTGTAGAGAGAAGGAACAGAGTACCAACAGCACACTGGCTGCCTGCTTCTAACCATCCAAAGTACCTCCTGGTTGACCTCACTACAGGAACTGTCACATGGATTGTGATCCTCACCTTGGTATTCTCTAAGACTTTCTCATCTCTTCCTAACCCCGGCCCAATCACCATTGTGTGCAGAGCAGGAAACCATTTCTCCACATCCACCACACCACTGGAACTGTCTCTGAAAAAACAAAACCACATTGCCAAATAGGATACAGTTTAACAACACAACTCTGCACTCGCTAACTGGGTACTTCGGATAGGGTCAGTGCGTCTGCTCACTGTTGGATTGATCTGCATTGATATGGGCGTCTCTCTGGGAAGGATGATAAATCAGTAGCAACTCAGGAAACAACACAATGCTGAGCTCTGCCTACCCCACCTCCCCCCACCGTATCCACACTGCCATCCCAGCCCCAGGTACAGGCACTTTGGCCCATCCTGTCCACATCGGCAAGAGCAACTAATCACCGTTACCAATCCAGATTCTGTAATCCTTCAACTCCCTTTATCTAATCCCATATGTTGGCAAGGTTTCTGATTCCAGCTCTAACTCTGCGAGTGAATCCCACAGCCTCCCAACTCTCTCTGTGTGAGGACTTTTCTCCTGGTCCCTGTCCTAAATCTCTTAGTTAACCTTCTATCAATGACCCATTATTTTTCACCCTTTGAATACTGGAAACAGTCTGCTTCTATCTAACCTGTCCAAACCTTTCATCACTTTAAACCCTTTGATTATATTCTTGTAAATATCTAGTTCATAATTTGTATGTTTTAGAATATAACTAAGTTTTAGGAATTAAAGTTTTAATTGCAGAAAATGGGGGCATCTGGTTTAGAAACTGGTAAAGGTAACCTGAAGTAAAAGCCAATTCAATCAAGCTTGGAGTTTATTACACTTAAAACAGAAGTTAACAGTTAGAATGGTAATATCAAAGAACAGCAAGAGGGCTTATTTAGCTAAAGAACCAGAGATATAATGTCAGCAGCTATTCAAGTGCGGGATCTTCATGTGGTTTCCCAGAATTAAGGAAAGCTTTAGAATTAAAAGGTAGTTAATTTGCAGTTTACCCAGGAACTTGGAGCTCCTTGGAAGTTGTGAGAGAAAGCCAGACCTCCAGCTGCAGTGAAGTAAATGCTGGATCTTCATCCATGATGCAGTTGGTAAGGGGAAAATGACTGGAAAAATTTGTTTTGATGGAAGCTAAAGGAAGGAATCTGCAGTAATCTTCTCAATAAGTTAATCTTGTTGCAGCTGGAGTTCTGGAAGTAATCAGTTTGGTTGAATTTTGAAACCATAGCAGTGGGCTACTGGATACCAAGGGTGTTTTCTGACGTTTTAAGTCACTGCGCAGGAGTCGCAGGGAGGCTGTGCTGGAGCTGTGGAATCCAGAGTCACAAGAGCAGTAAAGAAATTGGAGAGTCGTTTCACCAAAAGCTAATGGAAGGCCCCCATGTACCTTGGTGAATGACTGGAACACTGAAGAAAAATCAGTGAATGCCAGAGGGCGGTGATATAATTTTTGAGTTGGTCCCAGGAAAAGTAAATGAATCTTAAAGATTTTGTAAGATGAAGGAACGCTCGGAGGGGAAAGTAGAACTGAGTTTATAGCATCAGTCGTTATGAGCTATAGTATTAACAGTGCTTAATTTGTTTAATTTTTTTGATATACAACAAAGTTTGTTTTTGTCTAAAAACATGAAATCTTGTGGGGTATTTCTGTCGGTTAATTGCTAGTTGCTTGAATTTCTTTAAACATTAATGTTCCCTAACCAGATCGTAACAACATTGCCTGTAATCTGCCTCAAACAGACTCGAGGAGCTTTGCGCTGCTTCTTGTTAAGGACATAAAGTAAACTTACAGGACAGGATGCACAATGACATTCGGGCTGTAGGATTTAATAACTGGTGCAGCATCTTTAGTGCAGAAGACATGGGAAAGGTCAGCACCCTAGGGAAGCAAAAGAGAGATTAAATATACTTCACACACCTCAGCAACTTTCTCACATCCACACCTACTGTATCCAGCAACACACAATCCAAACAGGTCTGGCCAGCCTGCATTTATTCTCATCTTTGGTTGCTGAGGACACTAGAGCCCAACCATACGGCATGGGTTTGGAGTCACGTGTAGATTCAAATGGGCTTCACCGACAGTTTCCAATCTAACGGGTCAGTGAACCGGTTGAGTTTTTACAACAATCTAACAACTGCTGGGCTCCTCTGTCCTGTATAAATACAAATTCTTTAATTTCAATTCCATTGTGTGCTGACGCCAACACAACATGTGAAACACAAAGTCGCTGAGCAGTTCAGCTGACAGCGCGTTTCTCTTCACAGCCAAAACTCTGAGGTCTAATTATCTGCAGTATGCTACACAAGTTCAATGTTCCTGAGAGATTTTGCAATTGAAAAGATAAATCAGTTAAAGTCAACACTGTTCTATCACTGTGTTCCAAAGGTGCTGTTGTAAACTGGTCAGTATATGTGTCTCTAATATTCAAACCCAACAGAAACTGGGACAATTTTTTTTCAAAATATAAATATCATTCTTCAGACTCGGGTTAAGAACCTACCACTTTAAGACTCGCAATTGCAGCAAAGTAAGGTGCCCCTGTATACCTGTAAATGAGAAAAATGGACAGAATTTATTGAAACATAGTTTTTGTGTGACACAAGTTATTTAATTTTCCCAATTATTATTTTTCACCCAGTTTTATTTTGTGTGTGAGTACTTTTAAACTGAAAATACAAATGGCAAGTATACATTGCACACTGGCAGTTGATGGTAGCTGTTCTACATCATTCCCTATTAGACCCACAGACCGTCTCTCCCCCAGCTTCCCTCTCTTCTCCCTCAGCCACCCTCCCATCACTACCCCCTACTCCCATCCCCATTCTCCCTGTCTCCTCTTCCCCAACTGCCCCAGCCTCTGCCCCTACACCCCTCCTCCCACTGTCCCAGCCTCAGCATGCACCTCCACCTCTGAATCACGAGGAACATTAGCTGATGGTTGCAGTGCTGTGTAAATGCAGGCTGTTGTTACAGTCTGACAACTTTAGCAAGACTCAAAACACAAACAAACATCCAGAAAGTGCCCGAACTGTTTGCTGCCATGTGCAATTTCATCGACAGCCCATAGTTTCAGTTCAAACCAAGAAAATAAAGAATGTGACAGTAATGGGGTCTACAGTGCACTCACTCAGTACATCCACCAATAATCCCTATCTTTCCATCTTGTCCTTTATGTTTTTTCTCGATTAAAGGTGGAACAATATTCCTGACCAGCTGCAGGTTCTTTTCCATACTTCCTGCAGGTCTGTGACTGTGAAATGTAAAAGTTCTGTACAGAACTGAAACAAAGAAACACAACCTGTAACATAACCAGAAAGGACCAACATTTAAACACGCTCTCATTCCTCACTGCCCCTTTCCAACTGATTTTAGAATCAAGGGAAACTGACAGCAGTGCCTCAATGCGTATCACTCTCGCATGTGGGTCAAAAGATTGTGGATTTGAGCACCAGCCCAGAGACTTCAGCACAAATTCCAGGCTCAACCTCAAGGATCAGGACGAAGTGAGTGCTGCACTGTCAGAGGGTCAGTACTGAGGGAGTGCCGCACTGTCGAACCGTAGGGAACGAGCAAGCACTGCACTGTAGGAGAATCAGTATGAGGGAGTGCCGCACTGTCAGAGGGTCAGTACTGAGGGAGAGCTGCACTGTCAGAGGGTCAGTACTGAGGGAGTGCCGCACTGTCAGAGGGTCAGTACTGAGGGAGTGCCGCACTGTCAGAGGGTCAGTACTGAGGGAGTGCCGCACTGTCAGAGGGTCAGTACTGAGGGAGTGCTGCACTGTCAGAGGGTCAGTACAAGGGAGTGCTGCACGGTCAGAGGTCAGTACTGAGGGAGTGCTGCACTGTCAGAGGGTCAGTACTGAGGGAGTGCTGCACTGTCAGGGGGTCAGTACTGAGGGAGAGCCGCACTGTCAGAGGGTCAGTGCTGAGGGAGTGCTGCACTGTCAGAGGGTCAGTGCTCAGGGAGTGCTGCACTGTCAGAGGGTCAGTACTGAGGGAGTGCTGCACTGTCAGAGGGTCAGTACTGAGGGAGTGCTGCACTGTCAGAGGGTCAGTACTGAGGGAGTGCTGCACTGTCAGAGGGTCAGTACTGAGGGAGTGCTGCACTGTTGGAGGATCAGTACTGAAGGAGTGCTGCACTGTCAGAGGGTCAGCGCTGAGGGAGTGCTGCACTGTCAGAGGGTCAGTACTGAGGGAGTGCCGCACTGTCGAACGGTCGGGAACGAGCAAGCTCTGCACTGTAGGAGAATCGGTACTGAGGGAGTGCTGCACTGTCAGAGGGTCAGTACTGAGGGAGTGCTGCACTGTCAGAGGGTCAGTACTGAGGGAGTGCTGCACTGTCAGAGGATCAGTACTGAGGGAGTGCTGCACTGTCAGAGGGTCAGTGCTAAGGGTGTGCTGCACGGTCAGAAGGTCAGTACTGAGGGAGTGCTGCACTGTCGGAGGGTCAGTACTGAGGGTGTGCTGCACTGTCAGAGGGTCAGTACTGAGGAAGTGCTGCACTGTTGGAGGATCAGTACTGAGGGAGTGCTGCACCATCAGAGGGTCAGTACTGAGGAAGTGCTGCACCGTCAGAGGGTCAGTACTGAGGGAGTGCTGCACTGTCGGAGGGTCAGTACTGAGGCTGCACTGTCGGAGGGTCAGCACCGAGGGAGTGCTGCACTGTCAGAGGGTCAGTACTGAGAGAGTGCTGCACTGTCAGAGGGTCAGTACTGAGGGAGTGCTGCACTGTCAGAGGGTCAGTACTGAGGGAGTGCTGCACTGTCAGAGGGTCAGTACTGAGGGAGTGCTGCACTGTCAGAGGGTCAGTACTGACGGAGTGCTGCACTGTCAGAGGGTCAGTGCTAAGGGTGTGCTGCACGGTCAGAAGGTCAGTACTGAGGGAGTGCTGCACTGTCGGAGGGTCAGTACTGAGGGTGTGCTGCACTGTCAGAGGGTCAGTACTGAGGAAGTGCTGCACTGTTGGAGGGTCAGTACTGAGGGAGTGCTGCACCATCAGAGGGTCAGTACTGAGGAAGTGCTGCACCGTCAGAGGGTCAGTACTGAGGGAGTGCTGCACTGTCGGAGGGTCAGTACTGAGGCTGCACTGTCGGAGGGTCAGCACCGAGGGAGTGCTGCACTGTCAGAGGGTCAGTACTGAGAGAGTGCTGCACTGTCAGAGGGTCAGTACTGAGGGAGTGCTGCACTGTCAGAGGGTCAGTACTGAGGGAGTGCTGCACTGTCAGAGGGTCAGTACTGAGGGAGTGCTGCACTGTCAGAGGGTCAGTACTGACGGAGTGCTGCACTGTCAGAGGGTCAGTACTGAGGGACTGCTGCACTGTCAGAGGGTCAGTACTGAGGGACTGCTGCACTGTCAGAGGGTCAGTACTGAGGGACTGCTGCACTGTCAAAGGGTCAGTACTGAGGGACTGCTGCACTGTCAAAGGGTCAGTACTGAGGGACTGCTGCACTGTCAAAGGGTCAGTACTGAGGGAGCGCTGCACTGTTGGAGGATCAGTACTGAAGGAGTGCTGCACGGTCAGAGGGTCAGTGCTGAGGGAGTGCTGCACAGTCAGAGGGTCAGTACTGAGGGAGTGGTGCACTGTCAGGGGGTCAGTACTGAGGGAGTGCTGCACTGTCAGGGGGTCAGTACTGAGGGAGCACTGCACTGTCAGAGGGTCAGTACTGAGGGAGCGTTGCACTGTCAGAGGGTCAGTACTGAGGGAGTGCTGCGCTGTCAGAGGGTCAGTACTGAGGGAGTGCTGCACTGTCAGAGGGTCAGTACTGAGGGAGTGCTGCACTGTCAGAGGGTCAGTGCTAAGGGTGTGCTGCACGGTCAGAAGGTCAGTACTGAGGGAGCGTTGCACTGTCAGAGGGTCAGTACTGAGGGAGTGCTGCGCTGTCAGAGGGTCAGTACTGAGGGAGTGCTGCACTGTCAGAGGGTCAGTACTGAGGGAGTGCTGCACTGTCAGAGGGTCAGTGCTAAGGGTGTGCTGCACGGTCAGAAGGTCAGTACTGAGGGAGTGCTGCACTGTCAGAGGGTCAGTACTGAGGGAGTGCTGCACTGTCAGAGGGTCAGTACTGAGGAAGTGCTGCACTGTCGGAGGGTCAGTACTGAGGGAGTGCTGCACCGTCAGAGGGTCAGTACTGAGGAAGTGCTGCACTGTCAGAGGGTCAGTACTGAGGGAGTGCTGCACTGTCGGAGGGTCAGTACTGAGGCTGCACTGTCAGAGGGTCAGCACCGTGGGAGTGCTGCACTGTCAGAGGGTCAGTACTGAGGGAGTGCCGCGCTGTCGGAGGGTCAGTACTGAGGGAGTGCCGCACTGTCAGAGGGTCAGTACTGAGGGAGTGCCGCACTGTCAGAGGGTCAGTACTGAGGGAGTGCCGCACTGTCAGAGGGTCAGTACTGAGGGAGTGCCGCACTGTCAGAGGGTCAGTACTGAGGGAGTGCCGCACTGTCAGAGGGTCAATACTGAGGGAGTGCCGCACTGTCGAACCGTAGGGAATGAGCAAGCACTGCACTGTAGGAGAATCAGTATGAGGGAGAGCTGCACTGTCAGAGGGTCAGTACTGAGGGAGTGCCGCACTGTCAGAGGGTCAGTACTGAGGGAGAGCTGCACTGTCAGAGGGTCAGTACTGAGGGAGTGCCGCACTGTCAAAGGGTCAGTACTGAGGGAGTGCCGCACTGTCAGAGGGTCAGTACTGAGGGAGTGCCGCACTGTCAGAGGGTCAGTACAAGGGAGTGCTGCACGGTCAGAGGTCAGTACTGAGGGAGTGCTGCACTGTCAGAGGGTCAGTACTGAGGGAGTGCTGCACTGTCAGGGGGTCAGTACTGAGGGAGTGCCGCACTGTCAGAGGGTCAGTGCTGAGGGAGTGCTGCACTGTCAGAGGGTCAGTACTGAGGGAGTGCTGCACTGTCAGAGGGTCAGTACTGAGGGAGTGCTGCACTGTCAGAGGGTCAGTACTGAGGGAGTGCTGCACTGTCAGAGGGTCAGTACTGAGGGAGTGCTGCACTGTCAGAGGGTCAGTACTGAGGGAGTGCTGCACTGTCAGAGGGTCAGTACTGAGGGAGTGCTGCACTGTCAGAGGGTCAGTACTGAGGCAGTGCTGCACTGTTGGAGGATCAGTACTGAGGGAGTGCCGCACTGTCGAACGGTCGGGAACGAGCAAGCTCTGCACTGTAGGAGAATCGGTACTGAGGGAGTGCTGCACTGTCAGAGGGTCAGTACGAAGGAGTGCTGCACTGTCAGAGGGTCAGTACGAGGGAGTGCTGCACGGTCAGAGGTCAGTACTGAGGGAGTGCTGCATGGTCAGAGGGTTAGTGCTGAGGGAGTGCTGCACTGTCAGAGGGTCAGTACTGAGGGAGTGCTGCACTGTCAGAGGGTCAGTACTGAGGGAGTGCTGCACTGTCAGAGGGTCAGTACTGAGGGAGTGCTGCACTGTCAGAGGGTCAGTACTGAGGGAGTGCTGCACTGTCAGAGGGTCAGTACTGAGGGAGTGCTGCACTGTCAGAGGGTCAGTACTGAGGGAGTGCTGCACTGTCAGAGGGTCAGTACTGAGGGACTGCTGCACTGTCAAAGGGTCAGTACTGAGGGAGTGCCGCACTGTCAAAGGGTCAGTACTGAGGGAGAGCTGCACTGTTGGAGGATCAGTACTGAAGGAGTGCTGCACGGTCAGAGGGTCAGTGCTGAGGGAGTGCTGCACAGTCAGAGGGTCAGTGCTGAGGGAGTGCTGCACTGTCAGGGGGTCAGTACTGAGGGAGTGCTGCACTGTCAGGGGGTCAGTACTGAGGGAGTGCTGCACTGTCAGGGGGTCAGTACTGAGGGAGCGCTGCACTGTCAGGGGGTCAGTACTGAGGGAGTGCTGCACTGTCAGGGGGTCAGTATTGAGGGAGTGCTGCACTGTCAGAGGGTCAGTACTGAGGGATTGCTGCACTGTCAGAGGGTCAGTACTGAGGGAGTGCTGCACTGTCAGAGGGTCAGTACTGAGGAAGTGCTGCACTGTTGGAGGATCGGTACTGAAGGAGTGCTGCACTGTCAGAGGGTCAGTGCTGAGGGAGTGCTGCACTGTCAGAGGGTCAGTACTGAGGGAGTGCCGCACTGTCGAACGGTCGGGAACGAGCAAGCTCTGCACTGTAGGAGAATCGGTACTGAGGGAGTGCTGCACTGTCAGAGGGTCAGTACGAAGGAGTGCTGCACTGTCAGAGGGTCAGTACGAGGGAGTGCTGCACGGTCAGAGGTCAGTACTGAGGGAGTGCTGCATGGTCAGAGGGTTAGTGCTGAGGGAGTGCTGCACTGTCAGAGGGTCAGTACTGAGGGAGTGCTGCACTGTCAGAGGGTCAGTACTGAGGGAGTGCTGCACTGTCAGAGGGTCAGTACTGAGGGAGTGCTGCACTGTCAGAGGGTCAGTACTGAGGGAGTGCTGCACTGTCAGGGGGTCAGTACTGAGGGAGTGCTGCACTGTCAGGGGGTCAGTACTGAGGGAGTGCTGCACTGTCAGGGGGTCAGTACTGAGGGAGTGCTGCACTGTCAGGGGGTCAGTACTGAGGGAGCGCTGCACTGTCAGGGGGTCAGTACTGAGGGAGCGCTGCACTGTCAGGGGGTCAGTACTGAGGGAGTGCTGCACTGTCAGAGGGTCAGTACTGAGGGATTGCTGCACTGTCAGAGGGTCAGTACTGAGGGAGTGCTGCACTGTCAGAGGGTCAGTACTGAGGAAGTGCTGCACTGTCAGAGGGTCAGTACTGAGGGAGCACTGAATTGTCAGAGGGTCAGTACTGAGGGAGTGCTGCACTGTCGGAGGGTCAGTACTGAGGCTGCACTGTCGGAGGGTCAGTACTGAGGAAGTGCTGCACTGTCAGAGGGTCAGTACTGAGGGAGTGCTGCACTGTCGGAGGGTCAGTACTGAGGGAGTGCTGCACTGTCAGAGGGTCAGTACTGAGGGAGTGCTGCACTGTCAGAGGGTCAGTACTGAGGGAGAGCTGCACTGTCAGAGGGTCAGTACTGAGGGAGTGCTGCACTGTCAGAGGGTCAGTACTGAGGGAGTGCTGCACTGTCAGAGGGTCAGTACTGAGGGAGTGCTGCACTGTCAGGGGGTCAGTACTGAGGGAGTGCTGCACTGTCAGGGGGTCAGTACTGAGGGAGTGCTGCACTGTCAGGGGGTCAGTACTGAGGGAGCGCTGCACTGTCAGGGGGTCAGTACTGAGGGAGCGCTGCACTGTCAGGGGGTCAGTACTGAGGGAGTGCTGCACTGTCAGAGGGTCAGTACTGAGGGATTGCTGCACTGTCAGAGGGTCAGTACTGAGGGAGTGCTGCACTGTCAGAGGGTCAGTACTGAGGGAGTGCTGCACTGTCAGAGGATCAGTACTGAGGGAGCACTGAATTGTCAGAGGGTCAGTACTGAGGGAGTGCTGCACTGTCGGAGGGTCAGCACTGAGGGTTGGTCTCCGGTTGCATTGTTTCCTCCATTGCCCGTAGTGAGAGCGAGTGGATCCCCTGTGAAAGTGAGTGGATCCCCGGCGGGAGCGAGCGGATCCTCGATGGGAGCGAGCGGATCCTCGGCGGGAGCGAGTGGATCGCCTGTGAGATCGAGTGGATCCCCGGCGGGAGCGAGTGGATCCCCGGCTCTCTCTGTGCCTGGAGGCCGGGACGGAATCACTGTGTCCCGGTGAGTTTCTACCCTCAACCCGCGGGAGCACAAAGCGGCTGTGACCGGGGCCAAAGCAGGGAGAGGGCAGCACGCGCGGGTTCCGGATCCCCGGCCCCGGCCCCGGTCCCGGTCCCTTTACCTGCGGCGCGGAGCCCGGCGACCGCCAGCTGTTTACATTGATACATCCGGAATGAGGCAGCCAATCAGAGCGTCCGCTGGAACCCGCCACTTACATTGGCTGCAGGACCCAAACAATCACATGGTCTACTGGACTCAGCCAATCAGAAGGTCTGTAGGAACCAGCCAATCACAGGGTCTTGCAGAACGAGCCAATCACAGGGTCTGAAAGAACCAGCCAATCACAGCGTCCGAAGGAAATCACATGGTATGAAAGAGCCAGCCAATCACAGTGTCTGAAAGAACCAGCCACTCACAGAGTCTGAAGGAAATCACATGGTATGAAAAGAACAGCCAATCACAGAGTCTGGAAGAAATCACAGGTTATGAAAGAGGCAGCCAATCACAGGGTCTGGAAGAACCAGCCAATCATAGCCTCCCCCAGAGTCAGCCATTCACAGCCTCTCCATATGACGTCACTATCCACTTGGCACTTATTGCAGATATTGCAACAAATAATGGAAAGATTTGCATTTTTCTAGTGCCTTTCACATAATCAGGATGCCTCAAAGCGCTTAACAGCCAATGAAATAGATTTTGAAATACTTTGTAGGAAACACAGGCTGTAATTTGTGCACAGTAAGATCCCACAAGTTCTTTTTAGTGTTGTCTGAGTGATGAGGGGGCCATGGCTGAGTTAGTAAATGATTGAGCACTTTACACCTGGCTTCACCAAAGAAGAAGATGCTGCCCGAATCATAGTGAAAGAAGAGGCAGTTGAGACATTAAATGGACTAAAAATTGATAAAAGAGGACACATCTGATAGGCTGGGTGTATTTAAAGCTGGTGAGTAGCCATAAACACACAATAAATAAGAGCAGGAGTAGACCACACGGCCCATCGAGCCTGCTCCACCATTCAATACCGTCATGGCTGATCTTGGCCTTCAACTCCATTTTCCCACCCGCTCCCCATATTCCTTGATTCCCTGAAAGACCAAAACATCTGTCTACCCAACCTTAAATACATTCAATGGTGGAGCGTCCACAGCTCTCTGGGGTAGAGAATTCCAAAGATTCACAGCCCTTTGAGTGAAATAATTTCTCCTCATCTCAGCCCTAAATGATCGGCCCTTTATCCTGAGACTGTGCCCCCGTGTTCTAGATTCCCCGACCAGTAGAAACAACCTCTCAGTATCCGCCCTTCACAGTCAAACCCCTTCACAATTTTGTATGTTTCAATGAGCTCAACTCTCAGTCTTCAAAACTTCCGATTAGGCACTTTACAGCCTTCTGGGTTCAACAGTGAGTTCAACAATTTCAGAGCATGAGCTCCATTCTGATTTCTTTTTTTCCCCAGGTGTCAGTCTGTATCTTGTCCTCATGTTTGCACTTTCAGAGTGACCTTAATTCTGCCATTAACACCTATTCTGGACCAATGCTTTGTTTCTTTACCACTGCCATCAGCACTTCATTTGCCTTTTGTTCCATGCCATTTAATCTACCTCCAAACTCTAACCTATCCCTGGCCTTCTTTTGTTCCACCTGACCCCCCTCCCCAGTTTTTCAGCAGGCACAAAACCCATCATATTTTTACCTCTCTCCAGTTCTAAAGCAGAATCATATTGGACCCGAAAGTTAACTGGACTCGGTGCTGAGGGACGCGCTAAAGCTTGGGGCAGCTGCTGCAGAGGTGCAATGGGCAAAGATTGCTGTCTATGGCCTTTCAGCCATAGTACACCCAGGGGCTGAGAATTGTATAGAGCCCTCGGGCTGTATGACTCACAATGAATGTATACAGTAAATACTACATGTATCACAAATGTATTGATGCACCTCAGAGAGCAACATGATCTATGCAGATAATTTGAATATCATTGCAATTTCTGTAACAACCATTTTGAAATGTTTTGTCATGTCCTTTTAGATATTTTACGAATAAAGTATATTTTTGCAAAAAAAACGTTAACTCTGTTTCTCTCTCCACAGATGCTGCCAGACCTGTTGAGTTTTTCCAGCACCAACCTGAAAATGACATATTTATGCTTACTCGGTTTCCTGTTAGCCAGCCATCAAATATGTTATCTCTTATACCATGAGCTTTTATTTTCCATAATAACCTTTGATGTGGCACTTTATTAAATGTCTTCTGGAAATCTAGGTACAGTACATCCACCAGTTCCCCTTCATCCACAGCACATGTTACTTCCTCAAAGAGCTCCATTAATTGGTTAAACACATTTTCCTTTTCCCAAAACCACATTGACTCTGCCTGATGACCTTGAGCTTATCCAATTGCCCTGCTATAACTTATTCAATAATAGTTTCTAATATTTTCCCTACAACAGATGTTAGGCTAACTGGCCTGTAGTTCCCCGCTTTCTGTCTCCCTCCCTTTTTCAATAACGGAGTTACATTTGTTATCTTCCAATCTAATGGGATCTTCCCTGAATATTTCACAACTTTCACACCAAATCGCTTCATAACCAATGAATCACCTTTTTATGGGGTGTTGCTGTTGCAATGCAGGAAATGTGGCAGCCAATTTGCACCCAGCAAGCTCCCAGAAACAGCAACGTGATAATGACCAAATAATCTGTTTTATGCTGTTGGTTGAGGGATAGATATTGACCGGAACACCAGGGAAAATTCCCTGCTCTCTGTCCAAATAGTGACCATGAGGTCTTTAACGCCTGCTTGAAGAAGACAGATAAGGCCTCGGTTTACCGTGTGGCAGTCAGCTGAGGTTCAAAGGCCAGATTGGTAGGGTATGTTGAAGTTCAATTCAAACCCTCCAACCGCACTGAATTCAGACATAAAAACCAGGAAGAGGATCAGCAGTTAGTTGATATCAACTTAGCACGTTCGAAGAGAGCAACAAAGGAGTGTCTGATACAGCAGGGCAAGCCCTGTCTTTTATTGGTGTGAATTAGATCTCTGCATTATCTGATGCTGCAAAGTTTGTATCAACAAGTTACATTTCCATAGCACCTGTAACATAGTAAAACAGTCCAATGCCCTTCACAGGGGCAACAAAATTTGATACCAAGCCACAGGAGGAAATATTAGGACAGGTGAGTAAAAACTTGGTCAGAGGTAACTCCTAAGGAGTTGGATGTGAAGAGGAAACATGCAATGGCTTCTCTTCCTGCTCCCGCACCATTACCCCTCGTGTCCACCAACAATCTATCCTTAGCTCCCTCCTATTTCTCATTTACACACTGTCCCTCAGCTGTACACTGATAACACCCGGCACTACCTCACCACCTCATCTCTCAACTCCCCCCACTGTTGTACACTGATAACACCCGGCACTACCTCACCACCACATCTCTCAACTCTCCCTACTGTTGTACACTGATGACAGCCAGCACTACCTCACCACCACATCTCTCAACTCTCCCTACTGTTGTACACTGATGACAGCCAGCACTACCTCACCACCACATCTCTCAACTCTCCCTACTGTTGTACACTGATGACAGCCAGCACTACCTCACCACCATCTCTCTCCACTCCCCCCAACCACTGTTGCTAAATTATCAAGACTGTCATCCAACATCCAGTACTGGAGTAGAAATTTCCTCCAATTAACTATTGGGAAGACTGAAGCCATTGTCTTTGATTCCCATTACAAATTCCGTTCCCTAGTTTCCAACTCCATGTGCCTCTCTCTCATAGTTATCTAAGGCTGAACCAGACTGCTCACAACTCTGGTGTCACATTTGACCCCGAGATGAGTTTCTGCCCATATTGTCGTACCATCATTAACCTCATATTTCCACCTCCATAACACCACCAAACTCCATCCCTGCCTCAGCTCTTCGGCTGCTGAAACCCTCACCGATGCCTTTCATTCTTTCTTCATTTCTTTAACTTTCAGCATTCAACTTTAATTCGGCTAAGAAAGTAACTACCGACAGTATCACTTGTAATTCGTTCATGCTTGTGTGCATGTGAAAGAAAACTCAAGAAGCGCGGGACTACCTTTCTAAATATTTTTCTATCTACCTGAGTGAGGATTTAACTCAATAAAAACCAACCTCTTTTTGTTTTAAACCTCAAGAATGCCTGTCACTCTTTTCTTTACAACCAGTACGTAAATGGTTAAACATAGACAATGAGTAAAATACCTTCATCCTTCTAAATTCACAACAAACCCTGTTGTGGTCAGACTTGGAGTGGTAGGCCAGGGGGGTCATATTTTACCCCTCCTCAGGTGTCCATAATAAAGTGCAGCACTCCCTCAGTACTGACCCTCTGACAGTGCAGCGCTCCCTCAGTCCTGACCCTCTGACAGTGCGGCACTCCCTCAGTACTGACTCTCTGACAGTGCAGCACTCCCTCAGTACTGACCCTCTGACAGTGCAGCGCTCCCTCAGTACTGACCCTCTGACAGTGCAGCGCTCCCTCAGTACTGACCCTCTGACAGTGCGGCACTCCCTCAGTACTGACCCTCTGACAGTGCAGCACTCCCTCAGTACTGACCCTCTGACAGTGCAGCGCTCCCTCAGTACTGACCCTCTGACACTGCAGCACTCCCTCAGTACTGACCCTCTGACAGTGCAGCACTCCCTCAGTACTGACCCTCTGACAGTGCAGCACTCCCTCAGTACTGACCCTCTGAAATTCAACAGCTAAAAATTCAACTCCTCATTTATCTCCTAATGCAAATTCCTATTCATGCTGTATCTACTGGTATCCCATCTTAGCTCCTTCATCTCCACTTCAGAAAGGCTTGCATCACACCTATCCCTTTGATGATTTAAACCTTGCGGCCTGACTGTCTTCAGTCTAACTAAATTAATAACACACAAACAGCATACACGCAACTCAAACAAGCCTGCTTCACAGTATCCCACAGTAATAATGGAAAAAGTGATATTTTCTTTACAGAGTACTGGCCCTCTGACAGTGCAGCACTCCGACAGTACTCCCTGAACTTTGTGCTTGCGTCTTTGACACATTCTTCTGCTTGGGGCTACAGCTGACATTATAGAATGTGTAATTCACTGTTTCACACCAGGGCTGTGAGTGACTCTGTTTTCTTTGATGCTGGTGAGACCTTTAAATCATTACTTCACAGGAAGGTGGTCTCACCACCGCCTTCTCAAAGGGAACTAGGAACGGGTGATCCTGGAAGACAAGGTGCAGCAGCAGCTGCCTCCTGATGGTGGGGTGAATTTTCAGTGGGTGCGTGCAGCCTGTCCTGGCTGGTACAGGAGAACACTGCTATCATGTCACCACCCTCCTTTTAATATTTATTCAATCTTGGGATGCAGGTGTCGCTGGCTTGGCCAGCATTCATCACCCATTCCTAATTCCCTTTGAGAAGGTGGCGGTGAGCTCACCTTCTTGTGAAGTACTGATTTAAAGGTGAATATTGTTTCAATCTTTTGCAAAATAAAATGAACAATCGCTCTGCTCTGTTATGTTACACTCTGAAGGAGGAGGGTGAACAGCCAGTGGTCGTGGTACATATTGGTAACAACCACATAGGTTAAAATAAAGGGATGAGGTCCTGCAAGCTGAATATAGGGAGCTAGGATGTAAATTAAAAAGTAGGCCCTCAAAGGTAGTAGTCTCAGGATTACTTGCAGTGTCAGGTGCTAGCGAGAGAAGAAATAACAGGATATATTGGATGAATACGTGGCTGAAGAAATGGTGTAGGGGGAGGGACTCAGATTCCTGGGACATTGGGACCAGTTCTGGGGAAGATGGGACCAGTACAAACAGGACAGGTTGTATCGGGGCAGGGCTGGGAGCAAGGTCCTCAGTGGGGAGGGGGAGGGAGTGGTGGTGTTTGCTAGTGCAGTCAGGGAGGGTTTAAACTAGAATGGCAGGGGGATGGGAACCTGAACAGGGAGACAGGAAGTGGAAACAAGGATAGAAACGAAAGACAGAAAAGAGAAGCAAAAGTGGAAGGCAGAAAAAACAAGGGCGAGAAACAAATGGGGTTATAGTGCAAAATAGAGCTAAGGTGACTAACAAGGTTAAAAAGACAAGTCTAAAGGCATTCGTTGTATCTTAATGTGCGGAGCGTTCATGATAAGGTGGATGAATTAACAACACAAATAGATATAAATGGTTATGATATAGTTGTAATTTAGAGAGACAAACTGCAGAGTGACCAAGGATGGGAACTGAATATCCAGGGGTATTCAATATTTAGGAAGGACAGACAAATAGGGAAAAGAGGTGGGGTAGCACTGTTAGTAATAGAGAAAATCAATGCAATAGCGAGGAAGGATATTGGCTCAGAAAATCATGATGTGGAATCTGTTTAGGTGGAGATGAGAAACACCAAGTGGCAGAAAATGTTGGTGGGGGTTATCTATAGGCCCCCAAACAGTAACGGAGATGTAAGGGAAGGCATTAAACAGGAAATTAGAGAGCATACAATAAGGGTACAACTGTAATCATGGGTGACTTTAATCTACATATAGATTGGACAAACCAAACTAGCAATAATACTGTGGAGGAGGATTTCCAGGAGTGTGTACATGATTATTTTTAGACCAATATGTTGAAGAACCAACCAGAGAGCAGGCTATCCTAGACCTAGGGTATTGTGCAATGAGAAAAGGTTAACAATCCTGTTGTGCCGTGTCCCTTGGGGAAGAGCGACCATAAAATGATAGAATTGTTCATAAGGATGGAGAGTGAAGAAGTTGAATCTGAAACTAGGGTCCTGAGTCTAAATAAAGGGAACTACGAGGGTATGAGGCACGAGTTGGCAATGATGGATTGGGGAACCTTACTAAAAGGATTGACAATGGATAGGCAATGGCTAATATTTAAGGAGTGTATGCATGAATTACAACAATTATTCTTTCCTGTCTGGCACAAAAATAAAACTGGAAAGGTGGCTCAACCATAGCTTACAAAAGAAATTAGGGATAGTATTAGATCTAAAAGGAAACATACAAAATTGCCAGAAAAACAGCAAGCCTGAGGATTGGGAGCAGTTTAGAATTCAGCAAATGTGCACAAAAAGATTGATCAAGAAGGGGAAAATGGAGTATGAGAGTAAACTTGCCAGGAACATAAAAACTGACTGTAAAAGCCTCTCTTAGTATGTGAAGAGAAAAAGATTAGTGAAGACAAACGTAGGCCCCTTACAGACAGAAGCTGGGGAAATTATAATGGGGAATAAAGAAACGGAAGAAAAGTTGAACACATGTTTTGGTTCTGTCTTCGCAAAAGAGAACACAAATAATTTTCCAGAAATGCTAGGGAACCAAGGGTCTAGTGAGAGGGAGGAATTGAAGAAAATCATTATTAGTTAAAGAAAATGGAGCTAGAGAAATTAATGGGGTTAAAGGTTGAAAAATCCCCAGGGCCTGATAATCTACATCCCAGAGCACTAAAGGAGCTGGCCCTGGAAATATTGGATGCATTGGTGGTCATCTTCCAAAATTCTATAGACTCTGGAGCAGTTCCTGCAGATGGAGGATGGCAAATGTAACCCCACTATTTAAAAAAGGAGGGAGAGAAAAACAGAGAATTACAGACCAGTTAGCCTAACATCAGTAGTGGGGAAAATGCTACAGTCTATTATAAAATATGTGGTAACAGAACACTTGGAAAGCATTAATGGGATTAGACAAAGTCAGCATGGGTTTATGAAAGGGAAATCATGCTTAACTACTAGAGTTTTTGAGGATGTAACTAGTAGAATAGATAAGGGAGAACCAGTGGATGTGGTGCATTTGGATTTCAAGAAGGCTTTTGATAAGGTCCCACATAAGAGGCTAGTTGGCAAAATTAAAGCACATGCATCAGGGGTAATATACTGGCATGGATTGACAGACCGGAAACAGAGAATGGGAATAAATGAGTCTTTTTCTGGGTGGCAGCTGGTGATTAGTGGCGTACTGCAGGGATCAGTACTTGGGCCCCAGCTATTCACGATATATATAAATGACTTGGATGAGGGAACCAAATGCAATATTTCCAAGTTTGCTGATGACATGAAACTGGGTGAGGTTGTGAGGTGGATGCAAGGAGGCTTCAGGTGATTTAGACAAGTGTGTGTGTGGGCAAACACATGGCATATGCAGTATAACATGGATAAACGTGAAGCTATACACGTTAGTGTGAAAAACAGAAAGGCAGAGTATTATTTAAATGGTGATCTATTGGGAAATGTGGATGCACAAAGGGATCTGGGTGTCCTTGTACACCAGTCACTGAAAGTAAACAGGCAGGTGCAGCAAGCAATTAGGCAGGCAAATGGTACGTTGGCCTTCATTGCACGAGGATTTGAGTTCAGAAGTAGGGATGTCTTACTGCAGTTATACAGGGCCTTGGTGAGAACACACCTGGAGTATTGTGTGCAGTTTTGGTCTCCCTACCTAGTAAAGGATATATTTTCCATAGAGGGAGTGCAGCGAATGTTCACTAGGCTGATACCGGGGATGGCAGGACTGTCGTATGAGGAGAGATTGGTTTGACTGGGCCTGTATTCACTAGAGTTTAGAAGAATGAGAGGAGATCTGACTGAAACGTATAAAATTCTAACAGGGCTAGACAGACTAGATGCAGGGAGGATATTTCCCCTGGTTGGAGAGTCTAGAACCAGGAGTCACAGTCTCAAGATATGGGGCAGGTCATTTAGGACTGAGATGGGGAAAAATTTCTTCACTCAGAGAGTGGTCAACCTCTACCACAGAGGCTGTGGAGGCCAATTCACTGAGTATATTCAAGAAAGAAATTGATAATTTTTTGGATATTAGGGGCATCAAGGGATATGGAGAGAAAGCGGGAATATGGGGATGAGATAGAGGATCAGCCATGATCATATTGAATGGTAGAGCAGGCTCGAAGGGTCGAATAACCTACTCCTGCTCCTAGTTTCTATGTTTCTATGTTTCTGTGGTTCTATGTGTCTATGTGTCTATGGTTCTGTTGTTCTATGTGTCTATGTGTCTATGTTTCTGTGGTTCCATGTGTCTATTTGTCTATATGCCTATGTTTCTATGGTTCCATGTGTCTGTGTGTCTATGTTTCTGTGGTTCTATGTGTCTACGTGTCTATGTTTCTGTGGTTCTGTGGTTCTATGTGTCTATGTGTCTATGTTTCTGTGGTTCCATGTGTCTATGTTTCTGTGCTTCTGTGATTCTATGTGCCTATGTGTCTATGTTTCTGTGGTTCTATGTGTCTATGTGTCTATGTTTCTGTAGTTCTATGTGTCTATGTGTCTATGTTACTGTGTTTCTGTGGTTCCATGTGTCTATGTGTCTATGTTTCTGTGGTTCTATGTGTCTATGTGTCTATGTTTCTGTGTTTAATTGGTTCCATGTGTCTATGTTTCTGTGGTTCTATGCGTCTATGTGTCTATGTTTCTGTGGTTCTATGTGTCTATGTGTCTATGTTTCTGTGGTTCTATGTGTCTACGTGTCTATGTGTCTATGTTTCTGTGGTTCCATGTGTCTATGTGTCTATGTTTCTGTGGTTCTGTGGTTCTATGTGTATATGTGTCTATGTTTCTGTGGTTCTGTGGTACTATGTGTCTATGTGTCTATGTTTCTGTGATTCCATGTGTCTATGTGTCTATGTTTCTGTGGTTCCATGTGTCGATGTGTCTATGTTTCTGTGGTTCCATGTGTCTGTGTGTCTATGTGTCTATGTTTCTATGGTTCTGTGGTTCTATGTGTCTATGTGTCTATGTGTCTATGTTTCTGTGGTTCCATGTGTCTATGTGTCTATGTTTCTGTGGTTCTGTGGTTCTATGTGTCTGTGGTTCTGTAGTTCTATGTGTCTATGTGTCTATGTTTCTGTGGTTTTGTGGTTCTATGTGTCTATGTTGCTGTGGTTCTGTGGTTCTATGTGTCCATGTTTCTGTGGTTCTGTGGTACTATGTGTCTATGTGTCTATGTTTCTGTGGTTCTATGTGTCTATGTGTCTATGTTTCTGTGGTTCTAGTTGGCTATGTGTCTATGTGTCTATGTTTCTGTGTTCTGTGGTTCTATGTGTCCATGTTTCTGTGGTTCTGTGGTACTATGTGTCTACGTGTCTATGTTTCTATGGTTCTATGTGGCTATGTGTCTATGTTTCTGTGGTTCTATGTTTCTACGTGTCTATGGTTCTGTGGTTCTATGTGTCTATGTGTCTATGTTTCTGTGGTTCTATGTGTCTATGTGTCTATGTTTCTGTGGTTCTATGTGTCTACGTGTCTATGGTTCTGTGGTTCTATGTGTCTATGTGTCCATGTTTCTGCGGTTCTATGTATCTATGTGTCTATGTTTCTGTGGTTCTATGTGGCTATGTGTCTATGTGTCTATGTTTCTGTGGTTCCATGTGTCTATGGTTCTGTGGTTCTATGTGTCTATGTGTCTATGTATCTGTGGTTCCATGTGTCTATGTGTCTATGTGTCTATGGTTCTGTGGTTCTATGTGTCTATGTGTCTATGCTTCTGTGGTTCCATGTGTCCATGTGTCTATGTTTCTGTGGTTCTATGTGTCTATGTGTCTATGTTTCTGTGGTCCTATGTGTCTATGTGTCTATGGTTCTGTGGTTCTATGTGTCTATGTGTCTATGTGTCTATGTTTCTGTGGTTCCATGTGTCTATGTGTCTTTGTGTCCAAGTTTCTGTGGTTCTGTGGTTCCATGTGTCTATGTGTCTATGTTTCTGTGGTTCTGTGGTTCTATGTGTCAATGTGTCTATGTTTCTGTGGTTCTGTGGTTCTATGTGTCTATGTGTCTATGTTTCTGTGGTTCCATGTGTCTATGTGTCTATGTTTCTGTGGTTCTATGTGTCTATGTGTCTATGTTTCTGTGGTTCTATGTGTCTATGTGTCTATGTTTCTGTGGTTCCATGTGTCTATGTGTCTTTGTGTCCAAGTTTCTGTGGTTCTATGTGTCTATGTTTCTGTGGTTCTGTGGTTCTATGTGTCAATGTGTCTATGTTTCTGTGGTTCTGTGGTTCTATGTGTCTATGTGTCTATGTTTCTGTGGTTCCATGTGTCTATGTGTCTATGTTTCTGTGGTTTTGTGGTTCTATGTGTCTATGTGTCTATGTTTCTGTGGTTCTGTGGTTCCATGTGTCTAGGTGTCTATGTTTCTGTTTTTCCATGTGTCTATGTGTCTACGTTTCTGTGGTTCCATGTGTCTGTGTGTCTATGTGTCTATGTTTCTGTGGTTCTGTGGTTCTATGTGTCTACGTGTCTATGTGTCTATGTTTCTGTGGTTCCATGTGTCTATGTGTCTATGTTTCTGTGGTTCTGTGGTTCTATGTGTCTACGTGTCTATGTGTCTATGTTTCTGTGGTTCCATGTGTCTATGTGTCTATGTTTCTGTGGTTCTGTGGTTCTATGTGTCTGTGGTTCTGTAGTTCTATGTGTCTATGTGTCTATGTGTCTATTTGTGTATGTTTCTGTGGTTTTGTGGTTCTATGTGTCTATGTGTCTATGTGTCTATGTTTCTGTGGTTCTGTGGTTCCATGTGTCTATGTGTCTATGTTTCTGTGGTTCCATGTGTCTATGTGTCCGTGTTTCTGTGGTTTTGTGGTACTAAGTGTCTATGTGTCTATGTTTCTGTGGTTCTATGTGTCTATGTGTCTATGTTTCTGTGGTTTTGTGGTTCTATGTGTCTACGTGTCTATGTGTCTATGTTTCTGTGGTTCTGTGGTTCTATGTGTCTATGTGTCTATGTTTCTGTGGTACTATGTGTCTATGTGTCTATGTTTCTGTGGTACTATGTGTCTATGTGTCTATATTTCTGTGGTTCTGTGGTTCTATGTGTCCATGTTTCTGTGGTTCTGTGGTACTATGTGTCTATGTGTCTATGTTTCTGTGGTTCTATGTGGCTATGTGTCTATGTTTCTGTGGTTCTATGTTTCTATGTGTCTATGGTTCTGTGGTTCTATGTGTCTATGTGTCTATGTGTCTATGGTTCTGTGGTTCTATGTGTCTATGTTTCTGTGGTTTTGTGGTTCTGTGGTTCTATGTGTCTGTGGTTCTGTAGTTCTATGTGTCTATGTGTCTATGTTTCTGTGGTTTTGTGGTTCTATGTGTCTATGTGTCTATGTTTCTGTGGTTCTGTGGTTCCATGTGTCTAGGTGTCTATGTTTCTGTTTTTCCATGTGTCTATGTGTCTACGTTTCTGTGGTTCCATGTGTCTGTGTGTCTATGTGTCTATGTTTCTGTGGTTCTGTGGTTCTATGTGTCTACGTGTCTATGTGTCTATGTTTCTGTGGTTCCATGTGTCTATGTGTCTATGTTTCTGTGGTTCTGTAGTTCTATGTGTCTATGTGTCTATGTGTGTATGTTTCTATGGTTTTGTGGTTCTATGTGTCTATGTGTCTATGTGTCTATGTTTCTGTGGTTCTGTGGTTCCATGTGTCTATGTGTCTATGTTTCTGTGGTTCTATGTGTCCATGTTTCTGTGGTTTTGTAGTTCTATGTGCCTACGTGTCTATGTGTCTATGTATCTATGTTTCTGTGGTTCTGTGGTTCTATGTGTCTATGTGTCTATGTTTCTGTGGTTCAATGTGTCTATGTGTCTATGTTTCTGTGGTTCCATGTGTCTATGTGTCTATGTTTCTGTGGTTCTATGTGTCTATGTGTCTATGTTTCTGTGGTTCTATGTGTCTATGTGTCTATGTTTCTGTGGTTCCATGTGTCTATGTGTCTTTGTGTCCAAGTTTCTGTGGTTCTATGTGTCTATGTTTCTGTGGTTCTGTGGTTCTATGTGTCAATGTGTCTATGTTTCTGTGGTTCTGTGGTTCTATGTGTCTATGTGTCTATGTTTCTGTGGTTCCATGTGTCTATGTGTCTATGTTTCTGTGGTTTTGTGGTTCTATGTGTCTATGTGTCTATGTTTCTGTGGTTCTGTGGTTCCATGTGTCTAGGTGTCTATGTTTCTGTTTTTCCATGTGTCTATGTGTCTACGTTTCTGTGGTTCCATGTGTCTGTGTGTCTATGTGTCTATGTTTCTGTGGTTCTGTGGTTCTATGTGTCTACGTGTCTATGTGTCTATGTTTCTGTGGTTCCATGTGTCTATGTGTCTATGTTTCTGTGGTTCTGTGGTTCTATGTGTCTACGTGTCTATGTGTCTATGTTTCTGTGGTTCCATGTGTCTATGTGTCTATGTTTCTGTGGTTCTGTGGTTCTATGTGTCTGTGGTTCTGTAGTTCTATGTGTCTATGTGTCTATGTGTCTATTTGTGTATGTTTCTGTGGTTTTGTGGTTCTATGTGTCTATGTGTCTATGTGTCTATGTTTCTGTGGTTCTGTGGTTCCATGTGTCTATGTGTCTATGTTTCTGTGGTTCCATGTGTCTATGTGTCCGTGTTTCTGTGGTTTTGTGGTACTAAGTGTCTATGTGTCTATGTTTCTGTGGTTCTATGTGTCTATGTGTCTATGTTTCTGTGGTTTTGTGGTTCTATGTGTCTACGTGTCTATGTGTCTATGTTTCTGTGGTTCTGTGGTTCTATGTGTCTATGTGTCTATGTTTCTGTGGTACTATGTGTCTATGTGTCTATGTTTCTGTGGTACTATGTGTCTATGTGTCTATATTTCTGTGGTTCTGTGGTTCTATGTGTCCATGTTTCTGTGGTTCTGTGGTACTATGTGTCTATGTGTCTATGTTTCTGTGGTTCTATGTGGCTATGTGTCTATGTTTCTGTGGTTCTATGTTTCTATGTGTCTATGGTTCTGTGGTTCTATGTGTCTATGTGTCTATGTGTCTATGGTTCTGTGGTTCTATGTGTCTATGTTTCTGTGGTTTTGTGGTTCTGTGGTTCTATGTGTCTGTGGTTCTGTAGTTCTATGTGTCTATGTGTCTATGTTTCTGTGGTTTTGTGGTTCTATGTGTCTATGTGTCTATGTTTCTGTGGTTCTGTGGTTCCATGTGTCTAGGTGTCTATGTTTCTGTTTTTCCATGTGTCTATGTGTCTACGTTTCTGTGGTTCCATGTGTCTGTGTGTCTATGTGTCTATGTTTCTGTGGGTCTGTGGTTCTATGTGTCTAAGTGTCTATGTGTCTATGTTTCTGTGGTTCCATGTGTCTATGTGTCTATGTTTCTGTGGTTCTGTAGTTCTATGTGTCTATGTGTCTATGTGTGTATGTTTCTATGGTTTTGTGGTTCTATGTGTCTATGTGTCTATGTGTCTATGTTTCTGTGGTTCTGTGGTTCCATGTGTCTATGTGTCTATGTTTCTGTGGTTCTATGTGTCCATGTTTCTGTGGTTTTGTAGTTCTATGTGCCTACGTGTCTATGTGTCTATGTATCTATGTTTCTGTGGTTCTGTGGTTCTATGTGTCTATGTGTCTATGTTTCTGTGGTTCAATGTGTCTATGTGTCTACGTTTCTGTGGTTCTATGTGTCTATGTGTCTATGTTTCTGTGGTTCCATGTGTCTATGTGTCTATGTTTCTGTGGTTCTGTGGTTCTATGTGTCCATGTTTCTGTGGTTCTGTGGTACTGTGTGTCTATGTGTCTATGTTTCTGTGGTTCTATGTGGCTATGTGTCTATGTTTCTGTGGTTCTATGTTTCTATGTGTCTATGGTTCTGTGGTTCTATGTGTCTATGTTTCTGTGGTTCTATGTGTCTATGTTTCTGTGGTTCTAGTTGGCTATGTGTCTATGTGTCTATGTTTCTGTGTTCTGTGGTTCTATGTGTCCATGTTTCTGTGGTTCTGTGGTACTATGTGTCTATGTGTCTATGTTTCTATGGTTCTATGTGGCTATGTGTCTATGTTTCTGTGGTTCTATGTTTCTACGTGTCTATGGTTCTGTGGTTCTATGTGGCTATGTGTCTATGTTTCTGTGGTTCTATGTTTCTATGTGTCTATGTGTCTATGGTTCTGTGGTTCTATGTGTCTATGTTTCTGTGGTTTTGTGGTTCTGTGGTTCTATGTGTCTGTGGTTCTGTAGTTCTATGTGTCTATGTGTCTATGTTTCTGTGGTTTTGTGGTTCTATGTGTCTATGTGTCTATGTTTCTGTGGTTCTGTGGTTCCATGTGTCTAGGTGTCTATGTTTCTGTTTTTCCATGTGTCTATGTGTCTACGTTTCTGTGGTTCCATGTGTCTGTGTGTCTATGTGTCTATGTTTCTGTGGTTCTGTGGTTCTATGTGTCTACGTGTCTATGTGTCTATGTTTCTGTGGTTCCATGTGTCTATGTGTCTATGTTTCTGTGGTTCTATGTGGCTATGTGTCTATGTTTCTGTGGTTCTATGTTTCTATGTGTCTATGGTTCTGTGGTTCTATGTGTCTATGTTTCTGTGGTTCTGTGGTTCCATGTGTCTATGTGTCTATGTTTCTGTGGTTCCATGTGTCTATGTGTCTATGTTTCTGTGGTTCTATGGCTTTGTTTGAGGAAACAGAGACAACTTTAAAGAAAGACCGGTTTGCATTTCTATAGCGCCATTCACAGGCTCAAGATTTCCCAAAATGCTTTACAGACAATGAGGTACTTTTGCAGTGTTGTCGCTCTTGTTATGTGGAACTTATTGCACAGAACCAGACCATTCGGCGTATCAGGTTTCTGCTGGTGTTCTACACAAGCCTCCTCCCTCCCCACTTTCATCTCACACTATCAATGTATCTTTCTATTTCTTTCTCCCTCATATGCTTTTCCAACTTCCCCTTAAATGTATCCATACTATTCACCTTGACCACTCCCTGCGGTAAGGCATTCCACATTCTCACCCCTCTCTGGGTAAAGGAGTTTCCCTTCAATTCCCTGATGGATTTATTAGTGACTGTCTTATATTGATGGCTCCTACTTCTGAATTTCCACAAGTGGGAATGTAAGAAACACAACAGGCAAATTTTCCTTCAGAAATGTAAAGGCATTGTTAATGTTGCTTGGCTGACTTCACTGGGGTTATCTCGTTTTACTGTCTTGAAGATTGACACTGATAATCTAGAGTCCAGGCACAGAGTCGCAAACCCCCAGGCTCCACGGCAAAGCTCGAATCATACCTGTGACATCTCAGCTGACACAGCAAACATAGCAGCGCTCACTCATGTGCTTAGGGAAGAAAACCTACTGGCCTAACCCACTCTGGGCAAAAATGTGACTCCAGTGCCACACCCATAGGCTTGCCTCTTCACTGCCTTCTGCCCTCCATTGACAATGGGCATTCACAAGGGGCCTTGGATTTAGATGCTTGTTGGTTGACCAAGCCAGTCTGCTCTGCTTTGAAAGTAGGCTGCCTTTTCCCAGTTTTGTCCCCTGAATTACATTACAGGCCTTGAACCTCTTTTTTTAACCTCTCCACCCTCAAAAGGATTATTGGGTGGTCCCCGCCTCTCACTTACATATCTTTCCCAAGGAGTGAACAATCTACATTTTACCCCTTTAAAAGCGAAGGAAGTTCTACCCAAACTCTGCCACTGAAGAGCAGGAAAGTTACACCAATAATAAGTTAAAGTGCCTTGAACATAGATGCTTTTTAAATGAGCATCTTAAAGGGCTGGGGGGAGAGAGTTTGAGAGTGTGAGAGCCTGTCCCTGGTCTGAAGGTTTCTCTTGGACATCAACAGCACACAACAACTTGGATGAAGTTTCATCAAAGGTGATACACATTTATTAAACCGCTAAGCAATAGTACATACTCTCGATAATACTGGTTGATTAGCTTCCCTGTGAGTCGGAGTCCGTCTCGGTGGTCAATCTGATGACGAGTGCTCCATGTGCATCTTCCGAGCAGCTGCCCAATTGCTCTAAGCCACTGCAGTAGGAATGGTTCTGTGGGATGTTTCTTTATACCTTTCACTGCAATGGCCCTGTGCCATATAAGGTAAAGCCTGATTTTTAGTCCATTTAATTGGTTTTCAATTACATCACTGCACACCTCCCTGCTTTCTCCAGATGTACCCAGGCTGGGCCCCTTGTGAAGGTCACACTAGAGGTACCATAGCCAGCTTGACTCTGCGTTGTTATCTCCAAAGCCATTATCAAGCTCCAGAGCCAGGAGAAGGCAGCACATTTATTGCCCCTTGATGAAGTTCAGTCTGTTTATTTTACCTGGTACAAACCCTCCCACAGGTTCAGTCAGTTTTGCAGAACTTGCTGATTTTAGCAAGGCTTTCATTTGTCTACATTAACCATCATGCTTTGTGTTTTGAGCCTGAGTGCAGCTCAGTTCAGTTCTTTATAATATCTTCAGTTTGGGTTCTTCTTATACCTCAATGTTCCATGAGACAGACTCCATGCACAGGGTTACACCACAACCGCTCTACTTTCATTAATCTAAAAGAAATAAAGAAACAGTTGAAAAGTGATTGCACATTAAAAAGGTAAATAGTACATTGGCTTACAAGAGGTGAGAAGGTTTAGGAGGGAGTTTCAGAGCTTCGGACACAGGCAGCTGACACGCAGCTGCCAAATGGTGGAGCAGTTAAGACTGCAGATGCTTAAGAGGTTAGAACTAGAGGAGCGCAGAGATCTCAGGAGGTTGTGGGACTGGAGATTACAGAGATAGGGAGGAGTGAGGCCATGGAAGGATTTGGAAGCAAGGATGAGAATTTTAAAATCAAGACATCGCTTGACCAAGAGCCAGTGTAAGGTCAGTGAGCATAGCGGTGATAGGGAAATGGGACTTGCTGCAAGGTGCATTGGAGCAGTCAAGTCTAGAGTTAACAAGAGCAATTAGGGATGGGCAATAAATCCTGGCCTAGCCAGTGGCACCCTCATCCCAAGAATGAATAAAAAAAAAGCATTGAATGAGGATGTCATCAACAGATGAGCTGAGACAGGGGTGAAAATGGGCAATGATATGGAGATGGAAATAAATGGTCCAACTCTCATGCCCACATGTCCGTCCTTGGCCTGCTGCAATGTTCCAGTGAAGCCCAACACAAACTGGAGGAACAGCAACTCATCTTCTGATTAAGCACTTTACAGCCTTCCGGACTCAACCTTGAGTTCAACAACTTCAGACCATGAACTCTCTCCTCCATCTTTACCTCTTTTTTCAATCCAATATTTTTATTTTTATTTATTTATATTTACTTATTTTTAAAAAAAATTTCTTAAATAATTTTACATTTTTTTTATCCTTTTCCCCCCCAACTCCCTCTCCAAAAAGGGCCATCTGACACTTGTTTCTACATTGTGCTTTCACATAGCACTGACCCTTGTTCTGCTACTAACACATTCTGTTATCTTACCTTTTTGCCACTATCAGGACATTCTTTAGTCTTTAACACTACCATTAACACTCCCTTTTTCATGTTTCAGGTCCATGACATCTTTGTCAATCTCTCCTGAGCTCTCACCTACCCCTGACCTTCTGGTTTGCTCCACCTGCTCCATCCCCTCTTACACAGTGTAAACCCCATCACAGTTCTACTTCTCTTTAGCTCTGAAGAAGAGTCACACGAACTCGAAACATTAACCCTGTTTCTCTCTCCACAAATGCTGCCAGCCTGCTGAGTTTTTCCAGAATTTTCTGTTTTTATTTGGCCTTAGTGATGAGTTTGGAAGCTCATCTGGGGTTTGAATACGACACCAATGTTGCAGAGACACTGGCTCGGATAATGCAGGGGTGCAGACGATGCTGCCAACCTGCCTTGCAACCGTAGAGCGTGGTGGGGCAGACCCGAGTGGGACATCGGCCCCAGTCCCGCCCTCTGGAGCTGCCGGCCAATCCGATTGGCTGGCAGCCTCATCGGTCCCAGCAACGCCAGGAAGGCATCAGTGGCCAATGCCGGGACTGCAGGAGATGAAGACGACCAAGGCCCATGGATCCCTGTAGTATTAAGTCCAAGGTTTTGGGTGGGTTAGGGAGAGGGGTGGGGCAGTAGGTAGCTAGGAAGGAAGGGGGGCGTTCAATCTAAGGGGTGCTGCCCTGTGATTGGCCAAGGGCAACCACTGAAGACCGATCCACCCCTTTAAACAGGCTCCCGCCCAGCTGTCCGTGCCCATGGTATGGGCAGGGTATTGTCAGGGTCAATTGGCTTGATAACAAGCCTAATAGACCCACACTTATTCATTTAAATATGGCGGGTGCGTAGCCAACTTTGGGCCTGTCCCCTCCCTCGCTCGTATTATGGAGGAGAGCTCAGGGGTTGGTGGGATGGTGATGGAATGGGTGCTCACCTTATTTCATGTGCCCCACCCCCGAGGGAAACACGCTCAGCATGTACCTCACCCCCTGAGGGAAACACGCCCAGCACGTGCCCCACCCCCGAGGGAAACACGCCCAGCATGTACCTCACCCCCAAGGGAAATGTAAAATTTGAGCCCAGTGGCTCAGCCTCAGACAGTTGCCAGGGGGAGGGATGGAGTCAGTAACTCAGGAATGGATAAAAACAAAAAAACTATGGATGCTGGAAATCCAAAACAAAAACAGAATTACCTGGAAAAACTCAGCAGGTCTGGCAACATCGGCGGAGAAGATAAGAGTTGACGTTTCGAGTCCTCATAACCCTTCAACAGAACTGAGTGGATCCAAGGAGAGGGGTGAAATATAAGCTGGTTTAAGGTGGGGTGGGGTGTGGTTGTAGGGACAAACAAGCAGTGATAGGAGCAGATCATCAAAAGATGTCACAGACAACAGAACAAAGAGGTGTTGAAGGTGGTGATATTATCTAAATGAATGTGCTAATTCAGAACGGATGGTAGGGCACTCAAGGTACAGCTCTAGTATAACTCAGGAATGGAGTTTGGATCGGGGACGAAGACAATGGCTTCAGTCTTCCCAATATTTAATTGTGGGAAATTCTTCCTCACCCAGTACTGAATGCTGGATAAACAGTCTGATAATTTAGACAGTGGAGAGAGGTGGTGGTGAGATTGTCAGAATAGCTTAAAGTTCAATCTTGTCAGGAAACTTTTGCAAGTTGTGTTAGAGAGAGACAAGAAACCAAATCTAGGACTATAAAACCCTCTCTGGAGATCAGTTAGCCTGGAAGGTTTTGCGGGGAAGCTTCTCTTCGGGAAAGGGGGAGGGTTCCCCAAGTCCGATCCCGGGAGCGGCCGCTGGAGGCGGGCGGGGCGCCGAGCGGAGTCTCCGCCTGTTTCCGTTTGGATCCCAGGGAAAGTTTTACAAGGGGCTGCGCGGAACTGGCCAGAGGAGCAAGATCGGAAAGTGAGCCAGGTCCTCCCCCCACCTCCGGGTCCGGCTCCAGGATGATGAAACCCGATGTGAAGGTGGTGATTTTGGGGGATATGAACGTGGGTAAAACCTCCCTCCTGCATCGTTACACCGAGCGTCGCTTCCAGGGAACGGTTAGCACTGTCGGCGGAGCTTTCTTCCTGAAACAGTGGGGACAGCACAGTGTGTCCATCTGGGACACAGCAGGTCAGTCAGTGTCCAAACTCCCTCCCCCTACTGGGGGTAAAACCCCAAAACCTACCCCTACTGGGGGGTAAAACCCCAAAAACCCCCAAACTCCACCCCTTCTGGGGGTAAAACCCCCAAACTCCACCCCTACTGGGGGTAAAACCCCCAAACTCCACCCCTTCTGGGGGTAAAACCCCAAACCCATACCCTTAATCGGGGTAAAGACCCCAAACCCATACCCTTAATCGGGGTAAGACCCCAAACCCCACACCAACTGGGGGCAAAACCCCAAACCCTACCCCTAACTGGGGCTAAAAACCCCAAACCCCACCCCTACTGGGGGTAAAACCTCAACCCATACCCTTAATCAGGGTAACACCCCAAACTCTACTCCGACTGGGGGGAAAAGCTCTAAACTTTCACCCTACTGGGTCTGTAGCTCGGATTAATTGGTTGAGCTGATGGATGTTGTATGTAAGTTGCTTCTGAGTTTGGCATCATTTTTAGATCACCAGTAAATGTTCTGTAAGTCAGGTTGGCTGCTTGTTCTGTTGGGCTGTGAGGTTTCTCGATGAATTGTGCTCTCTCTCACTCTCTCTCTCTCTCTGTCGAGCAGGCAGCTTGTGGGTCTGACCAACCCCCATTCCAGAGTTTGTCTGTAATCGGTGCTGATACACTCCAAAGGAGTACAGATGGAGTGCGACACTGTTGATGCTCTCTTGCAGATGAGGTGCTAAACCAAGGCCCTGGGAGGGCGCAACATAAAGATCAGATGGTGCAGGGGTCCCTCCCAGTGCCCTGAGGGGGAGTGACCAGGGGTCCCTCCCGGTGCCATGAGGGGGAGTGACCAGGGGGCCCTCCTGAACAACATTCCTTGCTCAAACAGCACCAGCAAAAACAGGAGCTGAGCAATCATTTCATTTTCCTGATGATGGGATCATGTGTGGGTGTGAGCTGTTGTTTCTCACTCAGGTGCTGGACAGTTCAATCTGATTCGGTCTTTTGCTTGTGAGTCAGAAGGTTGTGAGTTCACACCTGACTATAGAGACTTGAGTCTGTAATCCAGGGTGACAGTCCCAGTGTACTACTGAGGGAGTGCTGCACTGCCGGAGGGTCAGTACTGAGGGAGTGCAGCGCTGCCGGAGGGTCAGTACTGAGGGAGTGCTGCGCTGTCGGAGGGTCAGTACTGAGGGAGTGCTGCGCTGTCAGAGGGTCAGTACTGAGGGAGTGCTGCGCTGTCGGCGGGTCAGTACTAGGGGAGTGCTGCGCTGTCGGAGGGTCAGTACTGAGGGAGTGCTGCGCTGTCGGAGATACCTTCTTTTAGATGTAATGTTAAGCCGAGGCCATGTCTACTCTCAGGTGGATGTAAAAGATCCCGTGATGTTATTTTGAAGAGCTGTTCTCCCTGGTGTCTGCAGCAAATATTTATCCCTCAGTAAGCATCACTAAATACTAAAAGAGAAACAGAACATGCTGGAAACACACAGCAGCTCTGTGGAAAGTGCAACAGTTAATATTTCAAGAAAGGTCACAGACCTCACAGGCCTGAAACATTAACACTTTCTCTCTCCACAGAGGCTGCCTGACCGCTTAAGCATTTCCAGCGTTTTCCGTTTTTGTTTCAGATTTCCAGCACCTGGAGTATTCTGCTTTTGTATTACTAAAACCAGATGGTCTGGTCATTATCCCGCTGTTGTTTCTAGGATCTTCCTGTGCACTGGGTTTTCTGCATTACAACAGCAACTGCACTTCAGAAGCACTTCGTTGGCTGTAAAGGGCTTTGGGACATTGACAGACAAATTTCAAATGCAGGTTTGTCCTTTGTAGCGTTTTCTCTCTGCTGCACGAAGGAGCAGGGGGAGGCCATTCGGCCCTTCGAGCGTGCTGCACCATCCAGTGTGATCATGGCTGATCTTTTACCTCGGCCACACCTCCCTGCACCATCCCCATGTCCCTGGATTCCCTTAGTATCCAAAAACATATCAATTTCTGACCATAACAGCCCTCTGTATGCTAAAATAAAGGCCAAATACTGCAGATGCTGCAAATCTCTGTATGTTAACCCAGGCACTGGAGAGCGACTACAGTTTGTGACACATTGGAGTGAGCTGACAGGGTTCCGCACCCTAATAACAGCAGGTTATATTTCTATAGTGTGTCTAACATAATGAAACACCCCAAGATGATTCACAGGAACGTTATAAAACAAAACATGACACTGAGCCGCATAAGCAGATATTTGGTCAGGTGACCAGAAGCTTGGTCAAAGAGCTAGATTTTAAGGAGCGTGTTAAAGCCGGGCAATGAGTTAGCCAGGCAGGGAGGTTTAGGGAGGGATTTCTAGAGCTGAGGGTCCAATAGAGTGATTAAAATCGGGATGCTCGAGAAGCCAGAATTATAAGAACACAGATCTCAAGGGGTTGTGGAACTGGAAAAAAGTACAGCGCTAGAGAGGGGCCTGCAGGGATTTCAAAATAAAGATGCGAATTTTTAAATGAAGATGTTGCTTGAGCAGGTGCCAGTGTAGATCAGCACCCCTCTCTATTTGCCTCCAATTATCTGTCTCTCACAGTTAGAGTGCTGCGTACTATACTTCATGCTTTGTACTCTGAGGGTGTGCTAACATATAGTGCTTTTATATTTTGATTGCAGAAAAGGGTTTGTTTGCTGTCTCTCTAACCTTCTCCAACTCCTCAACCTGTTGTATTTGCTTGATTGGCTCAGTAAACTGTGTGTGTGTGTGTGGGTGATTTGTGTCACTCCCTGTCCTTTACACCTTCCTTCAAAAACATTTTCCTTATCTTTTGTCCTTTTGTATGTCCTTGATCAGAAAACAGTCTTTTAAAATCAGATATTTTCGATGTAATTCCATGCTTCTCACCCGTTACATTGTGATTTAAAAATTCTCATCCCTGTTTTCAAATCCCTCCATGGCCTCACCCCTTCCTATCTCTGTAACCTCCTCCAGCCCTACAACCCTCCGAGATCTCTGCAATCTTCCGAATCTAACCTCTTGATCATCCCGATTTTAATTATTTCACAGTGACCATGCCTTCAGCTGCTCGGGCCCTAAACTCTGAAATTCCCCCCCCCCTAAACCTCACTGCCTCTCTCTCTTTCTCTCCTTTTACGATGCTTTCATTGCCTACGTTGATATCTCCCTACGTAGAAACATAGGTAATAGGAGCAGGAGGAGGCCATTCGGCCCTTCGAGCCTGCTCCGCCATTCATTAAGATCATGGCTGATCATCCAACTCAATAGCCTGCTCCCACTTTCTCCCCATATCCTTTGATCCCTTTCACCCCAAGAGCTATATCTAACTCCTTCTTGAAAACATACAATGTTTTGGTCTCAATTACTTTCTGTAGTAGCGAAATCCACAGGCTCACTACTCTCTGGGTGAAGAAATTTCTCCTCATCTCAGTCCTAAATGCTCTACCCCGTATCCTCAGACTGTGACCCCTGGTTCTGGACTCCCCCCACCATCGGGAACATCCTTCCTGCATCTACCCTGTCTAGTCCTGTTAGAATTTTATAGGTTTCTATGAGATCCCCCCCCCTCATTCTCCTGAACTCCAGTGAATATAATCCTAACCGACTCAATCTCTCCTCATATGTCTGCCCCACCCAGGAATCAGTCAGGTAAACCTTCACTGCGCTCCCTCTATAGAAAGTACATCCTTCCTCAGATAAGGAGACCAAAACTGCACACAATATTCCAGGTGTGGTCTCACCAAGGCCCTGTACAATTGCAGCAAATGTGGTTTGGAGATGCACATTGTTTGATAGTCGCTCCTGTGGAGCTCCTTGGTATCTTTTCCCACGTTAAAGACACTTAAACGTAAATTGTTCACAAAGCTAAAAACTATCTCCCTCATCGGACTGTGGAATTATAGACCCAGCGCTCACTCCTGCGACTGCAAATCAAAGGCAATTGTAAAACTTCAAGTCTCCAACCCACAGAAATCATTAAGATACCAGCACCAAAATATTTAAACAGAGCAAACTATTGTTTGTATTTCAAGTAGCTGATCTGTCCACTTAATATACTGACCCAGCAGAGAACAGCCCAGCAGATTGTCAAGTTAATTGGAATGTCCTGTACAGAAACAGGCCATTTGACCCATCTGGTCCATGCTGGTTTTTATGCTCCACACAAATCTCCTCCCACCCTTCATCATCTCACTGTATCCTTCTATTTCTTCTTCATTTGTTTCCCCTTAAATGGATCTGTGCTATTCACCTCCGTGTGGGAAAAAGTTCCACATTCCCATCACTCTCTGGATAAAGAATTTTTTCCGAGTTAGTTAATGAATTTGAGCGACTGTGTTATATTTAAACCTGCTGGTTTTGGATGACCCCTCAAGCGGATACACATTATCTATCAAACCCCTTCATAATTTTAAAGATCTCTATCAGGCCACCCCCTCAATCTTCTCTCTTCTGGGGAAGAGTCTCGGGCTGTTTTATATTTCCTGCTAGTTATAAGATCGCAGTTTTGGTGCCATCCTTTTCTTCTGGTTTGGGATGACCTCCCTCTCCACTGCCAGGTAACACAGGAAAAGGGTCTTGTTTGATTGAACAGTCAAAGCTGAAGCCTTGTTATTAAATCAGTGGGGATGGGGAGTTACTGAGGTGGCTGTTTGAGAAGCCTCAATATTACTTTCCACCCTGACAGTGAGACTCAAAACTAAAGCATTATAGAAAGTGACAGAACTGGTGTTGCAAAAAATAGTTCTACAAACACCTTGCTCGATTTATGTCTGATGTTGTTTGTAGCAATACAATAAAAAAACCCTCTGGGGTCAGTTTGCCTCAGCACAAAGTGTTTGTGGAGTTGTACACAGTTGGAAAATGACCAAAAATGGTCCTTTACTCAATTAACTCTATCAATTAACACTTTGTATCATCAGCATCTGATGCTCAGATAATCCTTGGGTAAGCTTCAGTTAAAAGGAAACATCTGCACACAGCTGGAATCTTTCTTATTTCTGTTTTATTTGAAGCTCCTGTAAGGCATTGAGAGAGACAGCTGCTGGGGGAAGGATTGGTGTGAAACGATGGCACTTCACCCTCTCCAATGCCAACACGTGTTTCTAAAATGAATCGGGATGCAATTCAGGTAGAGTTGAAGATTTAGACTCACTGGGAGCAATGACTGGGCATTGTACAAGCCACTTAGTTGGTCTGATTTTTTTTCCCACATATAGCTACCTGTGCCAGCTGTAGCTCAGTAAGTCAATGGGTTCAAGCCCACTCCATAGTCTTGAACTGAGGAACTGGAGGAGGCCATTCAGCCCCTCGAGCACATTCCTCCATTCTGTTAAATCATGGCTAATTTGCACTTCAACTCCATTGACCTACCTTTACTCCTTATCCCATAATATTGTTACTAATAAAAATTGACCTTGGCTTGAACGCTCCAATTGACCTCTCATCAGCCACAACTTTTTAAGGGGAGAGAGGGCAGGATTTTAGCTTGGCGGGCAGGTGGGTGCTCGACTCGACCAAGCGTGAAATGACGCGCAAGGACTTCGGCCGAGCGCGCCAACGCACAGTCGCGTGATAGTTCGGTCGGTGGACACACACCAGAGCCGGCAGCGTGCCCACTGACAATTAAAAGGCCAAATGAGGCCATTATGTTATCAATTGTGCTGAATTTCTCACTGCCTGTTCAACCTTACACTTGGTGGGCAAAAAGGCCAAGAGGCCTTTGCATTTTTTTTTGGAAACCTCACCCACAACCTCATGTCCCAGCTCATGTGACAGAGTTTCATTCATTTTTTGTGCCGTTTAATAATTTTTTCAACACTTGCTTCAACCCCTTGAGGCAGCTCCGTGCCTCAGGGAGATTATTCAACGCTCCTTCGTGCACATGCCTGAATGGTATGCTAGGCCTGCTCACACTCCCACCCTGCTCGCACAGACAGCACTCAGCACTGCCACCTGCGTACCACGCTGGGTGGGCCTTAATTAGGCCGCCAATGTAATATCGCAGAATGCTGCCGATCGCGGGCCAGGAGACGGTTTCCTGACCATCTCCACCAATCCCACACGCCAAGGGAAAGATTCTGCCCGGAGTTCCAGATTTCCACTCCCCTTTGTGTGAGGAAGTGCTTCCTGACATCACCCCTGAACAGCCTGGCTCCAATTTTAAGATTCTGGCCCCTTGTGCTGGATTCCTACAACAGAGGAAATAGCTACTGTCTATCTACCTTATCAACCCTTAATCTAGACTAATAGTCCAGTATGGATGCTGTTTGTGGGATCTTGCTATGTGCAGATTGGCAGCATTCACTACAGTAAGTAACTGCACTTCAGAAGCAGCTGATTGGTTGTGAAGTGCTTCAGGATGCACTATAGAAATGCAAGTTTTTCCTCCTCGTTTCCCTTTTTGTACAAGATAAACACTTTCTGTTCTTGTTGGAGGAATCTCTGCTTTCAAACATCGGCCAGATTTGATAATGTAAGTTGTAGAGAAAAGTTCACATCTGGTCGTGTCCAGTGAAGGCCTGTTCTATTCAATACCTCTCTGCAGGTAGAAGGGTATGCTGATAGGTTGAGATGAGGCTCACGTGGAGAAGAAATACTAGCGTGGACCAGTTGGGCCGAATGACCTGTTTCTGGGCTGTTAATACCGGATAGCAAAAAGTTTTCTTGTGGGCTACATTTGGATAATTTCCAAATAAATTCCCATTGCATTGTTCTTAACCACAGAATGCAATTGTTGTTATAACAAGGGGGATTCTGTAGAACGTTGAAGGATTAACCTGAGAAGGTGTGCTAATAAGTTTCAGTTTATTATCACCTACAATCTGAAGTACAGTATTGTCCAAATACCAGTCCAGTTACAACTTGCAATAATGCAGATTTTGTGCAATCTTTCCCCATTAGCTTGAGGGTTGTGTAACACAATGTCAGGTTTTATTCTGAGTCATGAATAGATTGTTGATTGTGCAATGTTCCCAGCTATATTGAGGCTTGTTTTTAAAGCTCTCTCTCTCTCTCTCTCTCTGTCTCCAGTTCTGAAGGATCACAAGACCGAGGTGGGCTGATCTAGTCTAGCTGGTCAGGAGCTTGTTTCAATATCTTCATAAGGATTCTGACCACAATGTGTCACTTGGTTGTGTAAAGTTTTATTAGCTGCCTAGTTAGACCTCTTGCCATTAACAGAAGATGCTTTTCTGAATGTGAGAAGCTTAGGAACTGTCGAGGAACAGAGAGAGTTAGAGGCCTAACTACAGAAATCACCAGAAGCTAGTGGACAGGTACAAAAAAAAACAGTTTAAAAAGGTTAATGGAATGTTAACCTTTAGCTCAAGTGGTGGATGAAATACAAAATTGTGGAAGTTATGTTATAGTTAAATAAAACTCTGGAGTGACTAGGCCCTGCACTTCAGGAAGGATATATTGGCATTGGAGGAGGTGCAGCACAGATTCTCCAGAATGATCCCAGGGCCGAAAGGGTTAAACTACAAGGACAGGCTGCACAGACTAGGCTTGTATTCCCTCAAGTTTAGAAGATTAGGGGGTGACATAATCAAAGTGTTGAAGATGATTAACGGATTCAGTAGGGAGAGAAACTATTTCCTCTGGTGGAGGGGGTGGGGGGGGGGGGGGGGGGTGGATGGAGACCAGAACAAGGGGGAAAAACCTCAAAATTCGAGCTAAGTGGTGATGTCAGGAAGCACTTCTTCACACAAAGGAGAGTTGTTCCTCCACACTTCCTGGAACTCTCAAAAAGCTGTTGAGGCTGAGGGTCAACTGAAAATTTCAGAATGGAGATTGATGGATTGTTGTTGGGTAAGGGGATTAAGGGTTATGGAACCAAGGCGTGTAGATGGGGTTAAAATACAGATCAGCCATGATCCTATTGAATGGTGCAAGAGGCCTCGAGGTGCTGGATGGCCTCTTGATTCTATGCTTCCTTTGATCAAGGAATATTAACCAATCTAACATACTATAAGCTTCTAGTTTCTCAGTTCAAATTGCTGTCTTGAACTTTGTATTTTCTCAAGTTTGGTTTAACTCTTTAACTCTGTTCTAGCACATTATACAGACAGGTTTCAGTTTAACTAAAGGGTGATCACAGTGACAATTCTGTTTGGATCTAGGATTAGTTTTGGTGTCTGGTCAATTCTCTCTGTTGATTGCTGAGCCCAGTAATAGCTAGAGATTAAATGTCGTGATTAATTCAGAGTCGGCTGCGTTAGACACAGGGTAAATGGGTCTGATTTGTAACAGTCGTTGGTTCAGCTCTCCCATTGACACACAACCTCACAGAAAACCCACCCGGTTGTCTGAAATCCCGCAGTCCCTGCTGGACCACACACCACCCCTTACAAACTGACAGCAGCCCCACCTCTCAATGGCAAATTTCCAGGTTGACCACAAACATCACCAACAACAACCTGGTAACTGACCCAAGTGGTGAAGTCTCAGGTTTCAACCTGGACAACCCTCAGCCGCTTGAGGACAAGTCAGGGAAGATGTGGTCACCGGTTCCACAAGTGAAACCTGAGGAACAGATCAAATTATGACTGTGGTCATCCATGTCAAACCATCGCTTCCATACTGAAGTCCTTCCCTGAGAGACCCATTCCTGGTGACAGCACGAGCGTTCACACCGTGTCAGCTGGAGCTGTTGAATGGGTTGTTAACCTCGACCCCAATCTGTAACTGCTTCCTCAGCCATACAAAATATCAAAACATTGGTTACGGTTTAAAAATGAAAAATATCCAAAAAAGTTCTTAACTGTTGTGGACACAGATTTGTTTGCAGAATTCTGAATGTCCCAGTAACACACAAAATTAACAATGTTAAAAATCATATGGGGTTCTGGACTTCAGGAATAGAGGTTGATAGTGCAAAAGCAAGGTAGTTATCCTAAACCTTTATAAAACATTGATCAGGCCTCAGCTGGATAGTTGGGTCCAAATCTGAGCATCACACCTTAGGAAGGATTCAAAGCCTTGGAGAGGTTGCAGAGGGGATTTACTAGACTGGGACCAGGGATGAAGGACTTCAGTTCATGTGGAGAAGCTGGGATTGTTCTCCTTAGAGCAGAGAACGTAAGAACAGAAATAGGAGCAGGAGTAGGCCATTGGCCCCTCAAGCCTGCCCTGTTATTCAATAAGATCATGGCTGATCTGCCTCAGGCCTCAACTCCTCCTTCGTGCCAGCTCCTCATAACCCTCATCTCCCTGATATTTCAAAAATCTATCTACCTCCTTTTTAAATACTTTCAGTGATCTAGCCTCCACAGCTCTCTGGGGTAGAGAATTCCAGACATTCACTACCCTCTGGGAGAAGAAATTCCTTCACATTTCAGTTTTAAATGAGTGTCCCCTTATTCTGTAACTTTGTCCCCTAGTTCGAGATTCCTCCACTAGTGGAAAATCTTCTCAACATCTACCCTGTCAAACCCCCTCAGAATCTTGTATGTTTCAATAAGATCACCCCTCATTATTCTAAACTCTAATGAATAAAGGCCTAACCTGTTTAGCCATTCTTGATAAGTCCTTGAGAAGGTTAAGGGGAGATTTAATAGAGGTGTTCAAAACCATGGAGGGGCTTTGATAGAGCAAGTAAGGAGAAACTGTTTCCAGTGGCAGGAGGGTCAGTAACCAGAGGGACACAGATTTAATGAAACTGGAAAAAGAACCAGAGGGGGAGTTGAGAATTTTTCTTTACACAATGAGTCGTTGTGATCTGGAATGTGCTGCCTGAAAGTGCGGTGGAAGCAGATTTAATAGTAACTTTCTAAAGGAGTTGGATAAGTACTTAAAAAGGAAACATTTGAAAGGCCTGGGGGAAAGAGCAGGGTGAGTAGGACAGATTGGATAGTTCTTTCAAAGAGCCCACGCTGGAATGATGGGCCAAATGGCCTCCTTCTATACGGTATGATTCTATGATTAGTTGTGGTTTTGTTTCTTCCCATATTTGGTAAGAAACTGGAATTAATCGGAGGACAAGAATATCTTTGCACTGAAAAGCTTGTCAGTCATGCCGAAAGTTATTGGGAGGAAATCCGGTTAAAAGTGTGTGTGAGTCAGTTGGTTGTGAGTGTAAAGGTTAAGGAGTGGTGCGGGGTTGCATGAGGGGATGTAGCTGCTAATTTGTGCAATCGGGCCAACACAAAGTGGGGGGTCAATCTGCCTCTGACTGGACAGGGTGATCCTTTCATTTCCGTTTTAAGATGGATTCCAAGGTTTGACATCAGTGAGCTTGTGTTCAGACTGTTTTGGAGAATCGGTTTTTGTTAACGATCTGCAGGGTGGGTTTTAGCGGAGGGTACAAATCTGTTTCTGGTCTGGTGGCAATGGGGAGGAGGAACAGGCTAAACCATACCAGCCCCCACAATGCGATTTTTAAAAGACTAACATTGTGAAAGGCTCCGTATTGGGCTGTGTGGTCAGTCTCTGCACTGTGTGGAAGAAAGTAGAGGCATCTCTACAATTGTTGCACCTCAAAGTGAACAGCAGAGACAGCTGGCCTGGCCTGAGCCTCTATCCTATGTTCCAACGGGATAACACTTTCTGGGGCGTATGCCTGCTATTCTGAGCTCTGTTTTGCCTGAAACAATCACATGTTAACCCCTTCGTTGGTTCTTTGATCCCGGAACCTGACTTTAAAATTCTCATCCTTGATTTCGCATCTCTTCCTGACCTCTGCCCTTCCCTGTCTCCGCAAATCTCCCAGATCTCTGTCCCCTCCAATCCTGGCCCCTTGAGCATTGCTGATTTTTAACCAATCTGCGACTGGTGGCTGTCCCTTCAGCTTCCCGGGCCCCAAGCCCTGGGGTTCCTTCTCTGAACCTCTCTGCCTCTTTGTTATCGCCCCTCCATTAAGATGCTCCTTTAAACCAACCTCTTTGACTGAGCTC
This sequence comes from Carcharodon carcharias, assembly GCF_017639515.1. Taxonomy (NCBI): domain Eukaryota; kingdom Metazoa; phylum Chordata; class Chondrichthyes; order Lamniformes; family Lamnidae; genus Carcharodon; species Carcharodon carcharias. The sequence continues at coordinate 163,953,635 of NC_054477.1, read as the reverse complement.
TCCTCCATCCCCACCCCCTTTCCGATCCCACCCTTTTTTTCCAATAATTTATATAGATTTTTCTTTTCCCACCTATTTCCATTATTTTTAAAAGTATTTCCATCCATTGTTTTATCTCTACCTTTTAGCCTATTTCGACCCCTTCCCCCCACCCCACCCCCACTAGGGCTATCTGTACCTTGCTTGTCCTTCAAACCCTTAATTAGCACATTCCTTAGATAATATCACCACCTTCAACCCTCTTTGTCCTTTTGTATGTGACATCTTTTGGTTATCTCCACCTATCACTGGCCCTCTATCCAGCTCCACCTGTCCCACCCCCCCCAAACCAGTTTATATTTCACCTCTCTTCAATTTTTCCTTAGTTCTGTTGAAGAGTCTTACGGACTCGAAACGTTAACTGTGTCCCTCTCCACAGATGCTGTCAGACCTGCTGAGTTTTTTCAGGTATTTTTGTTTTTGTTTTGGATTTCCAGCATCTGCAGTTTTTTGCTTTTATTTCTTTGACTGAGCTCTTGGTCACACCTGCCCCTAATATCTCCTTCTGGCTCTCTGCCGGGAATGACTCCCGCGGAGCATCCTGAGACATTTTATGATGTGGGAATGTGTCGATGACATTCCTATGGAAGTGGAGGCCTTTCTACAAACGGATTCCCTCTGCTTCCCAACCCCGAAGGAATTGTGCTGCTTCTGTTTTTTTGACATTTCACAAATCCACCTTGCGGACAATCTTTCAGCTTAATCACCTGCGTTCTTTCTAGTTTTCACTCTGCTTTTTCAACAGTGGGTTTTGGATGTGTCTGTGGAAAACATTTCCAACAGTTTAGTTTTTTGAAGGCACTTTCAGATTTCAAAAACTCTTTGGCAAGTTTACATTTAAATAAAACTTGTTCTTTTTTCCCCCCTATGAATGTTTCCTGAAAGTCTATTTTGTTGGTCGTTCTGGACTTTCTTCTGGATGAAATTAATGGCAGTAAAATATTTGTATTGAGCTGCAACTGATCCTTAAGGTCAATACAGCTCTTCATCTTTAAACAACCCCCTGAAAAATATTGGACTAACGCCCAGTTTCGGAGAACAAAGCAGTAGGAGCTGGGGGGGGGGGGTGGGGAAGCTTGGACAAGGGTGGCAGTGGGAGGGGCTTGGGTGGCATATATTCCAACCAAGAGAAGTTGCAAAAGTTAACTGGAAACTGAAAAAGTTGACAGCAGAAAGAGGACACTGGCTGTCTGCCAAGTTGCACAAGGGAGTGAGGTTGGCTGGCTTCTGCAGAGCTAAAGTTAGACTCGAGGGTCTAAATTCTTGCAATACAGGAAAGCTATATTTTGCTGAGGGCAGACATTAAGGGATTTTCTGATTGAAAGCACTGACACCGAGATACTTTCTGTTCCAGAAATTATGTATTTGACTTTATTTAGAAGGTTTGGGAACCTCCTCTGAGTGTGTTAGCTTGGTAACTTTCTCAGTCCGAAGGTTGTGGGTTTGAGCACCATCATTCCAGCACAGAAGGAGGTCATACAGCCCGTCGGGCCCATGCTGGCCCCCTGGAGAGCAACCCAGTCAGTCCCATTCCCGCTAGCTCTTGCCCCTGTAGGTCTGCAAGTTTATTTCCCTCAAATGTCCATCCAATCTCCTGTGAAATCATTCTTTATCTCCACTCCAGCCATCCTCCTGGGCAGAGAGTTCCAGTTCATTTCCTCACAGCCCCCTGTATCTCCTGGCTGAAACCTTAAATCTGTGTCCCCTCATCCTTGGACCATCAGCCAATGGGAACAGCTTTTCTTTGCCTACCTATCCAAACCTGTCACCATCTTGTGCACCTTGACCAAATCTCCCCTCAACCCCCCCTTGCTCCAAGGAGAACAACCCCAGCTTCTCCAACCTAACCCTGTAGTTAAAACCCCCTCATCCCTGGGATCATTCTGGTAAATCTCTGCACAATGTCAGGGACGCTTACACTTTTACTAAATTGTGGTGACCAGAAATGGATGCAATGCTCTAGTGGCAAAACCAGAGCTTTATAAATGTTCAGCGTAACTTCCCTGAGACAATTGAGACACTTGAACCTATAATTCAGGCTGATACCCTAGTATTGTTATTGACGGAGTGCCGCACTGTCGCGGGGTCAGTGCTGAGGGAGTGCCGCACTGTCGCGGGGTCAGTGCTGAGGGAGTGCCGCACTGTCGCGGGGTCAGTGCTGAGGGAGTGCCGCACTGTCGCGGGGTCAGTGCTGAGGGAGTGCCGCACTGTCGCAGGGTCAGTACTGAGGGAGCGCCGCACTGTCGGAGGGTCAGTACTGAGGGAGCGCCGCACTGTCGGAGGGTCAGTACTGAGGGAGCGCCGCACTGTCGGAGGGTCAGTGCTGAGGGAGCGCTGCCCTGTCGCAGGGTCAGTGCTGAGGGAGCGCCGCCCTGTCGCGGGGTCAGTGCCGAGAGAGCGCCACCCTGTCACGGGGGTCAGTACCGAGGGAGTGCCGCCCTGTCGCGGGGTCAGTGCCGAGAGAGCACCGCCCTGTCGCGGGGTCAGTGCCGAGAGAGCACTGCCCTGTCGCGGGGGTCAGTACCGAGGGAGCGCCTCCCTTTCGTGGGGGTCAGTACCGAGGGAGCGCCGCCCTGCCGGGGGGGGTCAGTGCCGAGGGAGTGCTGCATTGTTGGGGGCGCCATTTTTCAGATGCAACATTAAACCAATGTCCTGTTTGCCCGACCAGGCATCTGTAAAAGATCCCATGATAACTATTGAAAGAAGAGTGTGAGAGTTGTCGATGTCCTGGCTAATATTTATCCCTCTAATAATATCACCAAAACTGCTGCTTTGATCAATCGTTTGTTTTACAATTTGTGTAAATGGCATCTCTACATTTTCATTGTGACATTTATGCTGATTTTGTAACTACCTCTTACCCTCTGGGTTTTGTTTCCTTTCTGTAGCCCTCCTTTTTGTGACCTTTATCCATCTCGTGTCACCCTCTTTCTGGGTGGGTCTCATCATCCTTCTCCTTTTCTGGGTGGGCCTCTACCTGATGGGACATGTCCCCATTCCCTATCCGCAGTCACATGCTCCCTGGGTCTGGAGTCAATCCATTGTTCACCGATGAGACCCAGCACTTCCCTCCCCTTCAACAGCCCTCTGCTGTTATTTGCCCCCAGTGGCCCTTCTAAAACTACAAAACCTCTCCTTAGCTTTTTGTTACCAACTTTTTCAACATTATTGATTCATTCAAATGCAAGTGAGAGAGATCTCTGTCAGAGAATATTACCATATTTTGGGACACTGAGCAATTTGAGAGATGATGTGGTGAGTGGAGCCTGTTGGAGTGAAACAGGTGATTTTGGATCTATGGTTCCCAAATCTCTCCACCACTGGAGGTTTTGCTCACTTCATTGTAGACTCTGATAGAGATTGATAGGTCAACAACTCCATTATCGTTGCATCATGGGACTGCCAGGATGGTAGAAGGTGAACTCGATGGATCCCAATCTTTCATCGTCCAGTGATTCCTGTGTCCCTATCAATTGTATCAAACTCCTGTGTGTAACACTTCCTCGTGGCTTTGTGTCTATAGACCTTGTCCCGCAATATCGTCACCGCTTTACTCAAAACATGACAAACTTTCTAAAGTAAAATTTCCACTTTCTGGTAAGTAAACTTTGACCCGCTTTTTCTTAACTTGTAACAGTTTTTTGTGCAACTTTTGTAAAAAAAAAATCAACATCCCAAATGTTTCAACATCAGCATTTTACAAAATATTTGCAGTTCCTCAATGGGGAATAAAGATTATTAGTGTGAAGCATTATTTGCTTTGGAACAGTCAGTGTTGTAAAGGAAATGTGTGGAGCGATCCTTAAATCATTCAGTCTGTCACCTCCCTGTGACAGTGTTCCCTATAAATCATGTTTTAGGGCACTCTTGTTAGTAAAAAGAGAAACTTATTGCAATACATTGTTAATTTCAGTTCCAGTGGAACGTAGGAACAGGAGGAGGCCATTCAGCCCCTTGAGCGTGTTCCACCAAGCAGCAAGTTCATGATTGATCTGTCTCTTAACCCCATACACCCACCTTAGTTCTAGATCCATTAACTAACACATTTCTATCAATCTGAGTTTTGAAATTTTTAATTGAATTTCAGCCTCAACAGTTTTTTGTGGGGGAGAGAGTTCCGGGTTTCCACTCCCCTTTGTGTGAAGAAGTGCTTCCTGACATCACCCCTGAACGGCCTGGCTCCAATTTTAAGGATCTGGCTCCTTGTTCTGGACTCCCCCCCACCCCCCACCAGAGGAAATAGTTTCTCTCTATCGACCCTATCAAATCCTTTAATCATCTTAAGCACCTCAGTTAGATCAACCTTCAATCTTCGATACTCAAGGGAGTACAAGTCTCTCCCCATGTAGGAAAATAATTTTTTATGTTTGAAACTGAAATGAACAAGAAGATTATGGCTTTGTGTTGGCAGCTTACTGGAGGCATTACCTGCATGTTGTCTGAAGATCTCTGCTTGTATCTCCAGGGAGTGGTGCCTATCACAGCCGGACTCCGGGGTGGTGGGGGTGGTTGAAGCAACTCCTCCCCTTCGACTAGGGGTGCAGCGTGTGCATGTAGACAGGAGAATAGCGGCAGTGCCCTCACACAGCTTGTGGCGAGTTCCTGTATCTGCCTATAGTGAGGTCAGGAGGAATTTTTTCTCTGAGGGTTGTGTGTCTTTGGAACTCTGCATCCACTGCCTTTTGAGGAAGAGTCTTTGAATATTTTTAAGGCAGAGCTGTGTAGACTCTTGATAAGCAAGAGGGTGAAAGGTTATCAGGGGTAGGTGGGAGGTTCCAGTCAGATCAGCCATGATCTTACTGAATGTCGGAGCAGGTTCGAGGGGCCGAGTGGCCTCCTCCTGCTACTGGTTCGTATGTTAAACCCGAGTTAGTTGGGTGGAAAGAAGGAAAGGCTTGCACTTGTATAAACCTTGGGCGATCCCAAAGGCCAATTAAACACTCTTAAAGCGTAGTCACTTTTGTAATATCAGGAAAATGGCAGCTAATTTGTGCACAGCAAGATCCCACAAAATACAATGAGATCATCTGATTTGTTTGAGGTATAGTGGCCAGGGCACCTTTTCCATCTACCTGAGAGAGCAGGCAGGTTTGAACATTTCAGCCAGTTGGACAGCTCAGTTCCCCACCACTGCACAGCATAGGAACAGGGGCTAGGGGGATTCTCGCTCTGCCACTCTGTCGATTTCTCTGACGTGCTGCTTTATTTTGTCAGGGCGGGAGCAGTTCCATGGGCTGGGCTCGATGTATTGTCGCGGAGCTGCTGCTGTGATCCTCACTTACGATGTGACAAACCTTCAGAGTCTCCGGGAGCTGGAAGAGAGATTCCTCACCCTGACTGACACGGCTCAGCCCGATTGTATCTTTGCTGTGGTGGGGAACAAGTCTGACTTAACTGATGACTGCGCGGAGATTGACGAAGCCGAGGGAGAGGGGCCAATTCCAGCATCCCCTGCTCCCAGAGCAAGTAAACAGGCTTTCAAAGAGGATGCAATTCATCTCTACAAACAGCTCATTAAGTACAAGATGCTGGATGAGAAGGATTTCCCAGTGGCTGAGAAAGTGTGCTTTGAAACCAGTGCTAAAACCGGCCACAATGTTGACCTACTCTTTGAGACTGTTTTTGAACTGGTTGTGTCGCGCATTGTGAAGGAGCGAATGAAACCCTCCGATACGGTGGCGCTGAATCAGAATATGAATTCTAAGTCCGCTAAATCGCCGTGCTGCACTTGAGCAAGATGGCCGACTGTTCTTCTGTAACTTGTAATGGATGGAGGAGAAATCCCACTCTGTGAGGCAGCAAACATCTCGGGGCAGCAAACAGTTACACCTGCTGCGTCTGCAAAGTGAGACCCATCGCCCCCAACACAGCAGGCTGATCCACACCTTGGTTCCGTTCTAGGACACTTTTTAATCCTGAGCCACCGTGTACTAGAATGAACAGAATGCCACACGATCATTGGTGCAATAAGTGCTCAACACAGTCTCTGCACTGCCACCTGCTCACAGTGTGGGAGTTAGAACAATCAGTCCTCCTTTCATAGACTTGTGTAGCTGGGATTAAGTAGCCAATCAACAGTGTCAAAGGTTAATTCGACAGGTAACTGCGAGTAAGCTGCTTAGAACTGGTTGGGACAGTCTTCAGTGTTATTGAGGGGGAGAAGCATGAATTGCATCCCTCATCCTGCCATTAAACTGCAGTGTGATGGTTCAGCAGGTTCTTGATTATCGAAGGAATTTCCTGCTGCAGATTTAATGATTTGAAATCAGATATAAGCTGTGATGTGATTTAATGTGACTTTTTCTGACAGATAATGATCAATGGTTTTCTTAATTTTTAAGAATGCTTGGTATTAACAGATATGTGAAAATTAAATTGGCTTTTGAACTGTTGAGTTGGAGTGTTTGTGGAAATCACCATTGCCTGGGCTGTATGCCAGCTCTCGTGTATTAAATTGTACACTTTCATTCTCAAAGTAATTTGTGCACCTTACTGTATATAAAGCTCTAGTAAATAATTTAAAAATGTCCAAATTTTACACCACCTGTTAACTTTTCATTTATTTCTGCCCATTCCTGTTAAGAGTTAGAGATTTCTTGTGTCCATGGAGACAGTCTGGCACCACTGTATTTGTGCCAGCTTTTTTAACTAGTCCAAAATTAACCTGTCCACCACGCTGGCTTCTCATACCATTCCAGAATCCGCAAGTGATTATGTTATTGGACTAGTGATCAGGAGGCCTGGATTACTAATCATTGCAGCCTGCATTTATATAGTGCTTTTTAATGTGGTAAATCCTGAGACTTGAGTTTGGGGGGTGGTGATGTAGTGGTATTGTCACTGGTCTAGTATTCCAAAGAGCCAGGGTAATGCTCTGGGGACCTGGGTTCAAATCCCACCACAGCAGATGGTGGAATTCAAATTCAATGAATAAATCTGGAATTGAAAGCTAGTCTCAGTAATGGCAGGGGAATACTAATACTAAACAAATACTAATAGCATTCCAAAAATACTAAATAATCAAGGGGCAAAAGTGGGGGAGAAAATATGTATAATAACTATCACTAGAGAAAAACTAATGGGGCTAAAGGCCAATAAGTCCCCTGGATCTGATGGGTTGCATCCTAGGATATTAAAGGAAGTAGCTACAGAGATAGTGGATGCACTGGTAGTAATCTTCCAAGGATCCTTAGATGCTGGAAAAGTCCCAGAGGATTGGAGAACGACCAATGTAACACCTTATTCAAAAGGGGAGGGTGACAAAAAACAGGTAACTACAGGCTGGTTGGCTTAACATCTATCATTGGGAAAATGTTGGAGTCTATTATAAAGGATGTAATAGCAGAGCATTTAGAAATACATAATCTAATCAAACAGAGTCAGCATGGCTTCATGAAGGGGAAATCATGCCTGACAAATTTATTAGAATTCTTTGAGGAGGTAACTAGCAGGATAGATAAAGGGGAACCAGTAGATGTAATATATTTGGATTTCCAAAAGGCGTTCGATAAGGTACCGCACATAAGGCTACTTAATATGATAAGAGCCAATGGTGTTGGGTAGGATATTAGCATGGATAGAGGATTGGCTAACTAATAGAAGACAAAGAGTTGGGATAAGGGGGGCATTTTCTAAATGGCAACCTGTAACTAGTGCAGTGCCACAGGGATCAGTCCTGGGGCCACAATTATTTACAAAATATATTAATGGCTTAGATGAGGGAAGTGAATGTACTATCACCAAGTTTGTGGATGACACTCAAATAGGTGGGAAGGCAAGTGGTGAGGGTGACACAAGGAGTCTACAGAGGGATATAGACAGGTTAAGTGAGTGGGCAAAAACTTGGGAAAGGAATAATATGGGTAAATGTGAGGTTATGCACTTTGGCAGGAAGAGTAGAGGGAGCTGAATATTATTTAAATGGGGAAAGACTGCAGAAATCTGCAGCACAGGGATTTGGGGGTCCTTGTGCATGAATCCCTAAAAGCTAACATACAAGTTCAGCAGGTAATAGGCAAGGCAAATGGAATGTTGGCCTTAAATTCAAAGGGAATGGAGTATAGAAATAGGGAAGTCATGCACGATACAAGGCACTAGTTAGACCACACCTAGAATACTGTGAACAATTTGGTCCCCTTATCTAAGGAAAGATGTACTGGCACTGGAGGCAGTCCAGAGAAGGTTCACTAGGTTGATCCTGGGTATGGAGGGATTTTCTTATGACGAGAGGTTGGGCCTGTACTCACTGGAGTTTAGAAGAATGAGAAGCGACCTTATTGAAACATATAAAATTTCTAGGGGGCTTGACAGGGTAGATGCTGAGAGGCTGTTTTCCCTTGTGGGAGAGTCTAGGACCAGAGGGCATAATCTCAGTAAGGGGTCACCCATTTAAAACAGAGATGAGGAGGAATTTCTTCTCTGAGGGTAGTGAACCTGTGAAATTCTTTATCGTAGAGGCTGGGTCATTAAGTATATTCAAGACTGAGGTAGACATTTTTAATTGGCTAGGGAATCAAGAGTTATGGGGACGACGCAGGAAAGTGGAGTTGAAGATTATCAGATCAGTCATGATCTCATTGAATAGCGGAGAGACTCAAAGGGCCGAATGGCCTACTTCTGCTCTAACGTCGTACGGTCTAGTGGTGACTATGAAACTATCACTGATTATAAAAACCCGTCTGGATCACTAATGCCTCTTACCTCCTCGTAGGCCTGGGCCTGGCCAAGATGGCCATAAACAGGTCCAAGCAGTGGGCAGTCAAGGGGGTTGTCCCACTCGTCTGCCTGTTCTACTGTGGTGGCCCTGGAGAGGGAGCACGTGGTGTCCACTTGTACACTTGAGGCCTTCTGTGACCCGTGGGCACCATGGAGGCTGGAGTGTAACTTTACCCCTGGAAATGACATTTTGGTTTAGTTAGTTGTGTCCTTTTATGTTTTTAAGTTCTAATGCCCCACTAGGGGCTGTCACCCCCTCATTATTATTATTATTATTTGATCATTTGTTCTTTTAAAAAGGACTAAACAGCTAATCTCAATAATGGTGACAATGATAACTATCTTTAATGGTTATAAAAAACCCATCGGGTTCACTAATGCTCTTTACAATTACCCTGCCTGGCCTACGTGTGACTTCACACCCAAGCAATGTGGTTGACTCTGAAATGGCCTAACAAGCACTGAGTTCAAGGGCAATTGGGGATGAGCAACAAATGCTTGGCTAGCCAGCTCTGCCCACGTCCTGTGAAAGAATTTAAAAAAGAGTCCTATTCCTACCATGTGTGTGTATTTGAATTCAGTTAATTAAATAAACCCACCATAAACATATGAACAAGGAGCAGGAGTAGGCCATTGAGCCCCTCAAGCCTGCTCTGCCATTTAATAAGATCATGGCTGACCTGATAGTGACCTCAAATCTGCATCCCACTACCCCCGCTAACCTTTCACTCCCTTACCAAGAATATATCTACCTCTGCCTTAAAAATATTCAATGACTCTGCTTCCACCACATTTTCAGGAAGAGAGTTCCAAAGACTCACGACCCTCTGAGAGAAATAAAATTTCGTCTCATCTCTGTTTTAAATGGGTGACTCCTTATTTTTAAACAGTGACCTCCTAGTTCTAGATTCTCTCACAAGAGGAAACATCAACTCCACATCCACCCTGTCAAAACCCCTCAGGATCTTATATGTTTCATTCGAGTTGTCTCTTACTCTTCTAAAGCAAGCCTAAGAATTGGGAGCAGTTTAGAATCCAGCAAAAGTAGACAAAAAGATTGATCAAGAAGTGTAAAATGGAGTGTGAGAGTAAATTTGCAGGGAATATAAAAACTGACTGTAAAAGCTTCTATAAGTATGTGAGGAGAAAAAGATTAGCAAAGACAAAAGTAGGTCCCTTACAGACAGAAGCGGGAGAAATTATAATGGGGAACAAAGAAACTGAAGAAAAGTTGAACACATGTTTTGGTTCTGTCTTCACGAAAGAGGACACACATAATTTCCCAGAAATGTTAGGGAACCAAGGGTCTAGTGAGAGGGAGGAATTGAAGAAAATCATTATTAGTAAAAGAAAATGTTGCTAGAGAAATTAATGGGGTTAAAGGCTGAAAAATCCCCAGGGCCTGATAATCTACATCCCAGAGCACTAAAGGAGCTGGCCCTGGAAATATTGGATGCATCGATGGTCATCTTCCAAAATTCTATAGACTCTGGAGCAGTTCCTGCAGATTGGAGGTTGGCAAATGTAACCCCACTATTTAAAAAAGGAGGGAGAGAAAAAACAAGAGAATTACAGACCAGTTAGCCTAACATCAGTAATGGGGAAAATGCTAGAGTCTATTATAAAATATGTGGTAACAGAACACTTGGAAAGCATTAATGGGATTAGATAAAGTCAGCATGGGTTTATGAACGGGAAATAATGCTTAACTAACCTACTGGTGTTTTTTGAGGATGTAACTAGTAGAATAGATAAGGGAGAACCAGTGGATGTGGTGTATTTGGATTTCAAGAAGGCTTTTGATAAGGCCCCACATAAGAGGCTAATTGGCAAAATTAAAGCACATGCGATCGGGGGTAATATACTGGCACGGATTGAGAATTAGTTGACAGGCCGGAAACAGAAAGTGGGAATAAATCTTTTTCCAGGTGGCAGCCGGTGATTAGTGGTGTACAGTAGGGATCAGTGCTTGGGCCCCAGCTATTCACAATATAGCCTGATACCAGGGATGGCAGGACTGTTTTGTGAGGAGAGATTGGTTCGACTGGGCCTGTATTCACAAGAGTTTAGAAGAATGAGAGGGGATCTGATTGAAATGTATAAAATTCTAACAGGGTTAGACAGACTGGATGCAGGGAGGATGTTTCCCTTGGTTGGGGAGTCCAGTACCAGGGGCCACAGTCTCAGGATACGGGGCAGGCTATTTATGATTGAGATGGGGAAACATTTCTTCACTCAGAGGGTGGTCGACCTGTGGAATTCTCTACCACAGAGGCTGTGGAGGCCGGGTCACTGAGTATATTCAAGAAAGAAATTGATAATTTTTTGGATATTAGGGGCATCAAGGGGTATGGAGAGAAAGTGGGAATATGGTGTTAAGATAGAGGATCAGCCACGATCATAATGAATGGCGGAGCAGGCTCGAAGGGCCAAATGGTCTACTCCTGCTCCTAGTTTTTATGTTTCTATGTAAACTCCAGCAGATACAAGTCTACTCTGTCCAACCTTTCCTCATAAGACAAACCACCCATTCCAGGTATTAGCCTGGTAAACCTTCTCTGAACTGCTTCTGATGCATTTACATCTTTCTTTAAATAAGGTGACCAATACTGTACACAGTACTCCAGATGTGGTCTCGCTCTATAACTGAAGCATAACCTCCCTACTTTTGTATTCAATTCCCCTCACAATAAACGATAACATTCTATTAGCTTTCCTAATTACTTGCTGTACCTGCATACTCGCCTTTTGTGATTCATGCACTTGGACATCCAGATCCCTCTGCATCTCAGAGCTCTGCAACCTGTCACCATTTAGATAATAAGCTTTTTTATTCTTCCTGCCAAATTGGATCTTTTCCCATTTTCCCACATTATACTCCATTTGCCAGATCTTTTCCCCTCACTTAAACCTATTCGTAGCCTCCCTAATGTCCTTTTCACAACTTACTTCCTGACCTATATTTGTGTCATCAGCAAATTTGGCAACTATCATTAACGGTGACCATGAAACTATCAGATTGTCTTTAAAACTGATTCAGTAATATATTTTAGGAAAGGAGATGAGGTCCTTACTTGGTCTGGCCTAGCAGTGACTCCACACCCACAGTAATGTGGCTGTGTTTGACTGCCTTCTGAAACAGCCCAGTAAGCCACTCAGTTGTATCGAACCACTGTAGAGAAAGTATAAGAAAATAAACTGGACAGACAACCTGGTGTTAAGGCACCAGATTCGGACACAATGAAAGCACACTCGGCCCAGTCCTCCTCATTGACACTGGGGACTTGTGCTAAAATCAGGAGGGCTTTCCCACAGACTATTTCCGATATAAATTCCTATCATCACGTTTATTATGGAAACTGCCCATGTAAACATGTCGTACTGTAATTCCACCCTTGTTCCAGAGATGGCACTGCAGGAGATTATATTGGAAAAGGTTGACTGGATGGTCTGTATCCACAATAAGTGAAGAAGACAGTATCTGGTAAAATACTTTTAATTTGTATAATTACATCAAAGTTTCATCTGCCATACAATAGAATGAAAAAGGGATAGTATGTACAGGTAACTGCTGTTTTAACAAGTCTAGCATCTTGTTAAGACATTACTGGTTCTTAATAACGTGATTAATTTGGCTACTTTGCTGATGCTCAATATTGCATTCACTCCATTCACAATATAGTCTCTCAAAATCAGTCATCGTTCACACCCAGCGGATAGAAAATTACTTATAGCACCTTTGTTTATCTGTTAATCCTTTTAAGTACCAGTGTTATCCTTTGCTGTCTGCTGCCTAATTGACAATATCATTATTGAACATTCATAAGTTAGTGGGAAGATATGTAACAGAGCAGCAGGTAAACAGCAGTATTAATGTGAAAGGAGCTCTAGGAAAGAAAGTGCATTTATATAGCGCTTTGGTGTTGGCTTTACATGCTGTACAGCCATAACTTTCAGGGTACAGTCATTGTTATTCTGTTGTTAAAAAACATCGCAATCAGTTTTCATACAGTAAGATCCCACCGATAGTGAATTGAACGTGTTTTAATGGTACTGGTTGGCCAGCTGACCTGGGAGATCTACTCACATCTCTTTGAATAGCACCATGAGATCTTGTACATCACCTGACCACGCAGAGGAGGTCAGCTTCATTCCTCATCTGAAAGACAGCGTCTCTGACAGTACACTGCGTTGAACGGATAGGATTCGAAAGAATTTGACACTGGTCTGATGTTGGTGTGAAACTTTTAACTGCTTTATTAAAATCTTTAAATATTTGCCCTTTAGATGTGGAATCTTTGGTAATAATGATTTGAGCTAAAGTGTTCTTTAGTAGTCAAGCAATTTCAGAAGGTGATACCGTCACAGAGGGGGACACAGTGTGAGTGAGCTGGTGACTTTTTGGTGGAGTCTCCCCCACTGGGTGACCATATGGAGAATTCAGGTGCACCCACAGCAACACCACCACATCCACCCCCCCCCCCCCCCCCCCCCCCCCCCCCAAATCCCCCAACCTTTGGACAGATCATTGTGTTAGTGGAAGTCCCAGTAATTCCAGACGCAAGCGGCCCGTAGACTTGGCTCCAGTGGACAACTCAAACCTCAGAGAATAGCCCCTCACCCCTGCAAACATCTCTCAGTGTCCAGCTGGTCCTAAAGCAGGGCTGCAGTGAGTAAAAGCAAAGAGCTTACATTTCTATAGCACCTTTCACATCCTCAGCACATCCCAAAGCGATTTACAGCCAATGAAGCATTTCTAAAGTGTAGTCACTCGTGTAATGTAGGAAACACAGCAGCCAATTGATGCACAACAAGATCCCACAAACAGCAATATGATAATAACCGGGTATTTTTTAAAAAAAGTGATGTTGGCCCAGGGCAATACCCCGCCCTTCCAAATAGAGCCACAGGATCTTTTCAGAGGCACACGGAGCCTCTGTTTAACATCTCGTCTGAAAGACGGCACCCCTGACAGTGTGGCATTCTCTCAGCACTGCCCTGGGCGTGCCAGCCTGAATTAAGGATTTAAATCTCTGGAGTGGGACTTGAACCCAAAACCTTGTGACTCTGAAGGGAGTGTGTTAGCCACTGAATCACAACTGACACTTTGTGACCAAGGTTTAGCTGGTGAACATTTAAGTTGCATTACGTTAATGGTGGCAGCTTATTTAGCGCTAAGCCTTACAGAGAATGGACTAAATTTAGTGTGTTAATGAAGTTAAATGAGCTTGCAGTAGAGTGATTTATTTACTTGCGCCTTCAGTCAGGTATTATCTGTGATACGAGGTAACAAGTTGGAAGACAGCGCAGTATAATAAAAGAATTTTGATTGCCAGTTTTTTTCTGTCCCATCACCTTGACCCTGTGGAATCCTGGGCTGGGCGGTGATTGGCTGCTTATTGCAGGCGGTGTCTGTTATAAATTCTTCATGCAGACCTGACATCGACCGATGCGGGTTAGAAGCTGTCCTGCCTTCAGCGTGTCTGGGACCAGCTGCTCCTTGAACTGCTGGCTCGGGTCCACAGTGGAAAGCCAGAAACTGTGTTTGTTGGCAAAGTAATGACATGTGCCACGAGCACCGTTGCATTCCACGAAGGGAGTGGTGCGGAAATCTTCCAGACAGCTGCCAGGAGATACCAATGACTGGCCACCACCTTCACCGCCTGCAGCTGTGTGCTGGAAAGAAAAGTACAAAGAAATTCGTACACATAAACCACAGAGTCACAGCTTCGCTTAAAATAGCTACCTGAGCTTAGTCAGCTTTCAGGCCCTTTACAATTGGGGTTTGGTCCATAATGAAGAAAGTACAAGCTGTACACAGGGTAAATTGAATGCCAATTTAAACGGGCACAGAGGGCTTACTCTGAGTGATCCCAACTCTGCTGGGAACAGGAAGCAGGAATGTGAATTTCTTCAAATTCCTGCTCAGTTTGCTCTCAGCGGCTGAAGCTGCAAGGTCTGAGTGAGCAAAGTGATGCACAATCTGCAAATCGTATCCCAGAGAGAGCGAGCCCCAAAGAGGGTGCAGAGAAGATTTACCAGGAGGGTTCCAGGGTAGAGGGACTTGAGTTCATGTGGAGAGACTGGAGGAGCTGGGATTGTTCTCCTTAGAGCAGAGAAGGTTAAGGGGGGATTTAAGTGGAGACTTTACCTGGGAGTGGGAGAAGCAGTGGAGCTGCAAGGAAACAGCCCAGAGTGGGAGAATATAAATGGAGGGCCGAGGCTCAGGGCCTACATTTACCTGGGAGTCGGAGGGGCAATACAGCAAACTGCTCGGAACCAGCCGCGTGGAATTGGAAAGAAGAGTGAATAAAAACAGTGACATCAAAACAAAGAAGCAATTTGATTGGTTGGGGAAGAAGATGGCTGTCTGGTGAGTACCTGGTAAGTGGTTAGGGTTTATTCTATCCCTAAGATTTAAAATAATACAGGAACTGGTGGTAAGGTTAACAAAATTCATAAAAAATATAAGTAATTGAATAATATAATGAAGTAGATAATTAAAATACATGAAGGATGACGGGACAGGTTTTGTTTCACAGCTGCCAAGTGTTTGCAGCTCGAGGAGCTCCAGCTCAGAGAGACTGAGCTGGAGGCCGAGTTATAGACTCTGCGACACATCAGGGAGGGAGAATGTTACCTGGACACTTTGTACCGGGAGGCGGTCACACCTCTTAGGATAGGGTCTTCTGCTGTGTTCAGTGGTCAGGGACAAGAGGGTGTGGCTGCGAGTGAGGCAGGTATGGGGACCCAGAGGGCAGGAGTGCAGGAGCCTTGGCCTTTGCAATTGTCCAACAGGTTTAAGGCTCTTAAGGTGCCACATCAAAGGTTACTGCGGAAAATAAAAGCTCATGGTGCAGGGGGTAACACATTGGCATGGATTAGCTAGCTAACAGGAAGCAGAGGGTAGCCATAAATGGGTCTTTTTCTGGTTGGTGGGATGTGACGAGTGGTGTGCTACAGGGATCAGTGCTGGGACCTCAACTTTTTACAATTTATATAAATGACTTGGATGAAGGGACAGATGGAATGGTGGCTAAATTTGCTGATGACACAAAGATAGGTAGGCAAGTAAGTTGTGAAGAGGTCATAAGGAGGCTATAAAAGGGATGTAGAAAGGTTAAGTGAGTGGGTATTTGGTAAACGGAGTATAATGTGGGAAAATGTGAAATTGTCCATTTTGGCAGGAAGAATAAAAGAGAAGCGGATTATCTAAATGGTGAGAGATTGCAGAGCTCTGAAATGCAGAGGGATATAGAGGTCTTAGTGCATCAAATACAAAAGGTTAGTGTGCAGGTACAGCAGGTAATTAGGAAAGCTAATAGAATGGTATCATTTATTGTGAGGAGAATTTAATATAAAAGTAAGGAGGTTATGCTTCAGTTATACAGGGCATTGGTGAGACCACAGTGGGAATACTGTGTACAGTATTGTTCTCCTTATTTAAAGAAGGATGTAAATGTGTTTGAAGCAGTTCAGACAAGGTTTACCAGACTAATACCTGTATTGGGTGGGTTGTCTTATGAGGAGAGGTTGGACAGGTTAGACTTGTATCCACTGGAGTTTAGAAGAGTAAGAGGTGACTTGATTGAAACCTTTAAGATCCTGAGGGGTCTTGACAGGGTGGATGTCAGAGGATGTTTCCACTTGTGGGAGAATCTAGAACTAGGGGTCACTCTCTAAAATTAAGGGGTCACCTATTTAAGACAGAGATGAGGAGAAATTTCTTCTCTCAGTGGGTTGTAAGTCTTTGGAACTCTCTTCCTCAAAAGGAAGAGGAAGCAGAGTCTGTGAATATTTTTAAGGCAGAGCTGGATAGATTCTTGATAAGCAAGGAGGTGAAAGGTTATTGGGGGTGGGCAGGAATGTGGGGTTGAGGTTACAATCGGATCGGCCAAGTTCCTCAAGGGTTATAATCTCCAGATTACTACCTGAGCCATATGCATATTGGCATAGGGACACGAGAATAAGGGAAGTAAACACGTGGCTAAAGGAGAGGTGCAGGAAAGTGGGGTTCCATTTCGTGGGGCACTGGTATTGGAACAGGAGGGATCTGTACCATTGGGATGGTCTCCACCTGAACCGATCTGGGACCAATGTTCTAGCAAAAAGGGTAAATAGGGTGATCAACAGGACTTTAAACTAGAAAGTGGGGTGGGGGAATGAAGGGTAAAACTCCAAGAAGTATGATTAATGGGAAACAAAGCAGCAGGTTAGCATGTGGGGGGGTGGATTCAACTTCATGGAAAATTATGAAAAAACTGAAAAGGAGAGCCCAGGAGAGGCTATTAAAGTCTCCAGAACACAAAATAGGACAGAGTGTTTGGAAAGGGCTAGGAATCTAACTTCAAGCACATCAGATAAAGGGATGACAATGAGAAAGGGGACGACAAATACAGGACTGAAGGTGTTGTATCTGAATACACGCAGTATACGAAATAAGGTAAATGAGCTTGTGGCGCAGATTGAAATTGGCAGGTATGATGTGGTGGGCATCACGAAGACATGGCTGCAAGGGGATCAGGACTGGGAGCTAAATATCCAAGGATATACATCCTATCGAAAAGATAGGCAGGTTGGCAGAGGGAGTGGGGTTGCTTTATTAGTAAGAAATGAAATTAAATCGACAGCAAGAAATGACGTAGGGTCAGATGATGTAGAATCTGTGTGGGTAGAGTTGAGGAACCGCAAAGGTGAAAAAAAACCATAATTAGAGTTATGTACAGGCCTCTGAACAGTAGTCAGGATGTGGGGCACAAGATACACCAGGAGATAGAAAAGGTGTGTAAGAAAGGCAAGGTTACAGTGATCATGGGGGATTTCAAAAGCAGGTAGACTGGAAAAATCAGGTTGGTAGTGGATCCCAAGAAAAGGAATTTGTGGAATGTCTACGAGATGGCTTTCTGGAGCAGCTTGTGGTGGAGCCCACTAGGGAACAGGCAATTCTAGATTTAGTGATGTGTAATGAGGCAGATTTAATAAGGGAGCTTAAGGTGAAGGAACCCTTAGGAGGAAGTGACCATAATATGATTGAATTTACCCTGCAATTTGAGAGGAAAAAGCTGGAATCAGATGTAACGGTATTACAGTTGAATAAAGGCAACTACAGAGGCATGAGGGAGGAGCTAGCCAGAATTGACTGGGAGATGAGCCTAGCAGGAAAGACAGTGGAACAGCAATGGCAGGAGTTTCTGGGAGTAATTTGGGAGACACAGCAAAAATTCATCCCTAGGAAGAAGAAGCATACTAAAGGGAGGACGAGGCAACCATGGCTGACAAGGAAAGTCAGGGACAGCATAAAAGCTAAAGAGAAAGCATTCAATGCAGCGAAGAGCAGTGGGAAACCAGGGGATTGGGAAGCCTACAAAGACCAACAGAGGACAACTAAAAAAGAAATAAGGAGGGAGAAGATTAAATATGAGGGTAAATTAGCCAGTAATATAAAAGAAGATTGCAAGAGATTTTTTAGATATTTGAAGGGTAAGAGAGATGCAAAAGTGGACATTGGGCTGCTGGAAAATGACGCTGGAGAAGTAGTAGTGAGGAACAAAGAAATGGCGGAGGAACAGAATAGGTACTTTGCGTCAGTCTTCACGGTGGAAGACACGAGTAACATCCCCAAAGTTCAAGAGATTCGGGGGGCAGAGGTGAGTATGGTGGCCAAGGAGAAGGTGCTAGGAAAACCGAAAGGTCTGAAGGTGGATAAATCACCTGGACCAGATGGATTACACGCCAGAGTTCTGAAGGAGATAGCTGAAGAGATATTGGAGGCGTTAGTGGTGATCTTTCAGGAATCACTGGAGTCAGAGAGGGTCCCAGAGGACTGGAAAATCGCTAATGTAACCCCCCCATTTAAGAAGGGAGTGAGGCAAAAGACGGGAAATTACAGGCCGATTAGCCTGACCTCGGTCGTTGGTAAGATTTTAGCGTCCAGTATTAAGGATGAGGTTTCAGAATATTTGGGAGTGCATGGTAAAATCGGGCAGAGTCAGCATGGTTTCATCAAGGGGAGGTCATGCCTGACAAATCTGTTAGAATTCTTTGAGGAGGTAACGAGTAGGTTAGACAAAGGAGAGCCAATGAATGTTATCTACTTGGACTTCCAGAAGGCCTTTGACAAGGTGCCGCACAGGAGGCTGCTCAGTAAGATAAGAGCCCATGGTGTTAGAGGCAAGGTACTAGCATGGATAGAAGATTGGCTGTCTGGCAGGAGGCAGAGAGTGGGGATAAGGGGGTCCTTCTCAGGATGGCGGCCGGTGACTAGTGGAGCTCTGCAGGGGTCAGTGCCGGGCCACAACTTTTCACTTTATACATTAATGATCTAGATGAAGGAACTGAGGGCATCCTGGCTAAGTTTGCAGATGATACAAAGATAGGTGGAGGGACAGGTAGTATTGAGGAGGTAGGGAGGCTGCAGAAGGATTTGGACAGGTTAGGAGAATGGGCAAAGTAGTGGCAGATGGAATACAACGTGGGGAAATGTGAGGTCATGCATTTTGGTAGGAAGAATAGAGGCATAGACTATTTTCTAAATGGGGAGAGAATTCAGAAATCTGGAGTGCAGAGGGACTTGGGATTCCTTGTCCAGGATTCTCTTAAGGTTAACTTGCAGGATGAGTCGGTAGTTAAGAAGGCAAATGCAATGTTGGCATTTATTTCGAGAGGACTAGAATATAAAAGCAGGGATGTGCTGCTGAGGCTTTATAAGGCTCTGGTCAGACCACATTTAGAATATTGTGAGCAATTTTGGGCCCCGTATCTTAGGAAGGATGTGCTGGCCCTGGAGAGGGTCCAGAGGAGGTTCACGAGAATGATCCCAGGAATGAAAGGCTTAACCTATGAGGAACATTTGAGGACTCTGGGTCTATACTCGATGGAGTTTAGAAGGATGAGGGGGGATCTGATTGAAACTTACAGAATAGTGAAAGGCCTGGATAGAGTGGACGTGGGGAAGATGTTTCCATTAGTAGG